>NC_057918.1:72097960-72424779 GCF_018873765.1 Telopea speciosissima | reverse complement strand
AAAGCAAAAAAAACAATGAAAAAATATATCTAACTGTTGAGTATGTCTTGTATTCCAAGGATCCAAGTGTGATGCGGATCTGACCCGACCCGGCATATTTTGTGGTGTGACCCGAAGGGAGAAAAGGTTGAGATTTAGTTCGTGACGCGGAGGGTTGGGCCGACATATTTTTGTAGCTGTATATATAAGGCATTTTTTCTCATTCTAGGGTTAGACGGAAAAAAACTTGTATCTTCATTTTGTTTAGTGAAAAGTTCGCTGCTGCTCTTCCCGTGGACGTAGGTTTCTCGCGAAACCGAACCACGTAAATCTTGTGTGTTTGCGATTGCCTTGCTTGTTATTTTTTTTCTTCGATCCCATATTTGGCCATCTTGGGCGATTCAGCTTTAACACTAACTGCAGTGGATCCAGAAGGTAAACGGTAAACCTACCATAAATGTACCTGGATTAGAGAAGCAAGATTTGAAAGACAGGAGACGCAGGGCGAAGAGGAAGCTCTATAGGAAGCACTTAAGCAAAGTTACAATAATACCCCCACTTAAATAACAACTAATAAGTAATAACAATAATTACCCCTCTAATAACAATAATTACCCATATAACCATAGACAATAAAGATAATTACAAATGGTGCACTGCAGTACATAAGACTCCCCCTCAAGCTGGAGCACAAGTATCATCCATAACCAGCTTGGAACAACGACAAAGAAAAGCAGGTTGAAACAAGGCTCTGGTAAACATAGCCCCCAGTAGGTAACCTTAGAACAGTAGGTTGGGCAGCAGCACAGCAGCTCGGTCGAAGGGATGAGGCTTGTAATGACTTGAGAACTTGAAGGGGATGAAGAACAGCAACTGAAATCAACCTCCTGGGTTTCCCACTGCAAGGAGTCAATTGGATCATACGCCAGTTCCTTTCTCCATGGATCAAACACCAAGGAAAACTTCAACAGAAGCAAACATGCATAACAGCAGTTGTAGAGAATCAAAATTGTGGCCTAGTATGGTCTCATGGGTTGCTTTTTTAGATTGCAATGAAAGAGAATGGCAAGGAGTCAAAATTAGAAAGTCCCAAAAAATAGAAACTTCCAACCTTGACCCCTTACTTGGGTTACAAGACACTACCAGCCCAAATAAATCATGGCTGAGACTGACTATTCTAATAACAACTTTAAATAAATAAAAGACCAAACTAAACTATGGGACCACCCCTTAAATTAGACCAGCTGAACCAACCGGTTCACTGGTTCATTACAGGACTAAAAAATAAGAACATAAACAACCCAATAGAACTCCAGCAGCAGCCTTCTTCTTCTTTTTCCTTGAATACACCCTTGGTTTGGCATCACCAGTTGGTCACCAAAACGAACAAAAGGAGTAGAGATTAACTTCCTCGTTACAATAGCTCACACAAAATGACAGTCGACCTCAATATGTTTAGTCTGTTTATGAAAGACCGATAACTAGCAAAATTGATAGCAGCCTGGTTATCATAGTCATGTTCATAGCTTTATTAACCGATAAACTGAGTTCTTGAGCAAACGACATTAGCCACATTAATTTAGCAGCATTGTGCACCATGGCCCAATATTCAACCTCAACACTAGTTTGAGCCATTGTAGTTTGCTTCTTGCTCTATGTAACAAGATTATCTCCAACAAACTTACATTACCTAGTAGATCTCCGATCATCATCGGTACTAGCCTAGTCAACATCAGAATAACTAGTAATATCAGTATGACCATGACGACGATAAACAAGCCCTGTACCTGAAGCACCTTTAAGATGCCTCGGGATACATCATGTTGCTTCCTAGTGGACTTGCTTAGGATTTTCCATGAATTGACTTATAGCATCAACTGGAAAAGAGATATCAAGCCAGGTGACAGTAAGATATATGAGTTTGCAAACTAATCTCCTGTACTGATGTTTCTCGTCAAATTCCTTATCATCGCAGATTCCAAGTTTCACATGATGATCCATAGGGGTATCAATTGGTTTACAACCTTACATGTTTGGTCTTAGGCAAAAGATCAATAACATTTTCTTTTGAGATAAACTAACACCCTTTTTGCTATGAATCACTTCAATGCATAGTTGATACGACATCTAGACGAACTAAGGCATTGGAGGGGGCCTGGATGCAAGGCAACCAAGTCAACCAAAATGTCTGCCTAGGCAACCAAGGCGATACTAGTTGTCAAAACGCATGGATGCCAAGGCAGTCGCTAAGTGACGCTTTGACAACTATGCTTCAATGCTCAGAAAGTACCTGAGAACCTCCAAATCTATCATCTGGAAGTTTTGTTGTAAATAAGACTTGACATCTTTAATACTAGACACGTCATTACTTGTAACAATAATGTCATCAACATAAACAACCAATACAACAACCTTAGAGCTTTGACAATGGACAAACGTGGAATGATTGGAATAACGTTGTGAGAATCCATAACTAGGAGCAACTTTACTTATCAAACCATGCTTGCGTTGATTGTTTCAACTCATAAATAACCTTGTGCAGCTTACACACTTTTTGTGAATTCTCCCCATGAGCATCATACCTAGGAGGTTGCTCCATATATACTTTGTCAAGTTGATATAAAGGCCAATCAAGGTTTACAGCCAAAAAAAAAAAAGAACAAGTACATAGTTTAAATGAGCAACATTAGAAAGTTTTTCAAAATGATCCTTATACTTACTATCTCTTTACTTAGAGGTTAATCAACTAGGGTCTATGTTTGAGAAGAGAGTAGATTATCCACTTCCACATTCATAGTCGTTTTCCAACCAGGATGCGACAATGCCTTAAGGTAGGTGGTAGAAACAGATTGTGTAGATAAAGACAAAGCGAAGCGATGAAGGAATATGGAAAATGTGAAATGGAAACAAATTTATCAATAGGGTAAACAATTATGGACTTCTGAGTGCAAGAACAAGTACCTTTTCATAAAGCGATTGTTTATCAATAGGGTAAATAATCATGGACTTCTTATGTACCGGTCAAAATTAATTTGGTGTGCACAAATGCTGTCAAAATCGCTTTGAATGAAAATATTTTTTTGGACATGAAAACAAATGAAAATTTTACCGTACTTTTGGTTTTTAGCAATGTTTTACGATATTAAGATTTATGGAATTTTTAGATTTGAGAAAAAACCCAGTATTAGAAAGTAGAAAATTGCACCTACCGCCGAAAATCCAATTTTTGTTCTTGAATTGGGGAGTTGACATTTTTTCCTTTTGGAATTTAATTTTTGAACTATTTTTATTAGTTTCAAATAGGGGGTATTTGCTTATTTATGAATAATATCTTCCGTAAATGAAATACAAGGCAAAAATAAGTGTCTGTCCAGGTTTCTTGCCTGGTTACTGGCATACATAACTATCTGTATTGGTTTCGAGACAGGTTTCCCCAAGTTTCGTTGGGCATAAGTGTCGAATTGCGAAATTACCAACATCTCAATCGAAACCATGCATTTTTTAAAGTACTTGGCTAACTCGTCTCGGAAACCTGTGAAACCGAGATATCTTAGTGGTTTCAACAGGTTTCGACCGAGTTCTCTTTCCATGGTAATGGAGCAGGGACTTCAGACAAAACACCAAATGATGAAGAGGATGTGCAACGACTAGTGCAGATGGCTTGGGACAACACAACATTCGATAAATGGATGACAGGTAGTTACAACTGCATCTCCCAAAAAATGCTTATGAACATGCGTATGATCATCAAAGAACGAACAACGTCCAACATATGTTTTTTCCTTTTGGCTGCATCGTTGTGTTGAGAGGTATAAAAGCAACTAGTTTGATGTATAATACCATTCTCAAAACAAAACAAAGAAATTGAATGTGGAGTATTTCAAGGGCATTATCAGAAAGAAAATTTTTATGATAAGCACCAAATTGAGTTTTTGTTTCATTATAGAAATCCCTGAAAACAAAGAGAAACTCGGAACGATCTTTCAACAGATACAACCAAATCAACCAGGAATAGTTGTCTATAGAGGTGACAAAATATAAAAAACCTTACTCTTGACACGACATGGACCCCAAATATTTGAATGAACTAAAGAACTTAGCAACCGACTCCTAGAAACATCATGAGAGGGAAAAGTAGTATGATGATTTTTATTGAGATCACAAGCTTCACACTCAATGTGAGAGATAGTTTTACAATTAGGAACCATCTGTTGAAGCTTGGAGAGAGATAAGTGACCTAGTCGATCATGCCAGCAAAGAGGAGAAGCACCACTAGAAGAAGCAGACACAGTTGTAGAGGATGAATCATCTTCTAGATAGTATAGACCATCCTTCTCATGCCCTCCACCAATCGTCTTTTTTGTTGGAATATCTTGAAAAACACAATAAGACGGATAAATCGTAACAGAACAATTTAGAGATTTTGTTATCTGATTTATAATCAAAAGATTTAAAGGTAATTGTGGTACATAAAGAGCAGAGGATAAGGGAAAGGAAGATTTTTTTTTTTTTTTTTGATGATAGGAAAGGAAGATTTTGAGTAACTATACCATGACTAAATACGTGAGTGGAGGACCCATCAACATGAATAACTCGGGATGGGTGACTCATTTTGTGGAAGGAAGAAAACACATTACACTTATCAGTGATATGATTAGAAGCACTGGAATTAATAACCCCACTGGTGGGAGATGAAGAAGCAAGAAGTGCAGCAATACCTCTCTAGGCAAGTGTGGCGGTGGAAGACTCAAATTGCTGAAGTAGTTTCAATAGCTGGTTATAGTCTTCCGAGACAAAGATCCTGATGGAGCTGCTCCAGATGAAGAAGCAAGGTTAGTGTCATTAGATGACACCATGTTGGAATTCCCTTGAGTCTGCTAAGCTTGCCATTTTTTATGCCCACTCTGGTTTACCATATTTAACCCAACATTTGTGAATAGTATGATTTGATTTTCCACAGTGCGTACACTGGCATAGAGGTTGATCAGATTGCTCTCCACTATGACCACTTCCACTTCCACCTCGTCCTCTATCTCCCCATAAACCACGACCATGTCTAGAAAAACTAGAATGCGTTCATGATCACTGTTACTAGTAACAAATGCAGAACTATCCTTGGACGAGAGAGGGAGAAACAATGTGCTGAATGCGACATAACGCCTCATTCATAGAAGGAACTTTTTCACCAGCAAGGAGCTGGCTTTTGACAAGCTGCAAATCAGAATCCAACCCAGACAGAAATTTAGCTCATTGAAATTTGGCACGCTAGGATTTCAACACTTTTATGTCACTAGAAAGGGGTTGGTAGACATTCAGTTTTTCCCACATGCCCTTGAGTGCACTGTAATATTCACCAACTTTCTGTTTGAAGGAAAACTTCTTTTCATAAAGAACATATACTCTAGTCATACTCTTGTTTTGAGAGAAACTCTCCTTCAAGTCATCCTAAACACCTTTGGCAGTTGTGTGAAACATAACATTAGCAACCACAGACTTCCATACTGTTCCATAACCATACAAGTAAAGTATCATTCTCACACATCCATTTTTAATATCCTATACTGTTTGAAGATGGTTGAGATGTATACAAGTAATCCAATTTACCCTTTGCATTAGTGTAAACTTTTACTGCTTGAGACCAGAAAGGTAATTTGTAGCTCCACCAAGTTTAATAGAAGTAATTTGCACATTAACATTGTCCACATGAGGTTTAGAGTCACCCATCAAAGCAATATTAAGTCAAAGAAGATATTATATCAGCAACACATTCCGTTACAATGGTAGTAGCAATTTGTAGAACCAAGGAGAAACACTACCGCTGGGAAAAGAAGTACCAATTTGGTAGTAAATAATGATTCTCTTCAAATCACAGAGAGAACAAAGGGCAAAAATAAAAACAGCAATCCTTTTCAGGCATCTTACGATGCATAATTTAGCTGAGGTGGAGAAAGATAATACCACCAAATCAGTAGTTCAGAACACCATGAAAATCTGATCAATTTTACTAGTCATGTAGAACACAGACTATCTCAAAGTTTGATTGAATTCCAACTGCCAGATTCAGAGAGATAGGCCAAAACTGAAAATAGCAACTCAAGATCCAAAAAAATAGGGGAAGTTCAGAACTTTCAATCAAACCAGCAGATCAGGCCCAAATTTGAATGAAAAGTAGCTTAGATATAGAAGGACAGAATCCTGGAATATTGCTTCAATCGATTAGTGGGATGATCAATGTGAAATCCACTATAAATTTGAACTTTGGAACTTGTGTGATTTCAGGTTCTGGTTCAGTGTCGATGGTTGCCTCTATGCTGTGGGCTGCATTGGTGGAGGATGCAGATCAGTTCTCTGACTCACCTATGGAGGATTCCGGGGAATCATCACAGCTAGCCATTCTTGGCTTTGAAGATTCTGCAGGCTGCCTGCATCTGAGTTACACGTGTCAGACATGCTTGTATGCACACATGCAGAAACTCTCCATTTGTTAGATTGATTTGTAAGTATTAATCTATTCTTATGTATATATAATATATAATTATTAAATTATGTAACAGGGGCAGAATGGTATTTTCCACTTGTGGGACCCATGTCCCCAGTGTGGAATTCAATTCCCCATAGCCTACCCTAGCTGACCTTCCTATTTATGTCATATGGCATCAAATATGTGACTTAGATATAATTACTTAAGTAATTATACATTTAATTCTGTAAAATTAGATTAGAGAAATGGTTTTCCAAAACTAATTTTACCTAAGCTAAGGCAAACATGCCTTAATTGAACTAACTATATAAGGAATACTTAGCCATTTGATTCATTTATAACTACAAAACTAAGTCGATTTCAGCAAGAGAGGAAGAAAAGAGAAGAGAAGGAAGAAGAAGAGAAGAAGCCTAGGGTTAAGATCTGGGTCCATTTGGAGCTTGGAGCTAGGGGTTCTTCCACAAGCTAGGAATTTGGGCTGCTATTGTCCTCTCCTTCTCCAGTTTTAGGTAGACCCTTGAGCCTATTTCTGTTTTTGACCTAAATTCTCTCTTTCTCCTTCAATTTCCATTAGGGTTATGACTTTATTAAACCCTAGCATAGGAATTGGTTAAGCCCCCACATTGAAACATGTATTTGGGTTAAATTAACCCAAATCACTGAATCTATCTTAACTGTACACTTTTCTATCAAATTCAGGCAGTGCATGTCAAGATCCAGCCTTAATTTGTAAAAACCCCAATTCTGGAAGTCCAGCCGGATACTGTTGCAGGCATCCAGCCGGACGTCCGGCCCCTGTAGCTGCTTGAATCCGGCTGCCCCCCCTGCTGTGTTATGTTGGTCTGTTTGTTTAGGGTATTGACCTAGGTTTCTACTATACTTAATACATATTGTTTGATGGTTATTTAGGACTGTAAAGCCAGCTTGTAAGGTTAATATTGTGGATTGGAAGCTAGTTTTGATTGAATACTCATCCAACTTTAGGTAAGGGAATTTGATTTTTAATTTGGTGTGTTTATGTTATTAATTTTTGTTTTATTTGTGGCTGACATACCATGCATCAATCTTATAACTCTATTCATATAGTTTATTAGCTTTAAATTTCTTTGCATTAGTGTTGTGCATGAATTAGGTTACATTCTCATAATGCATTGCATATGTTAATTGTTGTTGGAAATACTATGAATGATGATGATGTTGCTGGACAGCCTTACTGTACTACTCTTATTGAAACATATGCCATCATATTAGAATGCATATGGTTAGGACTGTCATAAACCCAGTGCTATGGCCTTTACCAATAGGGGAGAGCTGTTGGATAACCCGTGGTAGGTTCGAAGGGATGATTCCGGAATGCCATTCACTGTCCCATATCTAAAGAGTATTACAGGAATGGGAACAAACAGTAGGGTTAGCATTTGGGGGTTTGTTAGCGTCAGATGTGTAATGCCTGAGCTCCCGGGTCCCCACCGTAGTAGATTGGTATCGTTCGGGTGACCGGCGTCTGGTTATGTGTTTCCGGGACCGAGGATATCATATTTACTACAGTAGCACTTATACCCCATGAGACCTAGTATCAATGTTAGGTGCATGCTTAACTTAGGTCATTCATCATGGACTATCTGCACATGCTTGTGTGTTTCCCTTGCTGGGCTCAGTGGAGCTCACCCTTGTGGAATTCCTTATTTTCAGATGACTCTTCTACTGCTGCTGGTGTTTCTGTAGGAACTTCAGCCGCTCAGGATTCTTCTACTGCTCTTGGAGTTGAGACTCCGCTGTATGTAGAGCACAATGTCTCGTCGTCGTGTGACGACTATGCCTTCTCTTGAATGTGCCTGACAGTCCAGGCTATCTCCCCCACTCTTTTGTTTATAAATCATTTTTGTATTCTTTAGCATTATATAGACCTTGTACTTTTTGTTTTGGGTTACTGGTGTGAATTGTTCAATGTAACTCAAACTTCAGTCATTATATATAAATGCGTTATCACTTAGCCTTCTCTATTATTGCCATTATCTCTATTATTTAAATTGCTTCCACTGCGTTTAAATTACTGTATTGTGATAATTGTTGTGAATAGGGTACTGCACTTGCGATCCTTGGGGGTTGGTTGGATGTCAGAGACATCCAGTCACACGTGGCCCTTATAAACTGGGCCGGGGTGTGGCGATCAATTCCTAGAAAATTCTTTCTGAAAGGGAAAAAAAAAAGTGAAAAACCAGAATACCACAGGTGATATTGTTGCAGAAATAAAGAGGCAAGCAGCATCACAGGACGGTAGTATGCATCAGTTACAGAAGTCCCTTGTTATATGTAAGATTAACTATGGGGACCCATCAACCAAAGAGGCAGCAGTTGCTGCAATACATATAGAACCACAAGACCTTAAGAGACTCAATACCAGAAAAGAAAGTGACCTATGGTTATTGATTACTGCTCCGATACCATGTTGCAATATCAGACTGACGATGATCAATAACCAAGTAGGAAGGAAAGGATACAAGAAGAAGAGAAAAGAGGCTACCAAATAGGGAATAACACAATGTTGTAGGAAGCAGTATATTACTATATTTATACCAAAAGAAACTTAAACAAAGTTACAATAATATCCCTATTTAACTAACTACTAATAACAATAATATCCCATATAACCATACAGTAAAGTTAATTACGAATATTCCGTGGTACATAATGCCTTTGTGGTTCTATGGCTTTATTCAAGCAAACAATCTTATAGTTCAGTCACATAGGGGTTTTCTGATCTTTTTCCTGTTGTCTATGAATTAAAAAAATTCTCTCAGTATTTTTGCCTCTTCTTGTGACTCTTGGATTATTCCACTTTTCTCTTGCAGTCATCTTTTGGCTTTGTGGACTACCATGATCATAGGTCTGCAGCTTATGCGATAATGACATTGCATGGACGGCAACTGTAAGATTACATTACATTGTATTTGCTTCATTGGCTAGGGCCCTGTTTTGGGCTTTCTAAAAGACTAAAAGGTTATGTTGCTTCTTGTGCGGGACATGGTGCTATTTCCTATTTATTAAGTGTATAGAGCACTCTTTGGACGTTCTAGAAACTATGTAGAAGCTTCATGTGAGGGAGCTGGTGTCACAATTCTGTAGTGGAAAGATAGTTCAAGGACAATTAGCCATGTGCATTGTGTCCTCCTTCTTAGTGAGCATTATTCTTATCATCCAGTACTGAAGTGGCTTATTTGCATCTTAGTGCCATAGTTAAATGAGTAGAAATTTTTTTGTATTTGTTATCCAAAAGAAGGTACCAATTGCTGGTGATACAAGCAGGGTTTTTTATTTAATGTTTTATCTTCATGTAGTGGTTTAGTTATGGACTTTAACTGAAGCTTGAATTATTTCATTTGCAGTTACGGTCAGGCAATTAAGGTAAATTGGGCATATGCTGGTGGGCAGAGAGAGGATACTTCAGGTTTTTGTTTGCTTCTTTCCTTCTACTGCCTTTTCCTCTTTGTTTCATTGCTTATGCACTGTCCCTTTCACCCCCTTTGCTTTAGTAAACTGGCCTTTTAATTTTTTCTACATGCTTATCAGGGCACTTCAATATTTTTGTTGGTGATCTGAGTCCGGATGTTACCGATGCAACTCTTTTTGCATGTTTCTGTGTGTATCCTAGTTGTTCGTAAGTTCCTTTTTTTAAAAAAAATTTTATTCATGTGTGTTGTGTGTGCGGACTGGCACACATTGTTACTTCATAAGTTGCTCTTTATTGGAGCACGAGGTATTTGGATCTACTTTTGCTAGTAGAACATGTGATGTGAATGGTTACTGGTCAATTTATTATGCAGAGATGCAAGGGTTATGTGGGATCATAAGACTGCGCAGTCAAGAGGATTTGGCTTCGTTTCCTTCCGCAATCAGCAGGTGCTATTCTTATCCTTATTATTTTTCATGTTTGAAGCCCAAGGTTTTAAATTTTACCAGGAAGGGTGATTTTGCCCCTTGCCGAAACAAAAATATTTTGCCAAAATCAACAAAATATTGTCAATTTTTTTGGGAGTGTAGTACATATATTGCATACACATGTAGGAGGCGATTAGATACAAAGAAAACCATCCAAAGTGGTTTATGATTTTCAAAATCCAACTACATGGTGCCACTTGGATTTTAATTAATATAGAGAAATGCACTAGTATTTGTAATAAAATTAAGGGAAAATTACACTGTCACCCCCTGAGGTTTGTATTAAATACAGAGCTACCCCCTGTGTTTCTAAATTATACAGCCACACCCCCTGAGTGGACGGTGGTAAATAATACATTTTAAATACCAACTTTACCCTCTTCTAATATCCTGTTAATACTCAATGGGAAATTCCAACTTTACCCTTTTACCCTTATGTACAAAACCATAATGAGTGTGAGCTTACCAATTTACCCTTAGGGAAGCCCAAACTTCACACCCCTTCCCTTCCCTTCCCCTGCTATTTGAACTTACCCGCTTTGCTACAAGGCTTCTTCTAAAACCCTTCTTCTAGGGTTTTTAAAGAAATAATTGCTGTCTTGAGAAGAGCTATCAATCTCATGAACAGATTCAATAATCGCCTCTCAGGCAACGGCATTTCTGAAATCTCTCCTCAAAAAAAAAAAAAAAAGAAGAGAAAAATAAAAACTTCATAGAGAGAAAATCTCTCAATCTTTCAATCTCTCACAGCTCCTAACTCTCACAGTTACTGTGTCAAGTTAAAACCCCTTTGAAGAGATATATAAAACGCTTTATATGAAAAACCCCAAACATTTGATTCCAGAATGATTCCTGCAAAACGTACCGTTTTGATCTCAAACGCATCGAAACCTTTTGGAACCTCTTTCGCAGTCAAAAGCAGAAGAATGTATAAAAGCTTGAGAATAGAAAAGATAGAGAAGAAAATGAAGATGAAAGCAAGAACTGCTCCATAACTCCAATCAACAGTTCTGGCGTTCTTTTTTTTTTTTTTTTAATGTTTCAAGGAGATTAAGGTTTCTACTTCCCCCTCCCCCCTGTATTCTCTTTTCGTGCTTTTTTGTCTGGGATCTCTGGATTTTTACTTGGGTTTCTTGCATTTTCGTCAGTAAGACCCTCCACGTCTCCAATGTTGGAAGGAATTGTGTAAGACACATGGGGATTAGTAGGAAATAAGGCTTGCAGAGCTCAAGCAATAGCCTCAGCTCTCTCTGTTCCATCTTCAATCGATCTCTTTACATCATGTGTACACTCTCTCTCTCTCTCTCTGTGTGCTTGTTCTTCAAGAGTTGAGCTCTAGCACTTATGCATAACCCATGGGAGGGTGTAATTTCATCTTTTTTGTTCAAGCAAATTCAAGCCGGGAGGGGGAAGGATGGGGTGTGGTGGTGTTAGGTTGTGGGGGTAGGGGCGGGTGGGTTGGGTTGCAGCAGATGGTGGGGCCAGTGGGTTGCAGAGAAGAAGAAGAAGAAGAAGAAGGGATGGTAATGGGTCCCATTAAGTCTATTTCAAGGATAAAATTAGAAAAAAGTTTATGCTCTCAACTTTGTCAATGATCCAAGGCCTGATTTGGAATTCTCGAGGCCTAAACTCTGCCTCGAAACAAGCCAATGTTCGCTCCAAAGTTCGCTCCTCTCGCTTTGCCTTCTGCTGTCTCCTTGAAACTCATATCAAGGAGCAAAATTCTGCAAATATCCTCTTGTCCATCGCCCCTGGCTGGTCCCTCCTTTCTAACTATTCCTCCCATCCGAATGGCCGTATCTGGGTCATTTGGGATCCTAGAAAAATTTCCATCTCCCTTCTTTCGTCTTCCTCCCAATTTCTCCACCTTAAATTCTCTGATCCTTCAGGCCTTGACTCCTTTCTCTTCACTGCCATTTATGCTCTCAACTGCCCCATCCAAAGATCTCTTCTCTGGGATGACCTGCGTGCCACTGCCAGCAGTATTGGTGTTCTTCCTTGGGGCCTGGGGGGTGACTTCAATGTCATCCGCTTCAGTCATGAAAAACAAGGTGGCAATCATCTCGACTTGGAGGCTATGAACAGTTTCAACTCTTGTATTGATGACATTGGGGTCAATGATCTTCGGTGGACAGGCTTTCCCCTTACTTGGAGCAACAAAAGATCTGGATGCCACCGTATCAGTTGCAAGCTAGACCGAGTCTTAGTCAACGAAGCCTGGCTCACCTCCTTCCCTTCCTCCCAGGCTTCTTTTGATAGTCCAGGCATTTCTGACCATTCCCCTATATCCCTTCCCATCCAGCCTTACATCTCCTTTGGCCCCAAACCCTTCAAGTATTTTGACATGTGGTCTTCTCACTCAACCTTCCTTCCCACGGTTCTGAATGCTTGGTCTAAACCTGTGCTGGCTTTCTCCTCGCCCCTTATAGCCTTCTCCAGAAAACTCCGTAACGTCAAGGAAGCTCTCAAGCTTTGGAATAGAAGCACCTTTGGGGATATCTCTCTCTAAGTTACTGAGTGCAAAGAGAGATTGGCCACTGTTCAGATTCAGCTGCAGGCAGATTTGCACAATGTTCCTTTGGCTGAAGCCGAGAAGACTATTTCTGCTGAGCTTACGTCTTTGCTCTCACAGGAAGAGCGCTTCCTCAAGCAAAAGTCCAGGATCAAATGGCTTGATTTGGGGGATTCAAATACTGCTTTCTTCCATCGTTCTTTCAAGGCCAATGTCAATGCAAACTCCATCACTCAACTCACTTCCAATGATGGTTCTCTTGCTACAACTGTCAAGGATATAAAGGACCTGGCTGTTCAGCACTTCAAGGGCATCTTCAATGCCCCCTCGATGGGAGATACTCCTCTGCCCAGCCATTTACTCAACAAGTTCCTTCCTCCCAGTCACATAGATATCCTTAGCTCCATCCCCAAAGAAGATGAGATCTTGGCAGCTATTCATTCCCTTAAAGTGTCTGGTGCTCCTGGGCCAGATGGCTTTAGCATGGGGTTCTTCCTCTCGACCTGGGACATCATCAAATTGGATCTCATAGCAGCCATTAAAAGCTTCTTCTACAATCCCAGCCAGATCAATGGGGTTAACCATACTTTCTTGTGCCTCATCCCCAAGAAGGATGGTGCTTCGGCTATGAATGACTTCAGGCTCATAGCCTTATGCAATATCCTCTACAAATTTATTGCTAAGATCCTAGCCAGAAGACTCAAGACTGTTGTGGATCTGTTGGTCAGTGACAACCAATCTGCTTTCATCCCAGGAAGAAACATCTCTGACAACATTTTGCTCTGTAATGACATAGTTAGAGGATTTGACAGGAAAAACCATGGGCCAGCTATCCTTCTCAAGATCGACATTCATAAGGCCTTTGATTCCTTAAAATGGGATTATATCTCTCAAGTCATGCTCAAGATGGGGTTCCCTATCCCCTTTGTTCACTGGATCAGTTGTTGCATCTCCTCCCCAAAGTTCTCGGTCCTTATCAACGGCAGTCCTACGGGTTATTTTGGAGCTTCTGTAGGGATTCGGCAAGGGTGTCCCCTTTCTCCTTACTTGTTCACTTTGGCCTTGGAAGTTCTCTCTAGGCAAATTCAGACATGTACTGATCAGCAGTTTATCCCCCCTATTCCGAAGTGCAAAGCTCTAAAGCTCACCCATCTTGCTTTTGCTGATGACTTGATGATTTTCTCAAAGGCTTCCATTGCTTCTCTCGAGTGTATTATGCTTTGCCTGCAGCAATTCCATGAGCTTTCAGGTCTGCGCATCAACCCCTCCAAGTCCCTTATCTTCTTTGCGGGTCTTCCAGAGCTTCACAAAGGGGACTTCCTTGTCAAATCAGGCTTCCAAGAGGGGCACTTTCCTATCAAGTACCTGGGCCTTCCTTTGATTCCGGCTAGAATGACTGCTCACCATTGCACCCCCATGCTGGACCTCATGAGAAAAAAGACTGCAATTGTGGAAAGGCAAGCTCCTATCTTATGCGGGTAGGCTGGTCCTTATCAGATCTGTCTTGGAAGCCTCCTATATCTATTGGTCTGGAATCTTTGGTCTCCCGCATTCTACCATCAAGTCCATAGAATCTCTGCTTGCTTCTTTTCTTTGGAAGGGAGCTGAGACATCCAGGTTTCTCCACCCCACCTCTTGGGCTTCTGTGTGTCTCCCAAAAATGGAGGGAGGGCTGGGCATAAGAAGAATTAAAGAAGTCAACAAGGCTGGTATTATCAAGCTGATCTGGAGGATTGCTTCTAAACAGAAGAGCATTTGGGTTGATTGGATTTATTCGAGGATTCTTCGGCAAGACTCCATCTGGACTGCTTCCGTCTCTACTGATGCTTCTTGGGTTTGGCGCAAGATCCTGGAGTCCCGCCACCTTGCTCTCCCCTATATCCACTCCCGCATTGGAGATGGCCTCTCTACCTCCCTTTGGCTGGATCACTGGCACCCTAAAGGGATCCTTTTGCACCTTGTCACACCAAGGACGATCTATGCTTCAGGCCTTCACAGAATGGCTCTTGTTGCGGACATCCTTCATCTCAATGAGTGGGCTCCTCCCCCTTCCTCCTCCCAGTCTCTCTCTCCTCTTTGGAATGACCTTCTATCAATCCAAAGAAGACTGCCTTCTAGAGGTGACTGTGTCTCCTGGACAGCTGATGGTTCGCTGAATTTCTCCTCCAAGGCAGCTTGGAATCTTATCCGATCCAAAGGCCCTATGGTTGGTTGGAGGAAGCTCCTTTGGTTTAAGCATCATATTCCGCGCCATTCCTTCATTGCTTGGAGAGTCTTCAACAACTGTCTTCCTACCCTTGCTTTCCTCCGCAGGCGTCACATACAAGTTCCCAATGCTTGCTGCCTTTGTTGGAACAACTTGGAAGACTCGGATCATCTTTTCTTTGAATGCCCGACCTCCAAAGCCATTTGGAAAGGTATTCTAGCTAAGTGCTGGCCCACCCAGAGAAGAATTCTCCCTTTCTCTAGAGAATGGATTTGGATAGATATGACTTTCGGAGGGGCTTCTATTTGTGACACTGTGGGGAAGATCGCTTTCTGTGCTGTGCTAAATCACATTTGGATGGAGCGAAATATTAGGAAATGAACCTCCAATTCTCGTTCTTATCAACAGATTTGGAACTCCATTTCCTTTGAAATCTCCTCCAAACTATTGTCAGCTCCTCCCTCCTTTTGTTTTGACACCCCAAGGAACAGGCTAATTGTTGTCTCCTGGGGTGTCCCAAATGTTTCTTTCTCTTCTTCAGCTGGCCCTAGCTGATTTTCTTTAGCCGTTGGCTGTTGTTTCCCCCCTAAGGGGGCCCTTGTTTCTCTTTTCCTTGGTAATGAATTCTTTTATTCACCCAAAAAAAAAATTAGAAAAAAGGAAAAAATTGAGCAATTAGGGGTATATTAGTCATTTTAAGTCATGAATTACCAACACCATACCACTTAACCGGAATGATATAACGGAGTGGGGCTGTCTGTAACAACTAACCAAACTCAGGGGGTGTGGCTGTATAATTTAGAAACACAAAGGGTCACTCTGTATTTAATACAAACCTCAGGGGGTGGCAGTATAATTTCCCCTAAAATTAAAGAGAAAGAGGGAGAAAGAGAGGAGAAAAGAGGAGGAAAAGAAGAAGAACTGCTGCAACAAGTTGGGGGTCACAGCCGTAAGTTCGACTGCCCAAAACATTCATAATTAATAGCTTAGACAGTAGGGTAAAAGCAAAATACCAAAATACCCCTAGGAGGAAGATCGTGAATTATCGCTGGTGCTAATTCACGACTCTCTCCCCCCCTTATATCGAGAACTTCTAACATTCCCCCTCAAGCTGGAGCATATATGTTAATCATGCCCAGCTTGTTACAAATACAATCTACTCTCACACTCCCCAAAGACTTTGTAAACAAATCAGCAAGTTGCTCCCTGGTTTGATCATGACGAGGAGAAATAATCCCTTGTTGCAGCTTTTCACGAACAAAATGACAGTCAATCTCAATGTGTTTCGTTCTCTCATGAAACACAAGATTTGTAGAAATATGAATGGCAGCCTAATTATCCCACCATAATAACATAGGAGAATCATCACCAAACCCAAGCTCTGTCATCAACTGTTTAATCCACATCAGCTCACAAGGGCCATGTGCCATAGCACGATACTCGGACTCTGCACTGCACTGCACCTAGCCACAACGGTCTGTTGCTCTTCCATGAAACAAGATTTCCTCCAACAAACACACAATAACCTGAAGTAGATCTTCGATCAATTGGAGATCCTGCCCAGTCAGCATCAGTAAAGCCTTCAATCCTCCCATGACCATGATCAGAATATAGAAGACCACGTCCAGGAGCTTTCTTGATATAGCGGCAAAACCCTTATACCTGCATCCTAGTGGGACGTCCAAGGAGAGGACATAAACTAACTTAGTACACTGACAAGAAAGGAGATGTCAGGTCTAGTCACAGTCAAATAGTTGAGTTTCCCTACAAGCCTCCGATACTTCTTTGGATATCACCATCATCGCCATCAGTTTCAAATTAGGATCCATAGGAGTATCCAAAGGTTTAGATCCTTGTAACCCTGTCTCTGAAAGCAAGTCATGAACATATTTCCACTATGAGAGCGAAATCCCTTTCCATGATTGAGCTACCTCAATACCCAAGAAATATTTTAGACGTCCCAGGTCCTTACTCTGAAATTGCTGTCCCAAATGTGTCTTCAAGTTCTCAATACCTGAAGAATCATCTCCTGTGATAACAACGTCATCTACATAAACTACCAAAAATATCCTCCCTACATCAGAATGCCGGAAAAACACCGATCACTCTCAGGTCGAGTCAGTTCAAACTCCAACACAACATCTGTAAATCGGCCAAACCACACCCTTGGTGACTGTTTTAGCCCATACAACGATTACTTCAGCCAACACACCTTACCAGACTCTCCCTGAGCAATAAAACCAGGAGGTTGCTCCATATACGCTTCCTTGTGGAGATCACCATGCAAGAAAGCATTCTTGACGTCCAACTGAAGCAAAGGCCAATGGTGGGTAGCAGCCAAAGAAACGAAAATGCGAACAAAAGCAAGTTTCGCAACAGGAGAAAGGTATCTAGGTAGTTTATACCATAGACCTGTGCATATCCCTTAGCAACAAGACGGGCCTTCAACCGAGCCACAGACCCATCATGATTAACTTTCACCACAAATGTCCACCTACAACCAATGGCAGACTTACCAGAGGGTAAAGAAACAAGGTCCCATGTCTGATTTTCCTTCAGCGCAGATAATTCCTCAGTCATAGCAGCCTTCCACCCAAAGTCAGACAAGGCTTCTGCAACAGATTTAGGAATAGGATGACGCTCAAGAGTAGACAATCAAGCAACAAAATTAGAGGACAAACCAGTATAGGACACAAAGTTAGAGATAGGATGTTGGGTACAACTCCGAACACCCTTACAGAAAGCAATAGGGACATCTAAATAAGAAATAACAGGAATGAAAGACGAAGAGGAAGTACCTATTGGAGGATCCGGATCTGGAGGCGAAGAATACGAGGTAGAGGTAGCTAATGGGGTGCTATATTTGTCATAAGCTGGAATGTGAGGTGTTGGCTTGTTGGATGAGCGACGGTGGAACACAATAGCTGGCTTAGTAGGAGGTGGCACTGCTGGCAAAGGATCCTGCTAAGGAGAAGAATGTTCGACAACATAGACGGGCAGATCATCGTCCAAATCTGAAGAAGGCAGCAAAGACTCAACAAAAGAAGTGGATTCAAAGAATTTGACATCAACTGTAACAAAGTATTTCTTTAAATCATAAGAATAACAACGATAACCCTTTTGAGTTTTAGAATATTGCGCAAAAAGACATTTAAGAGCCCTGGGATCCAACTTAGAGCGACTAGGACGATGATCCCTAATAAAACAAACACTCCCAAATACACGAGGGGGTAAAGCAAACAAAGGTTGAGAAGGAAACAATAAAGAATATGGAATACCCCCACACAAAACTGAAGATCGCAAACGATAAATAAGATAACATGCTGTCAAAACTACATCAGCCCAAAAAATTTTAGCCACTTTCTTCTCAAACAAAAGAGATCGAGTGACTTCCATTCAATGTTTGTTTTTCCTTTCTGCCACATCATTTTGTTGAGGTGTGTCCATATAAGAGGATTGATGAATGATGCCATGCTGAACCATAAATGCAGTAAAAGTAGCACAAAAGTATTCTTTAGCATTATCACTGCGAAGAACTTTTAATGAAGTATTAAACTGATTTTAAATTTCAAGAACAAAAGCAAAAAAAATGGAGAATAACTCAGAATGATTCTTCATTAAATAAATCCGAGTAACTTGGGAATAATCATCAATAAATGTAACGAAGTAACGAAAGCCCAATTGAGAAACAACCGGACAAGGGCCTCATACATCAAAATGAACTAAAGAAAAAGGTGGGCAGCCCGTTTATTGACTCTAGAAGGATAACTCACATGGTGAAGTTTCCCAAACTGACACGACTCACAATCAAGACTAGACAAAGATTTAAAATGACTGTCCAAAATGTTCAAACTCTCCAAGGAAGGATGACCCAAACGACAATGAGTCTGATGAGGAAGCACCACACTCGAACATGCCACCGTTGATGTCTTCAAGTAGATATAACCCCCCAGATTCTCGGCCTCTACCAATCGTCTTCTTCGATTTGAGATCCTGAAATACACTATAGCCAAGGAAAAAAGTGACAGAACAATTATGAGCTTGGGTGAACTTGTGAACAGACAACAAATTAAATGGTAACTTAGGCAAATAAGAAACAGAGGTTAATGACAAAGACGAGGTAGCATGCACAGTGCCTGTACCCCGAACTTGAGCTAAAGACCCATCAGCTAGCACAACATTTGAAGTAGACTCATGAAATGAAGAAAAATTACCTGAAACCCCAGTCATATGATCCAAAGCACCTGAATCAATGATCCAAGGTCAAGAAGTGGATGAAAGGCACGCAGTAGATTACCTGTCTGAACAAGAGTAGCAGCAGAGAACTGTGATGACTGGGAATTCTGAAACTGAGTAAAGCGCTCATAATCTTCATCAGACATCGTCCCAATCTTACCCTTAGGCTTGGAGGGAGAAGGAACACCCAAATCACTACTAGCCGAGTTGGCAAATTGAGGTGGTTTACCATGTAGTTTCCAGCAAAAGCGTTGAATTTGGCCAGGCTTATCACAATGATGACAAGTCCTCACCTGTCCTGAAGTTTCTGAAGTACCAGAAGTGGGAGCTTTACTAGTGCCTGTCCCATGACCACGACCATCACCACCACTATTACCTGTCCCACCATTAGAACCATGGTTTGGTGGAAAAGAGGCAAGATCAAAATTTCCAGCATTGGTGGGCTCTTGGGTGCTTTCACGAGAAGCACGTAAAACTCGAGAAAAAGTTTCTGAAAGAGTGGTGACCTTCTCTCCACCAAGAATCTGAGGCCTCACCAACTCAAATTCCTTACGAAGTCCACCCCAAAATACCATAACAGCAAGCTGTTCTCGCTGGTTTTGCATTGCTTGCATATCCGATGAAATAGTAAGGACAGAAATCAGCTCCTCATACAAACGTTTGAAGTCAGCAAGTATTGGGTAACATTGAGATTCTTTTGATCCACTTTATAGAAAGCCTGGGACAGATCATATATGTGACAAGTTGTCCTGTCTAGAGTACAGGACATTCAAATATTCCCATAATTCCTAACTGTATCAATATGAGTCACCAAGTCTGCAATCTGATTTTCCATTGAATTCAGCATCTGGCTCAAAATCCTTGCATCGACAATGTCCCATGATGTATCATCAACAGGTTTCGATTTTGTCAAATGATTATGTTGATCACGGTCAATCAAAGCCAATCGAACTACCTTCTTCCGTTGCTGGAAATTTGATATTCCCTCTAACTTCCGATCAGTAATACAATGAGAAGACGAAAGCTCAGTCAGCGTAGTCTTGGTCTCGACCATTATTACTAATCCAGATAATCTTCAAATCGCAGGGACAGCCAAAGAACACTCCACAAAATAATCCCGATTAAAACAAAATTGAGAATCACACCCAAAGTATAATACAAGTCAGAGCACAAAATCACGATAAAAAAAATCGTGAATACTCCCAATATCGCGGACTTCAACCTATTACTCCATCAACCTTCACGTCCCACAACAACTCATCAAAATCATTAAAAAATTAGACCTAGTTCTTCTTATAATCACGAACTAGTCTAAAACCAAAGACAGCATAGGGTGCTGCACCCCTTCAAACGAAAGATTAAGAGTCTACAACTTGATTGGTTTGTAGAAGAGAACTTGAGCCACTGTAAAACCTCAATCAAAATAGAACAATGGATCACTGGAAGCTTGAACCAGTCCCTATCGATCCATCTCTGATACCATGTAATAAAATTAAAGAGAAAGAGGGAGAAAGAGAGGAGAATAGAGGAGGAAGAGAAGAAGAACTGCTGCAACAAGTTGGGAGTCACAGCCGTAAGTTCGACTGCCCCAAAACATTCATAATTAATAGCTTAGACAATAGGGTAAAAGTAAAATACCAAAATACCCCTAAGAGGGAGATCGTGAATTAGCGCTAGTGCTAATTCACTACTCCCTCCCCCTTATATCGAGAACTTCTAACATTATTAAAAGCACATTATACATGATTACATTTTCTCATATATTGTGTATTCGATTCTTTTTTTAGTCCAAAGAATAAGTTTGGTTATTTTCTCGTAAATTATAATGTCAATTAAATTTAATAAATAATGTAAATCACTACACTATGCTATAACATAATGTACTATTTAATCATCTATTTTTTTTTGTAATTATATCATAAAATAGAGTTATGCTAAAAAATTTGCTCAACTACACATTCCATATTTTCATATATTACGGCATGGCCATGTCCAATGAAGGCCTTGGGATGCACCAGTTAGGAGGAGTGATTTGATCAAGATTGAAGGATCTAAAAGAGCTAGGGGCAGGCCTAAAATGGCCCTAGGAGAAGTAGTGAGGAAAGACATGCATAGTTTAGGCCTTGCCTCAAGTATGATCTTGAATAGAGCTGATTGGAGGGCAAGGATTCCTGTAGCCAATGTTGTGCCTTTTTTTTTTTCATAAAAAAAATCTTTGGTAGGATCCATGTAGCTGACCCCATTTAGTTGGGATAAGGCTGAGTTGTCTCATTTGATTAATTCTTTTAAGGGAAAAAACAGAGTAGGAAATTCAGAGGACCATAATAAGTTTGTATATTAGCTTTGCATTAGCATATAATTGTGCGAGTATATCTTCTTTTAGTCACCAAATGTATTCAAAATATTCAGTTTTTTCTTTATTTATGCATGCTTTTGAGTTGAAATCATAGATCAAATATGAAAGAAAAGGGCTCTTTTTGGGAGTTGCATCTTCTGGTGGTCAAACTCACAAACTTCTAATCTCATTCAAATCTTCTTGGTAACAAGTGATCATATTTCAATTTTTTTTTTTTTTAAAATTTAAGTTCGACTAAATTAAGGTATGGCAACTCAATTCAACTCAACTCAGCCTTATCCCAACTAAATGGGGTTGGTTACATGGATCCTTTCCCTCCAATCAGCTCTATTAAAAAACATACTTGTAACAAGGCCTAAGGTATGCTTGTCTTTCCTCTCCACTTCTCCTAGAGTCATTTTAGGTTATGGAGATGATTTACCAATTTCAACATGTTCTTGATACAATATCATGAAATGCATTGAAATTTGGTTCACTATTTCCACCGAGTTTTTTGAGAGATTTCAACTGAAGTTCATTGAATTTTCCTATCCACTTCATTTCCTAGCCCCTACTATATAAGTTTCACCTGTTGAGAAAAACTGAAGTACTTTGTTAAAAATTTCAACCAAAAGCCTTTTTTTTGTTTTGGAGAATAAAAAATGTATTACCAAAGAAAGCCCGAGGTGGGCAAGAGAGAGAAACAAGGGAAAGCGGGGGGGGGGGGGAAGCCACTAGCCCATTAGCGAGGGGGCTGTAAAACGATACAATCAAGGTCCCAGGCTCTAACAATATGCCTATTCGTGGGAGAGTCCAACAAAGACTTGTGGGGAAAGAAGCTCAATTTCGTAGAAACGTCAAAGGAGATGGACTTCCAAATAAAGTCGAAAGATCTAGAATTGGTAGACCATCTCCGGAGGTTTCTCTCCATCCAGATATGGTAAAGCGAAGCTCCAAAAACTAGCTTCCCAATGGCCTTGCATATAGAGCCTCCTGGGAAGGATCTGATCATCCAGAGCCACTCTTTATCAAAGGGGAGGGGACGTCTGCTGTGGGACCAAATGAACGAAAGGGCTTTTTTCCAAATGGTTTGGGAGAAGGGGCAAGCAAAGAAGAGGTGGTCGATGTCTTCGGAAGCAGACCAGCACAAGGTACAGGTTGAGGGGGGGGGGGGGCAAGGATTTTGCGGTGGATGAGAAAGGCTTGGGTGGGGAGGCAATGGTTGAGGGTTCGCCAAACTAAGAAGCTATGGCGGGGGATGTGGCCTTTGAACCAAACCAGGTTGTACCAGGGGACAGAGGGGCTTGAGGGCGGACAAAATTCCAGGCAAAGTTGAAGCTAAAGAGGCCAGTGGAGGAAGGGAGCCAAGTAATTTTGTCAACAGTGGAGGGGGAAGGGGGGAAGGGAACGCCAGATTGAGGAGAGGATGGGGATATGGGGGAGGGGGGGACCAAGAGCCAAGGGAGATGATAGAAGAGAGGGGTGCGTCCTTAGGGATACCGGAGGAATAGACAGCTCTGGGGCCAAAATGGTTGTAGAGAACTCCAAGCGGGTGCTAAGGATCAAGCCAAATGGAAGTAGAGGAGCCACCAGCAATGGAGAACGAGATGGCGCGTAGGGCAGTGTGGCGCAGGTGGAGAATCTTGCGCCAGATGTAGGAGGAATCGGGGTGGATGGGAGCGGTTCAGATGGAATTATTTTTGAAGAGGTGGGAGTAAACCCATTGGACCCATATGGAATCATGTTTGGAAGAGATTTTCCAGATTAGCTTTAGGATGCCCGCAGTGCTAATCCCTAAGCCTCCCTCAGCTTTGGGCAGGCAGACAGAGTTCCAACTGATAGGGTGAAGGAATTTGGAAGTTTCCTTTCCTTTCCAGAGGAACGCACAGAAGAGTCTTTCCATAGCTAAGGAGGTGGCTTTTGGAATGGCAAAAACTCCACACCAGTAGATGTAGGAGGATTGGAGGACCGATCTGATGCATTCAAGTCTGCCCGCATAGGAGAGGAGCTTGGCTTTCCAAAGTTGGACGCTTGCGGATATTATCAAGCATGGGGGTGCAGTGATGGCTGGAGAGCCTGACAGGGATGAGAGGGAGGCCAAGGTATTTGACTGGGAGAGTGCCAAGGGAGAAGCCAGTCAAGTGGAGCGGATTGGCTTTAGCATCATCAGGGATTCCCGGGAGGAAGAGTTTGGATTTGAGGAGGTTGATACGAAGCCCTGAAAGGCGTTTGAAGAGATGAAGGGAGGACATGATGTTAGAGATGGAGGAAGGGGAGGCTTTGGAGAAGATCATCAAATCATCTGCGAAGGCCAGGTGGGTGAGATTGATGCGCTTACATTTGGGAAGAGGGGAGATAAGGTGAAGGTCAGTGTTGGTTTGAAGGCTCCTAGAGAGGACTTCAAGGGCCAGGGAGAAAAGGAAAGGGGAAAGGGGGCAGCCTTGACGGATCCCGGCTTTTGCGTGGAAGAACCCCGCGGGGGAGCCGTTAATAATGACCGAGAAGGAAGGGGAGGAGATGCAAGCAAGAATCCACCTAATGAAAGGTGGAGGGAAGCCCATCAGAGACATGACATCAGCGATGAAGTCCCAGCGAAGGGAGTCAAAAGCTTTGTGGAGGTCAATCTTCATCAGGGCAGCCGGCAAGTGGGATTTCCCATCGAATCCTCTGACGATTTCAACCAACCAAAAGCCTTATCTTCTATTAAGGAAGCAAACCAGTAATTCATTGGCTAAGTTGATGGTAGACAGCTAGACATTGGCAACCTCATTTTATTTGGCCTATCCCATCATTTCTTAATTTGTTGTGGGGGAAAAAAAGGACAAGATAATGTAATCTAATAAAGTGAATTCTTGGACATGACGGAGCTTAGCCATCAGTATTTACATAATTATCTCGGATGGATTAAGCCAGTAAAAGTTTCGCAGTACAACATGACATAATAGTGTCCTTGTCTTCGGATTGTTTTGCAGGATGCACAAAGTGCTATAAATGACATGACTGGTGAGCCCTATATCATCATAAATTTTATTTTATGCAATTTTTCTTAGTGTTTTAAGGGTGCATGGAAGATGCTAATATAGTTGCTCAGAGCTTCAGATTCAAACCTCTTTCTTTCCCCAGGTAAATGGTTAGGGAATAGGCAAATAAGGTGCAATTGGGCAACTAAAGGAGCTGGTCTCAGTGAAGAGAAGCAGAATAATGAGAATCAAAATGCTGTTGTACTTACAAATGGATCTTCAGGTATGCATCCTTTCCAATGAGAATTGAACCAGTGCACTTCATTTGGGCATTATGAGAAATCAGCTTATGCATTAGTCCCATCCAATTGTGCCATTTGGACAATCTATATTCCTGCCAGCTAGTTGATGACTTGTCATTCTGGCAGGTGAAGGCAAATCGTTCACTAGAGGCATGGCATGGGAGACCTAACAACGGTCATAGGTATAGAAAAGTTGTGGCTAAGTCATGAATAATTTAAGGAAAAAAGTTTACTGGATGGATGTCCAGTATGGTGTCTTCTTCTTCAGTGACCTGATTCCGGCAGTCTTCAACTCCAGCAACCATCCTCTTGGTCCCTGATTTTGTGACTTTGGGTTTAAACTCTGCAACTCTGGTGACCTTCCCTTTGTCCCTGGTTTTGTACCATATGGACTGAAAGGGCTGTAACCTGGTGCAAGTCCTATGTTTCCCGATCTGGGGATGGGTGGACTGGAATTGGTCCTAACCTCTGGCATATTTGGCTCAAAGTGGCTACCCTCAAACCTTAACCTGTGTCTTCATGTTGGCAGCCCGAGCTCTTAGTTGCCTAGTGAAGTATCGCTTCACTATTTGCCACATGGCAGTTCATGTGATAGAGGACCAGGCAAGGATCTCATTGGTACAATTTCAGCTTAAAATAAGTAGAGGAAGTAGTTAAAATTACAAAAGATATCATTTTGTATTTTATATTCATCTCCATTTGATGGCATTTTGGTAATTTTACCAGAACTTTGAATCAGAGTTTGAGCAGCTTTCTTTGCTTGCTTTCGACTTAAAAATTAGCTTTGTACCCTTGATAAAGTAAGGAGTAAGAACATGGAAGGTAGAAGAAGACGAAGGAGAGGAAGAGAAGGAGAGAACGAAGTATTGGATAGAAATCCTACTATATATGACTACAAAGCATACCCAAAATACCCTTACAACCATAATCTTAACACTCCTCAAGCTGGGAGTAGATATCCAGCATGCCCCAGCTTGCCTAAGGCAGAATGAAATTGAGGAGCATGTGTTCCTTTAGTTAACAAATCAGCCAGCTGATCCCTTGCCCTCACAAAGGGTGAACAAATACATTTTGAGTCAATCTTCTCCTTTTTAAACTGCCGATCAACTTCAATGTGCTTGTGCGATCGTGTTGAACAGAGTTGTGAGCAATACTGATGGCAACAATCTCATGGGACCATGAATTCAAATCCCAATGCCTGGATTAAAATTTTCAAGCATAGGAGCTCACAGACACCATGAGCCACAGCTCTAAATTCAGCTTCTGCGCTTGATCTTGCGACAACAGATTGCTTCTTGCTTCTCTAGGTGACTAGGGCACCGTTTGATAACGTTACGTGTGTTTTTGTTTGCAGAATAACGTTTCTAGGTTGCAAAATGGTGTTTTATAAACGTGTTCCAAGAACGTATCCAGAACACTTTTAGTATTGTAAAGCTGTTTGATAAAACCTGTTTATGCAATAGTATTGTAATGTTTAATATAAATTACAGAAATGCCATTAATACTATAATCCATATAAAGTCAATGATGTTAGGACATTAAAAGTTATCAAAAATCCAAATAAAATGTATATTAAAAAAAAGAAACAAAGATGCACTAATAGGTTACTATAAATTACAGAAATGCCATTAACACTAGAAGTAACCTAATTCATTCAAACTATCAATAAATTAAAAAAGAAAGAAAAAAAAAAAGAAGCAGACATTTTATGATTGTCTTAACTGACTATGCTATGAAAAGTTGAATAAAAAGGGTCTTCGTGGATTCGAATCACCATCCCCTTAGAACATGCTTGAGACATCCTCATGTTCCAAGTGCTCTACCAATTTGAGTTAAAGACCCAACAAGTAAAGTTTGAAATTTACATGTGACCATGAGACCATGCCACAAACCATGCTTCAATGATATTACACAATGGGGACCTTGCCACAACCCTTCCTAATGTTCTCACATGTATTGAGCAAAACAAGAGATCATGTAACAAAACAAGAAACATAAAGTATTGAAGAGGAAGTCAAAATCAATTGTTTCTTCATTAGATAACAAGTCATTGATGAGCAACAAGTACACCATCTATCAATTTGCATTTGCATTAAAAAAAACTGTTATTCAGCTCTCTTGAGAAATACCAATGAATCAATGCTAATTCAACTAACCAGGGATGTTGTCTTTCATTATTTAGAACAATGTAGAGCTGTTCTCCGTGTCAAGTTATTAGTTGAACTTTGAGTTAGTGACCTTGAGGGTTTTTGTCTTATGGTCCTTGGCTGCCAATGACCTTGCGTGCTTTGGGTCTAGTTTTGCTTCAGAAACACCCCTAACCACCCTATGAGTCTATGAACCAAAATCATCTCTTTATCCATATCTGGGTTTAAAGCTTTTTGAAGAGAAGCACCAGCATGGAGGGTAATGATGTAAAAAGAGACCAACCACTGTAACACCATAGGTGTGCTGAACAAGTGAAGAAGAAAAGCAATGGTTAAAGGAAAAAGCAGATAGAAACCCTCCAGCCATAACCCACATACTTCAATAACAAGTGAAGAGCTTCAAAAGTAAAGGTAAGGGGAGACAAAGTGGAAGAATGTTAATCCTTGCACCAAACTAAAAATCCGTCTGCCTAGGCGACGCCTTGACAACTATGGTTATATGCTTTACATGGTATGTACTTGTGAGTATGAGTTGCTGTTTTTTTTTTTTTTTTATTATTATTTTTTTTAAGCCGAATCTTTTCTGGGACCTGGGCAGCCCCTAAAATTTTATTAATTCAACTCTAGATAAAAATAAATACAAGGGGGGGTTGACATGCTCGCGTAACCCCAACCTCAAGGAGTATAGACATCGCTCCACTTTGGAAGAAACCTCACACTCCTACTCCATACATATTCATCATTTCCTTAAAAGCGGGAACCCAAGCGCATACTCGTGAGTGATCGGACGAAGCTCCACTGGTAAACAGATCTCCCCGGTGAACGTAGTGTCGACCAAAGAAGTACACGCTAAATTCCCCACCAATCGGCCGCCCTATTTCCTTCTCTATACGTAAAGGAAATCAAAGGTCTAATTTGATCCACCAGATTCAGAGTTTCTTGAAACCAGTGCCAACATCTCCAAGATCCGCAACCCCTTTTGGATATGCAGTGAATTGTTGCCTTCGAGTCAGAATTCACACAAACCTCCATAAAACCCAGATCCTCACATAACTTAAGACCATCTCTCAAAGCCCTAAGCCCCGCCACAGAGTTTGTACACTCCCCATAGAACCGCGCAAACGCAGCAACGACCACACCCTCTTTGTCACGGATGATGCCCCCACCTCCACCCACCCCTGGGTTTCCTTTGCACGCACCATCCACATTAAGCTTCACAATATGGGCGATCTCTGAATGGGAGGATGATGAGAAATTCCAAAGAATTGGAGAGTAAGAGATTCTTTCAAAGAGGGGGGTTTCACAAATGATGCATAAATGGGAATGTCACCAATCCATTTTCTAACAACTTCCACAGTGCAGCTTGCTGACCTCGCTTTCTCACCATGCCTTCTGTTATTTCTTTCTTTCCAAAGCTACTATATAACAACAGAGGGGACCAAACCTGTGATAACACCACATAGACTTTTCCAATTAGCCTGCACTTGCCAAAGCAGAATGTTACTTCTCACACTTTGAAGAGGTACGTCTTCCACCTCCAACAACCAAGAGAAAAACGACCACACCTCAGAGGCCGTCCCTCCCCACACTAGGCATTGGGATGTCGTTTCACATTTTGGAATGCCACAACATAGGCACTTAGATGCTAATGAGATTCCCATTCTCATTATGGCATCCTCCGTGGCTACCCGGCCACATAAAATCTGCCATGAAAAAAACTAACCTTGGTTTGGGTTGTGTGATTCCACACCCATCTCGCAAAAGAAACTTCATCCGAGGCAGCTCTATTCAAACTCCACACTGACTTCGAAGAAAAACCCCCATTCCTCGCTGGAGCCCACACCAATTTATCCTCCTTGTCAGAGATGAAATATTTTCCTTCAAGCATACTTTTGCGCACAACATCAAAATCTATTTTGAGAATTTCCCCCTAGTTCCAACTTCTCTGCATGTTCAAAACGTCCTTTACCATGATGTTGAGGTCTAGTTGCATCGTCCCATCAGCTCAATCAACTAGCGCTCCCCACCCTGTCCAATTATCAAGCCAAAAAATTCACCTCTCCTTTACCAACCAGTCAGCGGGAATTGGAGAGCAGAAAGTCTTTTTGCTTCAGCGCCCGACGCCAAGATAATGATCCAGACGGCTTCGGCATTGCCAACACTAAGTGCTCGTTCGTATAGTACTTCGCCCTAAAGAAGGAAACCCACGACGAATTCGACGACATTATTCGCCACAACCCTTTTAGTCTCAATGCCATACTGACATCCTCAAGCCGACGAATGCCCACCCCTCCTTCTAAAATTGGTTTACACACCTTCGACTAGCTCACCCAATGATGTCGATAACCCCATTCTCACTGTTCCCACAAAAAATTTGCACAAATACTATCAAACCTTCTAACCAGAGTCCTTGGAATATCCAAGATTGAAATGATGTGAATTGGCATTGAAGAAAGCACATGTTTTAGCAGGGTGTCTCTCCCCCCAGAGGATAATAGTTTACCCTTCCAGCTTGCAATTTTTCTCTGAACCTTAGTTAAGAAATTCTCAACAAATTAACTCATAATCGCACTGAATAGAGAGGCGCTCCAAGATATGTAATAGGCAATTTCTTTCTTGTGAAGCCAGTAATCAACTCGATCATGCGGCATCTGAGATCAGCGTTCTTATCATTTACAACAAAACAACTCTTGCTTTTATTCACCAGCTGCCCGTACATGCTTTCATCCCTGCTAATGAACCCCATTATCTGTTTCAAAGAAGACTTCAAACCTCTTGCAAAAATAATAGTATCGTCAGCAAACAAACTGTGCAATATCCCTAGGCACCCTCTTGGAAGCTGAAAAAATTTGGCTCTGCCCTCCACAAAGAGATAACGTAAACCTCTACTTAAAACTTCCTCAGCAATGGTAAAAAGCGATGGCGATAAAGGGTCACCTTGCCTCACCCCTCTTGATGATTTAAAAAAACCGAGAGGCTCTCCATTGATCACAATTGAGAACCAACAGTTTTCCACTGTTTTCCTTATTAATGAATCCATTTTTCAGCAAATCCAAATTTACCAAGAACCTTATACAAAAAATCCCACTCCAATCTATCATACGCCTTGGCCATATCCAATTTAAGAATCACATTGCCACCACGAGCACCCCTATTAATATCATGGACCACCTCTTGAACCAAGGCGATATTATCATGTATGCATCGTCCCTGGACAAAAGCGCCTTGCTCCTTGGATATAATGTTAGATTGTTAGGCAGAATAAAATAATCTCATTGATAAAATTTGTGCAATAATCTTATAAGAGAAATTGCATAAACTAATGGGACGGAAGTCAGACATTACCTCACGATTCTCCTTCTTTGGAATTAACACCAAATTTGCCGAAGTATAACACCGCGGCAAACACCCCGATTAAAAAATTCCTTAACAGTCGCCCAGACATCCTCACAAACAATATCCCAATAAGCAGTGAAGAAGTACCCTGAAAAGCCGTCGGGGCCAGGAGCGCTGTCTTTGGATAACCCAACATAATGGCGGTTCCCTCTATGGAGGAGTTGAAAAGTGCGGTCTTTGGGTTATCCAAAGACAGTGCTCCTGGCCCCGACGGCTTTTCAAGGTACTTCTTCACTGCTTATTGGAAACGCCATAAGAGCCGCATTATCAACATCAGTAACCATGCCAGGAATTAAGTGCAACAAATCCTCGTCCTAGTAACCACCCTAAGAAGTAAAAATCTCGGGAAAAAACTTGACAGCTTCACCTGCCACACCCGCTATTCTAGAAATCCATACACCATTGGCATCCTTGATTTTTTTGATTCCCCTGTTACGCCTACGAACATTGACCATGGTATGGAAAAATTTGCTATTTCTTTCACCCTCTTTCAACCATCTAACCTAGGACTTCTGCCTCCAAAAAATTTCTTCCTGAAGATCTCTCCTTGCTTCCATCAGCTCCCCCTTGGAAGCTCCACTCGGATTTTGCTCAACTTCAGTTTCTTCTGTACAAACTATATCCTCCGCATTCCTCACGTTTAGATGAATATTTCCAGACACCAATTTGTTCTAGACTCGAAGACGAGAACGCTGAGCTTTTAGTTTTAAAAATAGAACCTGCAAAGGAGTACCGTAGCATGGCAATTCCCAACAACTCCTAACACAGTCCATAAATTCCGGGTGGGAAATCCATATTTGCTGGAATTTATAAGAGGAAAATCTTTCAATCACCTGAGGAGCAAATTTCAGAAAAATGGGGGGCATGATCCGAGCAAACCCGGTTCAGATGTTCTACCTAATTCAAAGCAAAAGCGTTAGCCCAAGCATCATTAAATAAAAACCTGCCAAGCCTTGCCAACTCCTTACCACTGCCTTCCTGATTATTTGACCAGGTAAAAGAATTCCCAAGAAAACCACCATACAAAAGGGCAGCTTCAATCACAAACTTACCAAAGTCTTCAATAGAAATAGGACATGCTGGCCTTCCCCCAGCTTTCTCTGCCGGATTCAGGATCGCATTAAAATCGCCCCCGACAGCCCAAGGGACATTTAAGTATTCTCCAACTCCAATAACCCCATTCCAAAGCAACCGTCGATCACCCAAGGAGCACAGAACATGGACAAACGAAATGAAAATTTTAGTTGCATTATTAACATGCAATCCAACGTAATAAACTGCAACTAACTTTTGATCACAGTCTCCTGCACCTCCTGCTTCCAAAAAACCCAAATTCTGTCCTCATTATCCACTCCATTAGAGCACACAAAATCCATACCTATCTTCCTCATAATGCAATCCGCATTAGCAAAAGGAATCTTTGGCTCTAGCTACCATATCCACCTTAGAAGATAAAATTATTGATTTTAAGCGCCTCACTGACGGCTTATTTCCTAATCCCCGAATGTTCCAAAATAGAACATTCATTAAGACTCTTGTGATTTGGTATTGACGGGTCCCATGGACCTAGTGAAATGACTTGTGCCCTGGCACTGCTGGAACCACCTTTCGGAATGCTTTCCTTGCGGCCTCAACTTGGGGAGGGCCTTCCTGTGCAACATACAAAAGCATAAAGAATCACCACTAATCTATGAAAAACTCCTAGTGGCATCAAGGTTGGGAGATTCAGCACAAAGCTCTATGAGTTCAGCCAGATATTATCGAACTTAAAAGGACCCAGTTTGGAAATCTGCTTTGGGCCTCTTTTTCCGCCATAGCTTACCTCAGGGAAAGATGTGTACTGACTGATAATAGAAACTTCTGATACCCGAGCACATATGTAAGATGTGGAAGGAAGGTTAAATGCTTTTATTTAGTTGGCCATATGCTGCAAGTTGATCCCCTCTAACCTTTTCTGCAGTTGCCTCTTACAAAGAATTCAGTATTTTTTTTTGGGAAAATTACAGATTACCTACAAATGGGTTTCAGTTTACCAAATTGCCTACTCAATCTTTGGTTCAACCAAACTACCCATAATAAATGTGTGTTACAAAACTATCCAAACAGTACCTTTGCCTCACTCACCCACGTTTTTCAACATTTTTACCCCAAATTCCTTCACTTATTCTCTCTTCCCACACCGCAGCAAAGCTTGTGGCAGGCCATCGCCGTTCTTACTGCCACAGCATCTGAGGGGCTCTGCTGCCAGAGAAATTTCAAAGGAAGTCAATTAATAAGTCTTGGCTGAAAAGAGAATGAGAGAATGGCTTAAATGAGTTGAGTCTCACCTCAGCCCTCTATATATAGATTTCATTAATAGGAACATAATTACAAGTATACCCTCCATAGCCAACTGTGATAGCTAAAGAGAGAAATAAGAAACAAAATAACAAAGAGAAATGTCCAAAGTGCCCTTATCTGGTTGCATAACGTAACACTCCTCAAGTTGATGCATATATATCATGCATGCCCAACTTGACTAAACTAGGATGAAACAGTTTTCCACTTAGCTCTTTAGTGAAGACACCTGCAAGTTGATCTCCTGACTTCACAAAGGGTATACAGATCTGCCCACTTTCTAACTTTTCCTTAATGAAGTGTCTGTCAATCTCCACATGCTTAGTATGATCATGTTGCACTGGGTTGTGAGCAATGTTGATTGTCGTTTTGTTGTCACAGTACAACATCATTGGATGATGAACAGAACCACCATTATCCTGGAGCAAACTCTGAAGCCATAATAGTTCATGTTGTAATATGGGTCCAAGGGTAAATCTGTCCATGGGAGTATTCTTGTATGTGGGTTTTAGTCCCACATTGCTTAGTTATATATATATATTTTTTGATAAATAATTATATTACCGAGCCCCAAGGGGGGGTAGGAAAGAGAGAACCCGAGAACAAAAATATTCCGGGATATGGGAAGTAAAGATTTTTCATTTTTTTCTCTTCTTTTCTTTTCCGCCATTCTACCCTAAAACCACCCACCGCCAGCCCCTCCACCACTTCCGCCAGCTCCTCCGCCACTTCTGACACCTACTGCCAGCCCCTCCACACTTCCGCCAGCCACCAGGACCCACCGCTAGCCACCGCCTCCGCCAACCACCGCCGACCACCGCCGGCCCTCTCCCTTTCTCCCGCCACCTCTGCAGGTCCTTCACTCCTTTTCCGCCACCTCTACACACCTCGTGAGGGCTTCCACCTTGTTCGATTTTTTTTTTTATCCCTTGGTGGTGATTTGACTCTTACCAGGGGTTCGTTTTTTCCCCTATACATGTTCTGATTTTTTTTTTGGGGATTTGTCTCTGCTTATTTTTCTCCAGCCACCATGCCTGACGAGTCTGAGATCACGACTGCTTCGACTGGTTCTGACGATTCCAACCAGCGGGACTTTGTTCCCTTTCCGGTGAATCCCATAAAGTTGAATGGCAGCAATTATCTTCTGTGGTCTCGTTCCTGTTTATTTGCTATTGGTTCCCGTGGGCTCTCTGGTTATATCACGGGCACTAAGGTCAGGCCTACAGAGGCTGGATCGGCTCAGGATCGATGGATGAATTTCAATTTTTTGGTGATGTCCTATTTGGTTAATTCCATGGACCAGACCATTGCTGGTTGTTATCTGCTCCTTGACACCGCTGCAAAAATTTGGAAGACGGCTCATGACACATACTCTCAGGTTGGGAATGCAGCCCAATGCTATGAACTCCGTCAGAAGCTCCATACTACCAAGCAGCTGGAGTTCTCTGTCCCAATATTACAATACCATGTGTACACTATGGTAGGAATTGGATTTTTTGGGCACTTTTAAGGCTACCACAGATGTTGACGCGACGGCCTTCAGGAAGTGGGAGGATGGTCTACGGCTGTTTGATTTTTTGGCCGGCCTCAACATTGAATTTGATAATATCAGGTCCAATATTTTAAATCGGGATCCTCTTCCCTCTTTGGAGCAGGCCTATGCCATACTTTCGGCTGAGGACACGAGGCGCACTGCCATAGTTCATCCTGTCACTCAGGAACGGTCAACCCTTGTTTTTGGTTCTCAATCTTCCCTTGGAAATTCATCTCGTCCTCCTACTGATCGGCCATCTAGTGATCGCCCGCCTATTAAATGCGATCATTGTGGGAAGGACTGGCACACTAAGGACCGATGTTGGAAGCTTCATGGTCGTCTTGCGGATACTCGTGGGCGTGGAAGGGGGAATTCCTATCGGCCTAGTTCCTCTCGTGCTAATCAGGTTGCCACTGAAGATCCATCTGAACAGTCTCTTTCTTCTGTGATGGCTGAGTTGCACAATCTGCGAGATATGATGAATCGCCTGGACACATCTTCGGCATCTGTATCTCCTTCCATGGCGGATTCGGCTTTGTCTCTGCCTGCTCCTTCCAATGCACCTTCTTCCACAAGTATTTCTTTTGGTGGGAATTGCACCTCGTTCATATGCCTGACTCTTGGGTAATTGACTCAGGAGCAACCGACCATATGACAGGTTCTTTCTCTGTTTTTACCACATATACTCCTCTTTCAGGCCAGTCAAAGGTTCGGGTTGCTGATGGGTCTCTTTCCTCTATTTCTGGGAAGGGATCCGTTTAGTGCACCTCCTCTCTCACTCTTTCCTCTATTTTACATGTTCCTAAGTTTACTATTAACTTATTGTCCATTAGTAGTCTGACTAAGGATTTGAACTGCAAAGTAATATTTTTTCCAACTCATTGTTTATTTCAGGATTTAGAAATGGACAGTACGATTGCATGTGGTAAGGTGGTTGGTGGTCTGTACGTGTTTGAAAATTCCCTGACAGCATTGACATCACAGCCGGCATCTTCTAGTTTTGATTCTGCATTGCTTGAGTTAAATAATTGGCATCGTCGGTTGGGCCATCCCCCGATTGGGGTTTTAAATACTTTATTTCCTAGTCTGGTAAAACAATGTAATAAACACAACTTTTCTTGTGATGATTGTACTTTGGCAAAGCAAACTCGGAGTATTTTTCCTATTTCAGATAACAGAAGTTTGACTCCTTTTAGTTTAATTCATTCTGATGTTTGGGGCCCTGCCCGTTGTGTTTCTACCTCTGGGTTTAGATGGTTTGTCACATTTATCGATTGTTTTAGCCGGACGACTTGGGTATATTTGATGCATAGCAAGAGTGATGTGTTCAACTGTTTTATGTTATTCCACAAAATGGTCCAAACCCTGTTCGATGCCAAGGTGAAGATTCTTCGCTCAGATAATGGCAAGGAATATATGGATGGTGCTTTCCGTTCCTATTTGGACGGCCATGGGATCATACACCAGACTTCTTGTGTTGACACTCCCGCCCAAAATGGAGTGGCTGAATGCAAGAATAGACATTTACTGGAGGTAGCTCGTTCCCTTATGTTCACCATGTCTGTTCCTCCTCGTTTCTGGGGTGATGCCGTGCTTACAGCTACTTACCTCATAAATCGACTTCCATCTCGTGTCTTGGGTGGCCGCTGTCCCTTGGAGATGTTGGTTGGCAAATCCACCTTTGTGGTGCCCCCCAAAGTGTTTGGCTATGTTGTGTTTGCACGAAATCACCACGTCCATGGTAAGCTTGATCCCAGAGGATTACGGTGCATTTTTCTTGGTTACTCACCGACTCAGAAGGGATATAAATGCTACCATCCTCCTACCAGAAAGGTGTTGGTTACTATGGACGTTGTCTTTTGGGAGTCAGAGGCTTACTTTCAACCGCCGGTACCTCTACAGGGGGAGACTCAAAGTAATGAAGAGGTCTCGCTGATTGCTCCTTTAGATGTTGAGATACCAACCATTGAAGATGTTTCTATTGAACTAGAGGATGGAGTTACAAGTCAAGAACAAGAAGTGGGCAGATTGAGCAACATGTGTAAGGGGAGAGACTTGTGAAATAGAAATACACTCGGGGAACTGATTTTCCTACAGATGGTCCTTGGTACAAAGAGAAAGAAACCACCACTGCTGCACCACCTACACAATCAGCATCTGTTCCTACTCTAAATCTTGCTCCTAGTCATACTTTGGGTAAGCACCCTCTTGATCCTAGGCTTGATTTATCCATTGCTGTTCGCAAACAAAAAAGAAGTTGCACTCAGCATCCTATCTCAAACTTTGTGTCCTATAACTCTCTAACTCCTGCCTTTCATGCTTTCATATCCTCTTTGTCCTCTGTCTCTATACCTAACACTTGGCAGGAAGCAATCGCCGAACCAAAATGGAAGGAGGCATTGAATGAAGAAATGCTTGCCCTTGCGAAAAATCAGACCTGGGATTTGGTAAGTTCTCCACTTGGGAAGAGGCCTGTTGGTTGGAAATGGGTCTATGTTGTGAAGCACAAGGCTGATGGTTCTGTGGAGTGAAACAAGGCAGGATTAGTCGCCAAAGGGTTCACTCAAACCCAAGGAATCGATTATCAAGAGACTTTTGCTCCTGTAGTGAAGATGAATACTGTACGGGTCATCATTTCTTGTGTTGTAAATCAAGGATGGGAACTTCAACAACTCGATGTGAAGAATGCCTTCCTACATGGAGACTTGGAAGAAGATGTCTACATGGAGATACCCCCGGGTTTTACCTCTTTAGAGACTCAAGGGAAAGGTGTGCAAGTTACAGAAGGCCCTATATGGTCTGAAGCAGTCCCCAAGGGCTTGGTTTGGCCGATTCCACAAGGCTATGATCGCATATGGGTATAAGCAAAGTAATGCAGACCACACATTGTTTGTTTAGAGAGTGGGACAGCAAGTTACTCTTTTGATTGTCTATGTTGATGACATAGTAATTACAGGCAGTGACGCCCATGAGATTCAGAAGCTGAAAGCTTATTTGGGTACGGAGTTTGAAGTCAAGGATTTGGGCAAATTGAGGTACTTCCTAGGGATTGAGGTTGCCTATTCAGCTAAGGGCATATCTCTCTTTCAAAGGTATACCTTGGATTTATTGAAAGAAACAAGGATGCTTGGGTGTAAACCAGCCGATACCCCTCTAGAGCCCAATACACATTTGAAGAGTAAGGAAGGTAAGCCAAAGGACAAAGGAAGCTATCAGAGGTTAATGGGTCAATTGATTTACCTCTCACATACCCGGCCAGACATCACCTTTGCTGTAAGCCTTGTCATCCAATACATGCATGATCCTCACTCTTCTCACTTGGAAGCAGCATACAGAATTCTTCGTTACCTCAAGTCATCTCCGGGGAAAGGAGTATTGTTCTCTCCACACGGCCATCTCCGAATAGCCACCACATTTTGCTTTTTTACTTCGTCACATGACATGGATACCTCCGACAAAGGTACAATAACCTGAAGTGGATTTTCTGTCAGGGTTACCACCCCAGTCAGCATCTGTGTAAGCCTCAATGTGGAGATGATCATGTGGAGATAAGAGAATCGCTTTCCCTGGAGCTGACTTCCAAGTAATGGAGAATACGAAGAACAGCAGCCTTATGAGTGGAGTTGGGATCATGCATGAACTAACTGACCAAACTAACAGCAAACGCAATGTCTGGTTTCATGTGGGAGAGATAGATCAGTTTTCCCACCAACCTTTGATAGCGCCCCTTGTCAACTGGATCACCATCCTTCTATAGTAGACGAGTAGTAGCTTCCAAAGGAGTGTCACATGGGTGACACCCTAACAAACCAGTCTTTGAAAGTAAGTCTAGAACATATTTCCTTTAGGAGAGGAAGATGCCTTTGGGAAAACGGGCAACTTCAATCCCAAGAAAGTACTTGAGTTGTCCAAGGTCTTTAATCTCAAATTCTCAGCCCGAGAATATCTTTAGGTGAGAGACTTCCTCTGCATCATTGCCAGTCGCCACTATGTCATCAACATAGACTATGAGAAGAGTAACCTTATCTCCATTCCGCTTGATGAACAAGGTGTGATTAGCATTGTTCTATTTGTATCCTACAGAGATAATTGCTTTGGGGAACCTGCCAAACCAAGTCCAGGGAGATTGTTTCAGCCCATATAATGCCCTCTTCAGTCTGCAGACCTTCCCATGAGTCTTGTCACTTGCAAAACCTGGAGGAACCTCCACATAGACTTCTTCCTCCAATTCTCCATGAAGGAATGCATTTTTCACATCCAATTGCTGCAAAGCCCAGCCAAGATTGACAGCATATGATAGTAGAACCCGAACGGTGTTTAACTTTTCCACTGGGGCAAATGTCTTCTGATAATCTATGCCATAGGTCTGGGTAAAGCCCTTGGCCACCAGCCTGGCCTTATATGAGTTATATCTGTCCACTGTTCCATCAGGCTTATTCGCAACCCATTGTTTTCTTGCCCGAAGGAAGAGCCACCAGTTCCCATGTTTCATTTTTTGATAAGGTTGTCATCTCTTCCATCGTTGCTGTCTTCCACTTTGGATCTGATATTGCCTCTTGCCATTTTTGAGGAATAGAAACAGAGGAAAGAGAGGACACGAATGCATAATAGGAAGGGGACAAAGCATCATATGAAACAAAATTGGTGATGGGATGTTGGATGCAATATCTAATACCTTTACGAGTAGTAATAGGTAAATCAAGAGAGGGATCCTTACTAGGTAACACAGCGAAATCTGGATCTGGATCAGGATCAGGTTCTGACGGTTGGAGAAGTGGTACAGTAGTGCTGATCTCAACTTGCTCTTTGTGTTTTCAGCTGAAGACGTGATCCATAGGAATTTGACTCATAGGTCTTTGTTTCCCCTGAACAGGAGGCACATTAGAGACTGAAGAAGGAGGCTCACCCTGAATAGGAGCCCGAAGGGTAGAAGAAGAAGATCAGGAACATCTTCAAATACTAGATCATGCTTCCCCTGAAGACGTGGCTGAGAATAGTATACCAAGGATTCATGGAGGACAATGTCCATGGTAGCAAATGTACGCCGAGAAGGGGGAACATTTGTTTCCTTTTGGGTGGTGGAGTAGCCCAAAAAAATACAACGGATGCTCCGAGGATCAAGCTTTCCATGAAGATGATGATTGCGAACATAACAAACACAGATTTTTGGGGGAACCACAAAGGAGGAAGAACCTTGAAGGAGGTCAATAGGGGTACGCCTATCAAGAACAATGGTAGGCATACGGTTAATGAGGTAGGCAGCGGTGAGTATAGCATCACTCCAATATTGAGGAGAAATTTTCAGTGAAAACATAATTGCCCGAGCCACTTCCAAAAGGTGTCGATTTTTCCTTTAGCGACTCCATTCTGGGAAGGGGTGTCAATACAGTTGGTCTGATGGATGATGCCATTCTCAGCCAAATAGGTTTGGAATTGACCTTCCATGTATTCTCTGCAATTGTCGCTCTGCAGACTTTTTAATTTGGCATTGAATTGGGTTTGAATCAATGGACTGGCTGAAAACATCGAAAAACCTCACTTTTGTGCTGCATCATATACACCCAAGTGGTTCGAGTAAAGCAATCAATGAAGGAAACAAACCATCTATAGCAAAAAATGGAAACACAACGGGCAAGCCGCACACATCAGTATGAACTAAAGCAAAAGGAGAAGTACTTCTTTTATTGATTGGAGAGTAAGTAGAACGAGTCTGTTTAGCCAAGACACATGCTTCACATAAAAACTTATCCTTGTTACAATCTTTAACTAACTAAGAAAATACAAAAGCTAAAATTCTCAAAGGAGGGTGACCAAGCCGACAATGCTATGGAGATCCGAAGTTGCTGAATGTAGCTGATGAGTCGAAGAAGAAACTGATGGTGGACAAGTTTGACCCGTGTCGAGTAGGTAGAGACCACCATGTACCTTACCAACCCCAATCGTGTTGCCTTTCTCTAGATCCTGTATGAAACAATGAGAAGGACAAAAAGTTATTTTGCAGTTCAAATCTCGGGTTAAACTACTAATAGAAAGGAGATTAGCAGGAAATGAAGGAACATGAAAAACAGAGTTTAAGGTAATGGTAGGAGAGTAGTGAATGGAACCCTTTCCATGAGTAGGAGAAAGAGAACCATTGGATACTTGAACAATATCTTTTCCAGAACAAGGGAAATAATGATGAAATGCATGAGAAGAACCAGTCATGTGGTCAGTGGCACCTGAGTCGATTATCCAAGGGAGGGAGACAACCGATGCACACTGACTACCGACCAGAATACCTGAGGCAAAGTAAGATCCAGATGGAGCAGCAGGCACAGGTGCAACACAAGGTGCAGCTGAAGATGGCTGGAGCATGCGACGGAGGGCGTCTAGTAGCTCATCCTGAGTAAGACCAGTGTCAACAGAGGGAGCTGTAGCTGTAGCTGTAGGAGCAGCAGCCTCAGTCAGATGTGCCCTCGGTTTGGGCTTCCCCCGGCCTCGTTTCGCCTCAAAATCAACAGGTTTCCTGTGTAACTTCCAACATTGGGCCTTCGAGTGATAGGACCGAAACGAGAGCCGAGATCTCGCCGAGTCGAGACGAGTTTTAGAACTATGGTCGGATAATAGGAGAGTTTTTCATGAAAAACATCCATACTCACCAGGGTATGACGGGTGGGTGGATAATAACATTTATAACCCTTCTGGGATGGAGAATATCCCAAGAAAATGCAGCGAAGGCCACGGGGTTCAAGTTTGCTTGGGGATCGAGTATCCCTAGCATAACAGACACAATCAAAGACTTTAGGAGGAACCACAAAGGCTGAATAGCCCTATAAAATGTCAGCCAGGGTTTGAGAGTTAAGGACTCGGGTAGGCATCCTATTAATAAGATAGGCTGCAATAAGGACAACATCTCCCTAATATTGGGGAGGAATAGTACGGCAAACATAAGAGCCCGAGCCACCTCTAAAAGGTGGCGATTTTTCTTTCAGCCACACCATTTTAGGCAGGGGTATCGACACAACTGGTTTGATGGAGTATCCCATGGGCAATAAGGTATTTTTGGAACTGACCATCCATATACTCTTTGCCATTTTCACTCAATATTTTGACAGATCTGAACCTACTTGTGAAAATTTTGAAAACAAGAGGGATGACCTAATTGGTTATGCACTAAATACACCCATGTTCACCTAGAATGACAGTCAATGAAGGAAACAAGCCAACGATGGCCAAAAAGGGAAGGCTTTCGACTAGGACCCCACACATCAGTATGAATCATATTAAAAGAAGAAGAACTTCGTTTATTAGAAATAGAATTAGTTGAATGATATTTGGCCAAAACACATGTCTCACAAAAAAAATTCATCCTTATTACATTGTTTAACTGATGCTGGGAATAAATATGATAGAGTTCCTAAAGGGGGATGACCTAATTGGTTATGCCATTGTTGAAGTTCAGAAGAGACTAGTGAATTTTGATGAATGGGAGATGGAAGTTGTGGTGAAGAAGAACACCCATCAGCAAGAAGATACAATCCATCATGCACCTTACCACATCCAATCGTCGCCCTCGTTGCTAGATCCTGAAAAACACAATGTGAAGGGAAAAAGTTACTTTGCAATTTAGGTCACGGGTAAGACTACTAATGGATAGAAGTTTAGTGGTAAAATTTGGTATATGTAAGACAGAAGATAAAATTATAGAAGTAGAGCTACTGATAGATCCTTTCCCAGAGATAGAGGAGAGAGAACCATCAGCCACTCGAACTTTGTCTTTCCCAGAAGTAGGAGAATAATGATGAAATAAGCTAGAGGATCCAGTCATGTGATCAGTGGCACCGGAGTCTATGATCCAAGGAGAAGAGACTATCGATGCAAAGTGACCAGCAAATGAAATACCTGAATGGGCAAAAGCTGAACCTGAAGTGGTGGAAGTATTGGCAGGAGTCGATGTAATAGAAGCTGCGGAAGCCTGTAACATACGACAGAATACCTGATGTTCATCCTTGGATAGACTAATGTCAGTATTAGAACCAATGCTGACAGCCTCAGTACGATTGGCTTTGTTTTTTGATTTGCCACGAGCAACACGCTTAGCTTCGAAGTCAACTGGTTTACCATGCAGTTTCCAACAAGTGGCTTTGCTATGATAAGGCTTATTACAGTGCTCACAGTTCCTTTAGAAGAGTCACTAGTAGTAGAGGATCCATCAGATAGGAACAGCAGTGGCAGCGGTTTGTAGAGCTGATCAATTAGTGGTGGGAGTGCGTAAAATAGCACTCCGCCTATTTGCTTCAGTATGTACTAAGGCATAGGACTGTTCCAAAGTAGGAAAAGGGATTCGGCTGAGAACTTGAACCCGAATATGATCATATTCCACATTCAAACCAGCCAGGAAGTCATATACTTCGATTTTGTCAACATGCTTGCAATAGGCAACAATATCAGTAGCATTAGTGTGCTGGTAATCAGTGTAATGATCCAGATGTTGCCATAGACTTCGTAGGACAGCATAATACTTTGAGATAGAGAGGTCCTTTTGAGTGGTTTCATGAATCTTCTTGCGTAATTCATAAACCTGAGCATCATTACCAACCTGTCCATAAGTTTCTTTCGGCCAGCCATATCTGGGCAGCAGTGTATAGAAGTAAATAGCCGCTGGCCAGATCTGGTTGCATAGAGTTAAGAAGGAAAGCCATGGCTTGAGAGTCATTAGAAATCCATCGATCCTGAAGTGGACTGCAGTGCCTGTAATTTGTCCAGTGTGACCACAGCCAGCAATGGTGAGATAGGTTGATCTGGACCACATGAGATAATTAAGTCCATCAAGTTTGATGGAGGCAGCAAAGGGAAGATACTCTTGTCGAGGTTGTCCATCAAGTCCAGAATTGACTTGACCATCCGAACTAGTAGAGATGTCAGAACCAGCCATGGAAATCTAAATTCAATGGAGATGAAGAAGATCTCACAATCCAGCCAGCAATAAATACTCCAACAAGAATCGAGTCTCCTCATGAAGATCAGATTGTTCTCAAAAAACCAGCCAAAAAAGAAAAGCTAATAGGGAGATAAACTACAATTAGGATTTTGAAGAAAACCCAAATCGCAAGAGCTGTGGATGATGAGGAAGCAAGTAGAACTGATGCAAAGAGGCCACAAGCTTGATCGAGTTCCTCTGGGATAGTGATGAAGCATTCCTCCAAAAATCAGCAACTCCAGATAAAAAATTAGAAAACCCTAGCTGGACAGTCCTGAATCGAGTGTGAAGGATGGGTTTTGAAGTCCCAGCGCTTTCAGCCGTCAGAATAGGCTGAAAAATAGATCGAGGGCTCCTCTAGTAGTGGGGAAGAAGTCCTCCAAAAATTAGCTCTTTCTGATGAGCCAATAAGAAACCCTAATTTGATCAAAATTAGGTAAAAAACCTGTGTTTGGAGAAATCGCAGGTCTGGATCTGAATAGTACTTGATCCAATTCTGCAGTCTTCAAACAGGGAAGGTGTGCACCAATAATAGCAGAAAATAATCTCCAAAAAGAAGGAAAAATCGATCTTCAAGTGTAGGAAGAACTTGATCTTCAAGGATGGAGGAGATCTGTCGGCAGAATTAGGTCACACCAATAATCTTCAGTCTTCAATGAGGTACGATTGAGGGCAGCATCTAAATCTTCATCAGATCACCTCATAGTTGCTGCCCTGAATGAGAGAGAAGAGCCAAGAGTGGTGGAGAAGAGAAAACCAAAAACTGAGAAAGTTGCTCTTTAGATCAGAATTTGCTCTGATACCATGTTAGCAGCCCTTAGAACTGAATGCTTGAGTGATCAATAGGATCACCAAGCCCTTTATTTATATTGAAAAGAGTTACAAATATTCATACTCTAACTAGAAAGACCCCCATTGCCAATTCCAATTAGGAATTGTACTAGGAATCGGCTATATGGGAAAAAGACTAAAATACCCCTATCGGTTAGAAATACATAGTTTTAACAGAAACAGATGTTGGCAAGGTGGTGTTGACTTTTCAACTTCATGTTGGAACTCAATTTTCAATCCCATATCCCCCTTTTACCGACTTAAATGCCCTCTAAATCCTGATCCAAGTGTTGAAAGGTCAAATAGCAGGTGCCCAACTTCTTACTATATCACTGCTCCAGTTTGAAAACAGTTGACAAATTTAAATAAGAATGGCTGATTATTTCGTCTATCAATTGTAGATGGAGGTATGGAGAACATCAATGAGGAGGCACCAGAAAACAATCCAGCATACACTACTGTCTATGTCGGCAACCTTGCTCATGAGGTATTTGATGTGAAAAAAAAGAAAGGAGAGAACATGTTAATGTTGTAATGTGGTATTTGTATCTGTAGCATCATGTTTCATTTTCACTTAATTGCTTTTGGCTCTCATTTCTTTCTTCTTCCATTCTTTTGCCTATGCATTATTCTTTGAAGTATTAATTGCTTCATTTCCAGGTGACTCAAGCTGAACTTCATTGTCAATTTCATGTTCTTGGAGCTGGTGTTATTGAGGAAGTGCGAGTACAGAGGGATAAAGGGTTTGGATTTGTAAGGTATCATACTCATGAGGAAGCAGCTTTGGCCATTCAGATGGCCAATGGGAAGATGGCCTGTGGAAAGTCTATGAAGGTACAGAAGCCTCTATTTAAGGATGTTTTCCATTAATGTATTTCTTTTTGGTTCTCTGCCTTTAATCTTGTATTCTGTTATGGTTGTTGGGATAAATATAGTAGTTCATGGTAGGGAAATGTATCTTTAGATGCTCTCCAGAAGGTATTCCTCATTTTAGGAGTGATCACAGCCATCAAACGAAACTGCATTCATTGTACAGCTACAGACAGAAATTACATGGAGTTGATTGCAGCTATCTGATCAGCTTCACTTTTATTTGTCATTTTAGTTATCAATCATGTAACATCCTGGATAGGGCATGAAACACGTTGAATCTGGATTGGTACAATTTTGAACAAAGTCTGCTTGCAAATCCATATTTGTCCCAGGTTCCTAATTGCATGGATCAGAAATATGGGTTGGATATAGGTGGATTTGTGGTGTTAATGTTACACTTTGAACCTTTATTATGAGATCAACAATGTCATTGCCCATGGCCCACCTGTTTCAAATGAAGAACCTACACTCAACCTGGTGCTGGACCTTTTTCTTCCCCTCTGATGAACAGTACTTTACATATTTGAAGTTTTAAACGAGTTATAATGAGTATGGATCCTATCAGATCAGGTCTTGGATAAGATGCATTCCGTTGCACTTTGCGTGAAATTAAAAATGGAAAAACTGTTTTGTGAATGCAGTGCTCATGGGGTAGCAAGCCAACTCCTCCGGGGACCGTGTCAAACCCACTGCCGCCACCAGTACCTTCTTTCCAGATCCTCGCAACTCCTGGAATGAACCATGGCTACTCAGCAGCAGATTTGTTAGCTTATCAGCGTCAATTTGCCTTGAGCCAGGCTGCCGGGTCTGGCCTGTCGGGCCAGGCTCTTGTGCAGATGGCTGGTCAGCAAGGTCTTGCTGCAGCGCAGGCTTCCATGGGTCTGGGTTCTGGTGGATCACAGGCCATGTATGATAGGTATCCAAACAGCTCATCAGGCCAGCAGCTCATGTATTACCACTGACATTACGATGAGGCAGGTGCAAGTGTCCATGGCTTTTGATTGCTTTTGCAAGTTGCTGTTTGGACCAGAATTTTTAAATTTTAGGTTTCAATTTCCTGTATGCTTTAAAATATCACCTTAACTTTGTATCTCTTGGACCTAGAGTAAGCCATGTTGAACCGCCCTCTCATGTGTTTTATGTTTATATCTTATTACTTCCATCAGTCTTCTTTTTATTTTCTTCTTGTTTATTGTAATTTAACTAGGAATCTTTGACAAGTTTTCCCGTCTTGCTAAGTCTTGGACTGAGAAACCCGCACGCCTCCACGAGACAGACATAGCATCCCATGCGCCCAACATGCGAAGCTCATCTACTTTGAACAATGGTAACACCATAACCTGTTTGGGTGCTTTAATTGAGAGAATGGGTACAGACGCTGTTTCACAATTTTTTATTTGGAGAAGAGAACTGTGCTTGGGAGTGTCTGCCCTGCCTCTAGACACAAGCCCATGTGAAATGACTTCATTGACCCCCATGAAAGGCAAAAATGTCGGCCCTGTTAATGTTTCCAGGTGCGTTAACATTGGCTTCTTTTCTAGTGCAGGGACTGTGCTACCTATGTTATGTGGTGTTATGCCTTGCCTGAACTTGGGTTGTGGAAGGAGCCGAGAGAGCATTGGTAGGTTTTTTTTTCTTTTAATGCAAGGGAAATTTTATAAAAGAACTATGGAAAGGGCAGAGTCTAGATTCTCAACAATCTTGCCCCCCTCGAGCGTACCTGCTCTGGTTTTTACAGGAAAATGATAGAGCTATTGAAATTAATAATCTATCATTCTTTAGCAATATTACAGACCCAATATTGTTAATTAAAACACTCACATCATAAAGCATATAATTGAAGCTCACCCCGTCTCACCTATACGGGGTTTCATTTCAAGGAGCGGAAGAGAGAAATAGACACAGGTGCTAGTTTGCGGTATGTAGGTGTTGTGCCCAATCTTTTCCCTAATTTTTTTTAACCCCTGGGCTGGGCTGTTAAGGATCTCAAAAATAAAGGTGTACCCCTAATTTATCCGATTGATTGAGGATTTCATTAACATCCCCATTGAGAATAAAAGAACATTTTATCCTGATCTACTTCCTCTTACAATATGGACAGGAACCCAATTGACTTGTCTTCTTAACCTCAAATATTCGAGGACCTCTTCCTCTCATGGATTTTCAGCCTTTGTAGTGTAGAAGAAGCATGAGACTAAAATGGCATATACATGAGGTAAGATTGGTATATCTCTTTCTAATTTATTGATGGTATCTTCATTTGCTGCAATGGATAATTTATTAAACTGCATGATATACTAAATATAATAAAAGAATAAGAACAGAGTCAAACAGACTCTAGGTATTGGTGATATAAACCTGATTCTGTATGTCTTAGAACTTCAGTTTCTGTTTCTAGGTCCAAGTGTCAAACCCTCACCCGTTTGGTTAGTCATGTTAAGAACAGATTCAGGAATTAGAAAATTCCACTTCTTTCGCAGGCTGGTCGATTGATTTGTTCCTATTCATTTTTCCTAATAAATTCTGTAAACAGAGTCGGATAGTATCTGTTCGTCGTATTGGGTTTGTAAATAGATGGGAGAAAAAGAATGGTTTATCATTCATGTCAATTGATTTGCCGGCCTAAGATTGATGGGGGCTGGGTTTTCATAGTACTTCTGTCCATATATATATAATACCTCACTTCACTTGTCATTGTATTATTGTATTAGTTGTGCAACTTTTACAGTCACCAAATTCCCTTTATTAGGCTCAAAGTTTAAAGAATATATATATATATATATATTTTGGAGAGAAAGAACGCTACTTGTTGTTGTGAGAAATCTCCCCACCATGGAGCATCATTAGCCTGAGGAAGAGAACCAAAACCGGTGTGCGAGCTTGGCTTGTCATAGCCACACCCAGATAGTTTTTTTTTTTTTTTTTTTTTTTTTTTTTTTTTTTAAATGTTAAAATCGAACTATAAAAACAATTTCGAGAGGGGAATGACTCTCCTATACCTTAAGGAGGAACAAGGGTGTCAATTTAGAACTGAAACCCAATACCGGAACTGAAATAGGGGTGGGAAGGTGGGTTGTAGTCTTGCAGATGATGGGGGTGGGGTGGTGGTGGTGTAAAAAATTGCTCACATTTTCTTTGTTGATGATACCTTTACTCTTTGCAAAGCTTCAGATAATGATCTCTTAACTATTAAATCTATTTTAGATCTTTTTTCTGACATTACTGGACAAGAAATTAATTTCACCAAAAGTGAGGGTTTCTTTAGCAAGAATGTAAATAATATCCAAAGGAGAAAATTTTGCTCCCTTCTGAATATCCATGAGATGTCTAATACATCAACTTGCCTTGGCACAAATTTGTCATTCTAGATCCAAAGTCAAGGACTTGGATTTCTTGGTGCAAAATGTACACTCTAAACTCTCACGTTGGAAATCAAAATTTTTATCATATGCCGGTAGTAAGGTACTCATACAATCTGTTCTTGCTTCTATACCATCTTACCTCATGTCTTGCTTTTTATTTCTTAAAAAAAGAAACTTTAAATTCTTTGGATTCTATTTGTCTTCGTTTTTGGAATGGGGATTATGGCACAAATAAGAAATGCCCCTAATTGGTTGGAACAAAATATGTAAACTTCTGTCCACTTGAGGCCTGGGATTATGTAATGCAGCTACCCATAACCAGGCCCTAATACTGAAACTAGGATGGAGACTGTTAAATGAGCCAAATTCTATTTGGGGGGAGAATTCTCAAAGAAAAATATTTTCCCCCTTCCGCAATTTTTGATCCCAGAACTTTGAAAAAGTAGGGGATCTTGGACTTGGAATAGCATAGCTTCTTTACTAACTTCACTTAGAAATATCACTTGGCGTGAAATTGGAACACTACTTACTGTTGATTTGACTCATGGATTCCACGTTACTCCATTACCCCCATCCATCCAATAATTTGTCATTAGTTAAGGGTCTTTGTTGTATTATTATTTCTAAAAGTATCTCTTACAGTCAAAGTTTCAAAATGTGTTTTTTGTTCAAAATGTGCTTTTTGTTCAAAATGTGCTTTTTTGTTCATTCACTCCTTTTTACCTTCCCTCCATTTTTTGGTTTGAATTTGTTGTGCATTTTTGTGTGCAAGAGGCAATATGGAGCTCAAGAACAGTCCCACATTGGTTGTAGGAAAGTAACTTGAGTGATATATATATATGATTGGTTTCTTAAGGTGTGAGCCTCTTGGAGGGGTAGTCACCCTTCTTTCTTGTGTGTGAGGGTTCTTGGGGTGCTTTTGAATAGCACGCGTGCCGAGCCAAGCCGAGCCGTGGCCGTAGTCGAGGCCAAGGTCGGGGTCGGGGTGTGGGTGTGGACAAAACCTAAAACTCGGTTCACCCATGTGTACCATATTCGTATACAATGTACACGTATACGAATAGACACAACCCCATGAATGGATACCTCCCTATACATGGAGGATTACGTGGTCGAGATCGGGGTCGGGGTGTGGGTGTGGACAAAACCTTCTTTTTAGATAGTGAAAGTTTTGCATTTGAGTTTTTTCTAAAACTCGGTTCACCCATGTGTACCATATTCGTATATGATATACACGTATACGAATAGACACAACCCCATGAATGGATACCTCCCTGTACGTGGAGGATTACATATAGACATACCTCCCCTTGGAAGAGTATCTTCCCGTACGTATGGGCTACATGTATACCTATGAGTATACCCCTTCATAAAAGGGTGTTTGAACCTTATATACATACCATGGCCTGCCTGCCATTTTACACACAACAGAAATGAATTGTTTCTGCAACAGTCTATTCCAGAAACTAATCTCTTACTATATTTTCTTTTAAATAATTGAGGGTCAGTATAGCCGTTTGGTATCCTCAGTACTCGTATCAGGTTCTACAATCTATTCGTTTAAGAGTTGTTTCATCTTGGAGAGCTAGGTGTAAGGTCAACCCTGTTGCAGAAGTGGGGGTATCTAAAACCTTATCTGTCAAATAAGACTCAACTCAATTTGTTCGTGCCTGTTCCTTTCTGATTCGTTTCTCTCTGTAATTGTTGTGCGATTGCAGGTATTTATCTATCACTGTATATTAGATTAGTCTTACATCTCTAACTTGTATAACAGTCTTCTTGTAAATTTTTCTTGGAATACTGATTTACGTTCTCATGATTTTCCCCCTATTATTGCTGCTAGAATTTTTTTTATTCAACTTAGTAATACTGAAGATACTTGGAAATGTACTCTATCAAAGTCACCTTTTCATCTCAACTAACAACGAAATTCATTTCAAACTCTCATTCAAATCCATCGTCTCTAAATGGTGGAGAATTTTCTGGAAACTTCATATCCATCCCAAATTTTAACTTTTGTTTTGGCATGTCTTACAAGTAGGAGTGTCCATCAAGGCTGCTCTATCAAAATGGATGGCGATCGAACCTATTGTATCTTGTGTGGTTCTTGCGATGAGTCCATATGGCACCTCTTTCTATCTTGTGATTGGACTAAACGTATCTGGGCATCAGGCCCCCTTAGATTGAGAACATAATTTCTCTCTAGTCCCTCATTGGCACTATTGTGACGCTTCCTCTTTCTTTCAACAAGTTTGGATAAACAATCTGCTATTTGGTTTTGTTCTATTTTTTATCATAACTTGTAATTTTATTTGGGATGTACGAAATAAAGTAATCCATGGGTCAGCCTCAGTTGATCCTTGTATTGTGATGAAGTCTGTAACCAAGTAGATTAATGACCTTAATATTTCCCCTCCCTCATCTACCATTCCCCACTCCTTTAATAGCTCAAGGAATTTTAATATTTGCTCTTCAAATAATATGTTTGCTAACTTTGAACACTCCTGTCATGTTTTAATATGCGCAAGCCTTTTTGAACCTCACCTAAGATTAATAAGTTGAGCTTTTTGCATTATGATAGCTGGTCAAGGTGTTCTAACCTCTGCAGGTGTTGTCAACTCTACGAACATTTTGGAAGCAGTTATTACTACAGTTCTACATGGATGGAAATAAGCGTGGGACTTAAATATCAATATCTTGGATATCAAATGCCCAAACCTGGAACTGCATAACCTGTTTTCTAGACAACCTTTTAAAATCCCATGGAACTCTCTAGCTAATCTCTTAGAACTTGCTGATCTAACAGATAACTTTTCTACTTTTTCTTTTTGCTACCTAGAAGATGTTAGTATTTTAAATATGTTGGAATGTTTAGCTCATCATGCCCCTCTTTGAGAAACATAAAAATCCCAACGAGGGCACCCTTGTAAATCTTATTTTATTTTTTATTATTAATATATATATATATATATATCATGCCCTTTGAGAAACATATATATATATATATATATATATATATATATATATATTCTTTTCATAAAAAAAACTATTAAGATAGTTTTTTATTATTTAATTAATATTTAATTATAAAATAAAGCCTATATTAGATCTAACAGTTCATAATAAACTATTCAAATACAACGAATGTAAACCAGGCTGCATGGAATATGCGCCATCTATGCAACCAAGCAGCGTTCTTTCTCCCATATATGAATTATGGTCAACCCAACATCAGGGTTGGGCTGGGCTTGAGTTAAGTTAAGAGGACCTAGGTTTGGGGTTGGGTTTTAAAAAATCCAGCCCAATCGGACAGAGATAATAGGGTTTTTAACAAATGCCCCCTTGAAAATGCCCATTTGTCCAAATGCCCCCTTACAACTTTTTTAATTGTAAACTTCCCCCTACTTTCAAAACATTGTAGCAATTTGATCCCTGCTGTAAATTTTGGATGTTGGACGTTAGTTTTAAGGAATCTAATGACCAAAATGCCCTTCTGATAATAACCCACCAAAATTAAAGAATAAAATGACCAAAATACCCTCATCTTCCCCAAATCGTTCAAGGTTGAAACTGAAACTTTTTCCTTAGGGTTTGAAACCATCTGTTGGAAATCGTTGAGATTCTGATCTTGTTAATCTGAAATTTTTTTCAATCGATTATCGTGGGTTTGGGCATTATTTGTAGCCTGAAATTTCACTCAACCAAATAGGCTCGGATGGGCCTGAAAAATCAGAGGTAGGTTGTTTCATTCTCTAAGCTAATAATTCCATCACACCATTTAGCGATTCAGCAACATAAGGACCCACGGTAATCGACTGAAACCATGGCTGGCGGGATGATCAAACGAAGTTTTATTGCAGATTTTGATATCAGTGGAGGAGAGGATTTAAGGAACATACACCTGGTGTTTGGGTTGCCCAAAGGGGGTGAGTTAACCCAAAACCCTAGGTTGATTGGGCAAGTATTCAGAGAGTTCAAACACAATATCATGGCTACAAATAATGCCCAGAAATAGACAAGAGAGGAAAGAGAGAAGGAGGAATGGAGAACACTCACGGTAGTGGTAATATGATGAAATCGAATTTTTAGTTGTTGCTGGGTCTCTATTTTCTTCAATTTTGTTCCTTTATACCATTTACATATCAAATTTCCCCGAGTGCTTATGGGGATTTTGTCAAAGTTGAAACTCAGGATTACTAAGCTGTATTTAATTGCCGGAAAAAGACACACTAAGCTGTATATTCAATAGTCACCTCAACAAGATTAAGAATGGTATTCTAAAATCACTTTTGCTTCTTAGAACTCTTCAGTGAGGTGTTGCCGTGCTGTCATGGTTGTTTTCCTTAATTTGAGAATGGGTAATAGGTTATGTGAAGTTCGTACGTTTCTAATTTATTGAGGCTTGATAAGTGTTAGATATATTAGCTTCAAGCTACTTTCAGATTAACAAGATCAGAATCTCAACGATTTCCAGATGGGTTCAAACCCTACTCGATTTGGGGAAAAAAATTTCAGTTTCAAACCCTAAGGGGAAGATGAGGGCATTTTGTTCATTTTATTCTTTAATTTTGGAGGGTTATTATCAGAAAGGCATTTTGGTCAATAGATTCCTTAAAACTAACGTCTAACATCCCAAATTAACAGCAGAGACTAAATTGCTATAATGTTTTTAATGTAGGGGGGAGTTTACAATTAAAAAAGTTGCAAGGGGCCATTTAGACAAATAGGTATTTTTAGGAGGGCATTTGTTAAAATATCCCAGCACCTATTAACAGCAGGGACCAAATTGCTATAATGTTTTAAAGTAGGGGGGAGTTTACAATTAGAAAAGTTGTAAAGGGCCATTTAGACAAATGGGTATTTTTAGGAGGGCATTTGTTAAAATATGCCAGCACCTACAAAGAAATCACTCGAAAAGCCATCAGGCCCAGGTGCACCATTAGGGCCCATAGGAAAGATTGTTCTCCACATTTAATCATCCTTAAATTCTCGAAATTACTATAATAGCCTTAGGATCCATACTGGTTTCTTTCCTTCAAAAAATTTCAAGAAAAAAAAAGAAGAGGTTATTATCTTACAAGTTGGGTTTCAACAGAAGATATTTCTTATCTAAGGCCAATAACTAACTTGTTTACCTATGCTATTATTCAAGAAATTATCATTATAACAATCTCTACTGATCTAGATGAAGAATTGAAGACAAACTTGAAGTTTCAAAAATGATTCACAGACCAGAACTACCACAGTTCTACAACAGAAAATACTGACTGCTATTAAATTTTTTATTTTTTTTTTTAAAAAGTACAACTGTCATGGTACCACAAAATAGACAAATTCAAGTATACTTAACAAGAACAAATATACTATGCAAAACCATACTACTCAATATAATTGACAAGGATGAAAGAAATAAAAAAAAAATAAAACAAATTAAAAGCATCATCTCTAACAATCATGAAAGCTCATTGAATGCTTCAACCTATTGAGCAACCTTGATGAAAACATCCTCCAAGGTGGTGTCAGACAGACCCCATGCCTGTATTGTGAACCTTCTCCTTGCGATCTCAACTGCTTGGAAAACATCTGCAATCCTAACTTCATGCTTTGGCAATTCAAACTTCTGGGTTCCAGATAAATGGTATGTCTTGGTTGCATTTGGAGAGAGATGGTGTACCAAGTTCTCCACCTCCTCCTCTTGATTCAAAGTTGTTATTGTGAACACATAAGATCCTCCATATCTGGCCTTCAACTGTCATTCACGATAAACAAAACAAGTTTCTAAGCATTTTATATTAATTGGAATCTGGTAGCTCAGTTACACAATAAATTAGACTTTGGATTCTGACTCTGTGTCTGGACCAACCAAGCAAAGTTCAGGCAACAGACTATCAGACTCTGGAGTCTCTAGGCTACAAATTTTGTTCATATTGATCCCATTTGATGCCTAAGAGAACGTCTCTATGTATGTAGAGATCTCCCCAATAACCACCAGGTTAGGGGTCCATTAGAGCTACGTCTACTTTCATTGTTTATAATATAGTGCTTCTCATACATTAAAATCATCGATTGCATGGAGGATGTTTTTTCCTTTCTGCCATTGGCTGGTGGGTCTTGAATCTTAAGATAGATGGTTCAATCCGTACTAAACTGGGAGTTGGAAAGCCAGGACAGTATCAGAAGTAATCATTCTCCTCCTGTATGAATCATTATTATGTTAAATTTACCTCTTTTGGATTTCCTATGCACCGCAAACTGCCATCCACAAAGATCCCCAATCGGTCACAGAGAAACTCTGCCTCTTCCATTGAATGAGCTGAAGCCATTGCATAATCTCTTTGGTGAGGCTTTGCAGGAAAAACAAGAAAGGATAAAAGGGAAAGAACAAAAGCTAATGCCAAAATTATGCAGCAATAGAACTGCAAAAGGCAGAAACTCAGAAAACCATATGCAGCAAAAAGACGAGCAAATATTAAAAGGGTGAAGGAATGATTATTTCGGGTGACGCAAGAATTGAATTAATAAAGAAAAGGATGAGTATATATTACTGGTAAGAATGATTGCCCTGTCTTGCTTTGCATGCTTGATTACATTCCACAAATTGTTTCTGGAAGCTGGATCTAATCCAGTACCAGGCTCATCCATATAGACAATCTAGCAAAATTTACAGATAATGCATAGTAAGCAGCAAAACAGGGAATCTAAATAGTGAAAAATGAGGAATGACATAATGAATTTTAAAGGTATGTTGACTAACTTTAGGATTCCCGATCAATGAAATGGCAACACTAAGTCTCCTCTTCGTCCCTCCACTGTATTTCCCTGCCTTTTTATCAGCAACACCTCCATGAAATAGATTTAGACTCTGAAGGGATTCTTCCACTGCCTGAAGAATAGAAAAAAGATGAAAGAAATGAACACACTTGAAATCACTGCGATAACATGACAGGAATCCAGACTAATTTACTCGACTAACTTCACCACAACCAGGTTTTGAATAAAACTTTATCTCCCTTCTACAGAATTTGAGTATGGGTATTCACTGTTAGTTTACCACATCCAGCTTGAACTATTCACAATAATTTTTTTTTCTTCATAAATACTGCATTTATTAAGAGGGAGAGAGAGAGAGAAAGAGAAACAATCTAAATAGTTTGAGAATCAGGAACGCGACCTACAGTAATCTATAGTTTGAGAATTATGGTTTGGTAACAAGCATCCTAACAAAGAATTATAAGGACAACTGCATCGACAAAAAGGGTGCAGGTAGAAAGAATGCATTGGATACCAAAAACAGCATGCTGGATAAGCAATTAAAACCATCCAGTTTGGATTACTCAAATCCTTGCATTATATCTCCTCAATGTATTATCATGTGCTTATTGTTTGCACTAATTGACAATAGATACTTCAGTTGAACTATTGCTTTTTAAGTACCATAGCTTTCAAATCTTTTCTGCTTTGATCCATAAAACTTTAACTTTTGAAATTTTCCTAGAGCTCTTGTTCTTTCTGGAATTCAAATAGGAGCATGTGTAGGGGCATTTTCTCTTTTCAGTAATAAAAAATTTATCAGATCTATTGATCTCTATTTCAGAAAACGATTAACAAAAAGGGCTATTACAAAGTGTTTGTCCCACCTATGTGGGGTCCTGGGAGGGGTGAATTTGGAAACAATCCTAACCTTCGGCATTTTTTTTTGGCACAAAGTGGCCATTCTGAAGACTCGAACCCAGCCATTTACCCTTGCAGCCTGAACCAGCAATGGCCCCTAAAACAATGATTAGAACACCCCCCCCCCCCCCCCACAAAAAAAAAAAAACTGACTTCAACATCAACTTACTCGTGTTAAAGCAGCGCCTTTGAGGTTCTTCAGTCTTCCATAAAATAGTAGGTGCTCTCTTCCTGTTAGTGTTTCCCAAAGCAAGCTGTATCATAATTGAAACAGAAATAAGAAGAGATAAGGCAAGAATATATATATATATACATCTATAATTAGTTTGGTCCCATGATTTATTAGATATAATTGCACTGAGGATGATGTCAACTTACTCATGCTGTGGACAAACACCCATGCTGGTGTATATTTTATTCATATCGGTTTGTATGTCCATACCCTGCACAAGTGCTGTTCCGGATGTTGGTTTTATGAGCCCAATCATCTGTTAACAGAGGCATAAAAACTCTTAATGAGGTTTAAAAGCAGCAGAATAACATTACTAATCATTTCTGTAAAGCAAATATATAGACTGTGTAAAAGGATTTAATTCCTCCTAATTGCAGAATCAGACTCTTAAATGTATAAAATCTTTCAACAATCTTTATTGCCAACACAAAAATAAAGGCAAGTTTTAAAAGTGATTGGTATGATTCCTTAATGGTTGTTTACTCTTGCTATTACGAAACAATAGAAAGGCCTGTGTTTTCTATAGTTAATTAGATATTGTGTTTTGTGCTTTTGTGTACTTATTTGAGGGGGAAATACTGTGGCAATGCAAAAACTCTGAAATGTACGCAATAACAGCCGATATAATGGAGACAACAGTTACTAATGTCTGTTACGTTTATGCTATTATTAATGATATAACCTAACAACTACTGGTTGTTACTGTTGTAGAGACACTATAACAGAGACAACAGTTATTATGCCATTATTAATAAAGTAACCTTACAACTATGAGCTGTTGCAGTTGTAAAGAGTGTAAATAAATGCTGAAGACATGATTCACAAAGAAAAGGCCTACGCATTTGATAAGACAATTAAAAATGACCATTTTCCACATACCATATTAATGAAGGAGGTTTTCCCAGCACCATTAGGACCAAGCATACCAAAGCATTCCCCTCTGGACAAAGCAAGAGATAACCCTCTAACTGCAAGTTTATCAGGGTTTCCATCCTTCCCTGGATACACCTTTTTTATGTTATCACAGACAACAGCATAACTTGTACTGGATTCAAGTAGTAACTGTTCAACTTTCTCCCTCTACAATAAAGAGAAGATAAACATTATCCATCAATAGAACATTAGCAAACTAGCATTTCAAGAGTTTGATCCACCAATGTCATTGTGGAGCACATGCAAAGAGTGGAATCCAAGACTTAAAGATACCTAACCAGAAATTTTTCCATCCAGTAAAAACCAAATTGAGTCAAAACGCTATGGAAAACAACAATAAATATCTACATAGAAAAACATCACTGTGTCGATCAATGGTGAGGAAAATCCAAACACTTGAAAATATCTCATAGAAGTGACCTTTAGTTCAGCCCCCCTCCCCCTCAAGGTTCACCATGTCTAATGCTTATGCCATTAGTGGATCAATCAAATGGGCTATTATATGGGTAACTTCTTCTTCAAAACTAGCTTCTGTAAATTAGAGGGCATGCATAATTTGCAAGTGAGAAGATACCTCTTGGAAGATATCAGGTGTCTCCATTTGAGCTAAAACTTTAGATCCTTGTCTTTGCATGCTAGGATTCCAAGAAGATGGTAATTTCTTCTTCTGGTAAATTCGCAAGAAAAAAAGAGGATGCTTTTGCATGCCACCTCCAGATGATACAACTTGATTTAAATAATATGTGACGAGAAGAAACACAAACCATTCCAAAATCATGATAATTAAAACCTCTCTCATTCCATTTGTGCTATCATTCAAATCTTTCCACCTCATCCCAACAGAAATGCCCGCTTGAGCATATTCCCCAAACTCATATATAACACGGTATAGAGAAAAGGCAGGAAATAATTCCGTAACTATAATCCAGTGCCCTACAACAGGAAATTCAGCTCATAATGATTAGGGATTGATGAATAGTACAAATATATGAAGATTTACTAGATAAAGACAAAATGCAACTGTAAGAGATCTCCTGGCTACAAATTGGTGACTGGTGAGACATGAAGACCATAGGTACTGTCATACAACATCAGAATAGCACTTCTGCTCATTAGCCTCATGTGAATGGATTGCAAATGAAAATCTTATAGCCCACAACTCAATCCTGAATGGGATGATCTGCTCATCTGATTCGCCATTTCTTTTGGACAGATCAGAAAAGTATTGCCTCCAGGGAAGACAAATAAGAAAATAGATAAAACGAAAAGATCATCAAATGGATCTTTTACCATTTCAACAGCATGATTTTAGCCATTTTTAGGTCTCATGTACCAGTATTAACCATGGAATCAAGGACCAGGATGTGTTACACAATGGACAATTCAATCTACAGACAGGATCAAGTTTATCAAAGGAATTGTCCAACCTTGGTCCATAGTGACTGATGAAGCTCCAGGCTCCTGATCCAATGAACCATGCTATAGGTAGCAACAAGAGTCAATAAAAGTAAATTCCTGGATTTACTCAAATTCTAAAAGTGCAAACAATATCTGCAAAAACCATTACAAAATCTGTTTCACTCCCCCCCCCCCCCCAAGAAAAAAAAAGAGGTTCTCATACTCACCTGGAAAGGATATACTTTCAAGAAATGATTGGAAAAGAAAAGCTCCTAAGAGCCCAAATCCAAAGACGCATATGTGCCCTATTACTATCATCATCAAATTTCAACAAAAAACATGAATCTATTATTATTGTAAGCCACAACAGAGGCTTTACCACAAGTAAAATGTGTCCAGTTGAGGTCAAACCTGTAGCAGTCTTAACATTTGAAAATACTGTTGCTGCTAAAAATGCGAGTGAAACTTGCAAGTTAATATAGATGAAGTAAAACACAAATTCCATACTGTAGTCCTTCATTGTGAAGACTTTTAACCCTGTAAGGAATAGATCTGAATTAGACAACACTCAGTTTTGAAACACATATAGAGCAGACTGATTCTAGGGATCATATCTCACCTATAAGTGAGCCAAATATGACAAAACATAACATGTAAATTGAGGATAAGAAAAGAAAATAGGCATAGGAAATTAGCCAATAAGGTCCATCACCAAGCCCATGCATTTTCATGATGATTCTTAGTTTTTGTTGCTTCTCATAAACCAGAGATGTCAATATCACCTACACCAAAAGGCACCATACCAAAAGCACATTAGACATACAAAAATAAGCTTAGAAATTGATCCAAAAGAAGAATAAACCACTTCACATAGTCAGGACATAGGCTTTCTGAACAAAAAGAACTCCTTAAAATTAGTGAGACAATGAAATTCAATGTTTAAATTCTCTCTCTAGAAAATAATCCAAAGAACATAAAATAGACATAGCAGTAAACATTACATAGACCAAATTTTAGACTTCAGGGCATTGGACTAAAGAGAGTGAAATAAGGACAATTAGATAAACAGTTGGCTGTTACAATTTGTGGTGAATCTTTACACCATAGAGTGCCAGTTATGGGATCGGTTTACAAAATAAATTATTTCATGGACTCAAATGTCATGTGGCAAAGATTTTAAAAAGGGGGCAAAAAAGTGTAAAGGAGAAAAATACTCATATTTTACAAGATAACCATCTTTGTCAATCTCCACAACCAAAACTTATTGACCCAACACCAAACTGTTAAGCTATTCCATCTCCAGGAACATCAGCATTTGTTTACTAGGGATAGAAATAAAGATGCTGTTGTCACATCTTTCTTGTATGAGTAATTAGTATATCACTGGTGCCATACATAACTTCACTGAAACTAAGCAAGATTATGGTAATCTCCATCTTTCCTTCTATGTCGATTTTCTGTCGCAGAAACCTAGGGGAAATATGTTTATTGTAAGTTACCTATTAATGAAATCGATCAGCTAAGATTCTTGAATCGGTGGCAGAGTTTGACTAGCAAGTAAGGAGTTAATATAACTTTTTAGAATCTACAAAAATGTTCACAACACGCTATTACAATTACATACAAGCTTCAAATTTTCCAGAGTTCAGTTCAGGCAAGTTGTGATGCATGTAGTCTCCATGTCGTATACTTACAGGGAAAAGTTGCAAAATAACCCATGAGAAGAAGAGTCCACCAAGAAGAGAAGAGATATCCAGACTATATTTTGTTTCAGGTTTTGGCATCTCTTTGACAAATTCAAATAGCATTTTCGTGCCAGCACCCTTTAAGAACCGAAGGTAGGCGTTGGAGGCCTGTAGTGTATATGTAGGATATATTAGCATATTCTCTTCAGTACATTGTTTGGCGGAGTAAAGAGGACATAAGAGAAAGATACGTAAAACATGTAAAGGGGAAAGAAGAGATTCGCTAGAACAAAAATATCCCTGTGGATAGAAACATATATAAAATTTATCACAGGGAGATCTAACTTTTTGACAGCAACAACTGTTTTCCGAATTATGTAAGGTAAGCTAACACATAAAAGGCAAGTCTAATTGGAACACTATCCAAAAGGAAATGAAAAAAGAAGCACCAAATGAAATATCAAAGCTACAATAAACTAATATTTCTCCAATTAATAGTTACAATATAGCTAAAAATTGAAAATTCCAAAGCACAATATGATGTTTTGGGTTTTTTATCTTGTATTTTGTAGTGGCCCACATAGTTATTATAGGTCTTGTATATGATTGGGTCAGGTTTTGGGTCCATTACATTATTTTTTTTGGTGAATAAATAATGTATTACCAAAGCCCAAGGGGGGCGAGGGAGAAAGAAAGGGGGGGAATATACAAAGGGAGGGAGAAGAGGGGGGGGGGAAGAAACAGATCCAACTAACTGGTTCTCAAGAGAGCACTATCTAAACCCTATGATACAACAATATGCCTGTTCCTTGGGGAATCCAAAAAGGCCTTATGAGGCCGAAAACTGAGCTTAGAGGAGACATAAAAAAAGATGGCTTTCCAAATCAACTCAAAGGAACGAGAGTTGGAGGTCCATCTTCGAAGGTTCCTCTCCATCCAAATATGATAAAGAACCGCACCAAACACAAGCTTTCCAACAGTGTCGCAGATAGTGTATCCAAGGTAAGTCATGTCCATCCAGAGCCACTCTCTAGCAAAAGGGAGGGGTCTCCTACTGCAAGGCCAAATAAATGAAAGGGCTTTTTTCCAGATGGTAGAGGTAAAAGGGCAATCAAAGAAGAGGTGGCCAATGTCTTCGGAACCATTCCAACAAAAGATACAAGAGGGGGAAACAGGGATTCTTCGGTGAAGGAGGAAGGCTTGGGTTGGAAGGCAAAGGTTAAGGGTTCTCCAGACAAGGAAGCTGTGCCGAGGGATGTGACCTTGGAACCAGACTAGCTTGTGCCAAAGGACAGAAGGAGCTTGGGTCCTAACTAGGTTCCAAACAGATCTGAACCTGAAGAGGCCGTTTGTGGAGGGGAGCCAAATAACCTTGTCCGCATGAACAGGGGGGAAAGGGGGAAGGGGGGGAAGGGAGCTCCAGATCAGGGAGAGGGTGGGGGAAATAGGGGAAGGGGGGGTCTAAGATCCATGGGAGATGATGGCGGAAAGGGGGGCAGACTTGGGAATGCCAGAGGCGTAAGTTGCTCTAGCTCCAAAGAAATTGTATAGGACTCCATTGGGGTGCCAGGGGTCAAGCCATAGGGAGATGGAGGACCCATCAGCAATAAAGGAGGAGGTGGCTCTAAGAGCCAAGGGGCGAAGGAGGAGGATCTTGCGCCAGACCCAGGAGGAATCCGAGGGGATGGGAACGGTCTAGATGGAGTCCTTTTTTAGGAGATGGGAGTAGACCCAATGAACACAAATGGAATCATGCTTAGAAGAGATTTTCCAAATGAGCTTCAGAATTCCTGCAGTATTGGAGTCGCAGATAAGGCGAATGCCGAGGCCTCCTTCAGATTTGGGGAGGCAGATGGATTTCCAGCTGATTGAATTTTCCCTTTCCAGAGGAAGGCACATAAGAGGGATTCCATTGCTTTGATGGTGGCTTTAGGAAGACCAAAGATGTCACACCAGTAAATGTAAGAAGATTAGAGAACCGATCTAATGCATTCCAGCTTGCCCGCATAGGAAAGAAGTCTGCCTTTCCAAAGTTGAAGACGCTTGTGGATATTGTCTAGCATGGGGGGTGCAATGATGGCTGGAGAGCCTAGCAGGGATAAGGGGAAGGCCCAGGTATTTCACTGGGAGGGATCCCAAGGAAAATCGCGTAAGGCGGAGGAGTGTGCCTGTCAGAAATCGAGACACCAGATAGGAAGAGTTTGGATTTAAGGAGGTTAATGCGAAGGCCAAAGGGACTCTCGAAGAGGTGGAGGGAAGACATGATGGCAGAGATGGAGGAGGGAGAAGCTTTGGAGAAGATCATAAGATCATCCGCAAAGGCCAGGTGGGTAAGGTTTAGTTGCTTGCATTTTGGAATGGGGGAGACGAGGTGAAGGTCAGTTTTGGCTTGGATGCTTCTCGAAAGGACTTTCAGGGCCAAAGAGAAAAGGAAAGGGGAGAGAGGGCAACCATGGCGAATCCCAACTTTAGAGTGGAAAAAGCCGGTGGGGGAACCCTTGACGATAACACAGAAGGAGGGGGAGGAGATGCAAGCCATAATCCAGCGGATGAAAGCAGGGGGAAAGCCCATCTGGGAAAGCACCTCACAGATGAAATCTTGCCTAAGGGAATCAAAAGCTTTGTGAAGGTCAATCTTCATAAGGGCACCAGGAGAATGAGATTTTCTATCAAAACCCCTCATAATTTCGGAGCAGAGGATGATGTTGTCAGCTATGCTTCTGCCAGAGATGAAGGCAGATTGATTGGGGCTAACAAGGGAAGGGATGACAAGATGGATTCTTTTTGCCAAGATTTTGGGAATGAATTTGTAAAGGAGATTGCAAAGAGAGAGAGGTCTGAAATTAGACAGAGAGCAAGAAAGCTAGAGAGGGGGCCAAATTTGTTAATGAAGCCAAGAGGGAGAGGGGATGAAGGGAGGGAGGGAAGGGTTAAAAAGGGAGGTGAAGAAGGAGACAGCCTCGGACTTGATGTTGAGGACTGAGGAAAGGGGGGATCCATCCTAGCAATGAGCAGAGCGATGGAGTTGGAGCTCAATCTCGCTTTCAAAGAGGGTGAAAGAAAGCCGTGTTAGAATCACCCAACTCCAGCCATCTAATGCGGGATTTCTGGAAGAGAAAACTTTCTTCCGAAGTGGCGAGGGAAGCGAGCTCTTCAAAGAGCTTTTTCTCTTCCTCAGCCAATAAGGGATTGAGCGGATCCGATTGAAGACGGGATTGCACAGAGGTAAGGTCGGATCGGTAAGAGGAAACCCGGGAGGGGATATTGCCAAAGGTGGTGGAGTTCTATGCCTTGAGGGCAGTTTTGGTGAGACGGAGCTTTTTTGCGAAGGCTATGAGAGGGAGGGAGGGGCAATGGACAGGGGAGCTCTAAGAAGTAAGAATGGTAGGGAGGAAGAGGGGGTAGGAGGTCCACATGTCAAAGAACTTGAAAGGCTTGGGGCCGAAGGAGGAGTATTGCTGAATAAGAGTTGAGTTTCAGGTTTAGGAAGCAAGGGAGAAAGGAGAAAGATATTAGAGAAGGAAGAGGAAGAAGGAGAAGACAAGAGAAGGAAGAAGAGTGTATTACGGTGGGAAGTTGTGTGTTGGAGAGACTTCTCCAACACATCTATATTACTCAAATAGAATTACTAAAAGTATTACATCCACCTCCCTAGGGAGGTAAAAAGTAAAAAGACATAAAAGACATAAAAAGGTGAAAATACATAATAAGGCAACTAGTCTAAAGTCTAGTTCCTGAACTACCCCTGATACATGTCTACTATCAACTCTAACACTCCCCCTCAAGCTGGAGAATATATATCATGCATTCCCAGCTTGCTTAGAAGGGTACTAAACTGAGGGGAGGCAAGAGCTTTGGTGAGGATATCTACCAGCTGTTCACCAGTCTTCACAAAGGGAGTACAAATGCAGCCAGGGTCTATCTTCCCCTTAATGAAGTGTCGATCAACCTCTATGTGCTTAGTTCGGTCATGTTGAACAGGATTGTGGGCAATACTGATGGCAGCCTTGTTGTCACAGTAGAGTCTCATAGGGCCTCCAGTGTCAAATCCCAGTTCCTGAACAAGTCTTCTCCACCATATAAGTTCACATACTCCATGAGCCATAGCTCTAAATTCTGCCTCTGCGCTGGATCTAGCAACAACATGCTGTTTTTATCTCCTCCATGTAACCAAATTATCCCCTACAAAGGTACAATAGCCTGAGGTAGATCTCCTGTCTGTAATGGAGCCAACCCAATCAGCATCTGTGAAACCTTTCACTTTCAAGTGGTTGTGTCTGGCATACAGCAGTCCTTTCCCTGGGAAAGACTTCAAATACCTAAGAATACGATACACAGTGTCCAAGTGGCCACTCTTGGGAGCATGCATGAATTGGCTCACCACTCCCACTGCATAAGAGATATCTGGGCGTGTCATGGCAAGATAGATAAGCTTCCCCACTAGCCTGTGGTACTTTCCCGCATCAACAAGAGAAGGACCACAATCTTCTCCTAGTTTATGATTTTAGTCAATAGGAGAATTGGCTGGTTTGCAGCCCAACATTCCTGTCTCTGTCAACAAGTCAAGAACAAACTTCCGTTGACATATATTGATTCCTTTCTTGATCCTTGATACCTTAATTCCTAAGAAATACTTCAAGGGCCCAAATCTTTAATCTCAAACTGTCATGCCAAGTAACTCTTCAGGTTACCTATCTCAGCTATATCATCTCCTGTGACCACAATATCATCAACATAGACAATGAGGGCTGTAATGGTACCATGGCCCCGCTTGGTAAAGAGAGTGTGATCAGCTTGGCTCTGGGAATATCCATTCTTCAGAATGGCTTGCCGAAAGCGCTCAAACCATGCCTTTGGTGACTGTTTGAGACCATATAGTGCCTTCTTGAGGAGGCACACTTTCCCTTCAGCGGAGGGCATTTTGAAGCCTGGTGGAGTTTGTATGTACACTTCCTCTTCCAAGTCGCTATGGAGAAAGGCATTCTTCACATCCAACTGATATAATGGCCAATCTTTATTGGCAGCCAATAACAAAAAAACTCTGATAGAGTTGTGTTTGGCCACAGGAGCAAATGTCTCCTGATAGTTAATTCCATAGACTTAACTGTATCCCTTAGCCACCAACCTTGCTTTGTATCTCTCAACACTGCCATCAGATTTGTACTTGATTGTGTAGACCCATCTGCATTCAACAGGGACACGTCCCTTAGGAAGATCCACCAGTTGCCAAGTTCCATTCTTCTCAAGTGCCATCATTTCCTCAGACATAGCTTGTCTCCACTTTGGATCAGACATAGCATCAATAACATTTTTTGGAATAGAAGCAGTAGAGAGAGCAGTAATAAAGGCAAGACCTGTAGGAGAAAGAGCATCATAGGAAACAAACTGGGCTATAGGATTAGTACAAGCTCTTTTCCCTTTGTGAACAGCAATAGGGAGGTCTAAATCACATGTAGGAGAAGAAGGGCGATCACCTGATTGAGAAGAGTGAAGCTCAGGATGTGGATCTGGATCCAAAGAGGACTCTTGGTAGGTCTTCTTTCTTTCATTATGCAAGCCTTCACCTTTTTTGTATGTCATGTGGTAATCTTTCTCCTTACTAGGGTCACTGGCAGTTCTGTCAACCACCAAATCAGCATGCACATCATCCACATCCACAAACTTCCCAATGTCAAGCATAAAGGGAGAGATAGGGAGAGGGTAATAAAGAAAATCAGCAGCCTGTTCATTCCCACAATTCTCCCCCTAAAGAGGATGCTGAGATGGAGCAAAAAAAGGGACAGACTCAAGGAAGGTGACATCTTTGGAGATGAAGCACCTGCGAGAAGATGGATGATAGCACCGGTAACCTTTGGTAGTAGAAGAGTAGCCAAGAAAAAGGCACTTGAGGGCTTTGGGATCAAGTTTAGTGCGATGTGATTTGTTAACATGCACATAACAAACACAGCCAAAGATTTTAGGAGGAAGAGAGAAAGCAGAAACCTGTGGAGATAAGACTTCTAAGGGAGATTACCAAGAAGTTTGGTTGGCATGCGATTGATGAGAAAAGAAGCAGTGAGAAGAGCAGCAGACCAAAAAGTCTAGGGAACATGCATGCCAAACAAGAGACTACGGATGACCTCCAATAAATGGCGATTTTTCCGCTCAGTAACCCCATTTTGTTGGGGTGTGTCAACACACGCTAGCTGATGGAGAATGCCATTATTAGTAAAGAAGGCTTGGAGGCCACTAAACATATATTCTCCCCCTTTATCAGACCGGACAATTTTGATACGAGTATCAAACGGAGTAAGAATCATCTGATAAAAATTCTGAAATGCCTCACAAACATCACTCTTATGTTTCATAAGAACAGTCCAAGCGGCACGAGAAAAGTGATCAACAAAAGACACGAAGTATCGAAAGCCAAATAAAGAAGTAGTGAGAGAAGGTCCCCAAACATCAGTATGTATAATATGGAAAGGAGCAGCAGTTCTATTACCATGATATGCATAAGAGGAACGACAATGTTTGGCAAACATACATGGTTCACATTGAAAGACATGAGAAGAAGCAACAGAAGAAAATAAGTGAGGTAAATGTTTCCTCATTACAACAAAAGATGGATGGCCAAGACGCCGATGCCATAACATAACAGAGTCCACAAAACTACTATCATCACGTCCACACACATAGGACTGAGCTGTGGGTAAACCAGGATAAAAAAAGTAAAGGCCTTTCTCCTCACGTCCACTACCAATAATCCTCTTTGTCACCAAATCCTGAAAGAGACAGTGAGAAGGAAAAAAGGTGACACAACAATTGAGAGATTTAGTCAAGTGACTTACAGACAAAAGGTTAACAGCAAGGTTAGGAACATGAAGAACTGAAGTAAGGGAAATAGATGAGGTAACAGGGATACTACCTTTACCAGATATAGAGGAAAGGGATCCATCAGCTATCCTAACTTTATCCTTACCAGAGCAAATGGTATAGGAATCATAATTATAAGACGTACCAGTCATGTGGTCAGTGGTACCAGAGTCAATGACCCAAGACTGGGCTGCAGTAGAAGCTGTAGTGGAGACCTGCAAGGCTGAGGACGAAGATGAGCTGGCCACTGTTGGAGATGTGCTCAACTGGGATATAATCTGGAGAACTGTATCAACCAAAGTAGGATCATCCTGTGTAGCATCTGCCTCTGTCATCACGGAGTGAGCCCGAGCTCCCCCTCTACGACCACCACTACCATGTCTGCTAGGAGGACGACCATGAAGAGACCAACACCTATCCTTGGTATGCCCAGTTCTCCCACAGTGATCACATTTGAACCTGTCTCTCCCAACTCCACTGGCACCAACTGTCTCTACTACACTGGCTGCCTCACGGTTGGGCCCTTGGCCTCTACTACCTCCACGTGTGTCTCAGAAAGAACTGGAATTGAGAGCTGACCTGTCATGAGGTGATGCTGGTATTGGGTCCATAGTAACACGCCAAGTCTCCTTACTCTGTAGGTAACTGCAGACCTCACTGAGAGATGAAAGTGGAGATCGGCCTAAACGTTGGAGTCTGATGGGCTCATAGTCAGGGTTCAGACCACCAAGTAAAGAGAAGACCCGCTCCTTTTTAAGAGTCTGATACACCTTGGCTTCATCCTCTGGGTTGGTCAAATGGAGATCCCGGTAGTGGTCATATTCTTCCAAAAGACTAAGGAAGGCATTGTAGTACTCAGAGATAGTCCTATCCCCTTGCCTCATGGAGTGAATCTTTTGGTGAAGCTGATATACCTTGGCAAAGTCACGCACTCTGTCAAAGGTCTGAGAGACACTGTCCCAGATGGCCTTGGCAGTCTCCTTTCTTATAAATCTTCTCCCAATCTCGGGCTTCATGGAGAAGATCAACCATGTCATGACTATAGAGTTTTCAGTCTCCCATTTCTCATAAGTAGGCGCATTTGGTGCTGGGGCCTTGATAGCACTTGTGATGTACCCAAGCTTCCCTTTGCTCCTAAGGGAAAGCTTCACGGAATGTGACCAGTCCAAGTAATTGGTGCCATCAAGTTTCACAAAGGAAATTTGAAAATGTGTGTTTTCATAGACCAATTGAGGGGTTGTTAGAGAAGGGACAGGCTGTGAATCAGCTACACCAAGTCCAGAAGTCTCAGAATCACCCATTGTGACAATACCTTAGAATATTGATTCAAGTGGGGAGTATACACTCTACCCAAATAAAGATTCCAAAGAGGCAGGATAAAAAATCCAGCAAGTAAAAACAGGAAAGGGCTTCACCCTAGGATCTACCAAGAGATAACACAACTGAAACAATCTCAAGCACCTCACATAGGCTGATTCTAAGCATTTCTCAACAAAGGCAGTAACACATAGCAGTCCAAAAAGCAAGAGGAACAGAGAAACTGCAGTCACAATATTACCTGGGCAGAAACAGAGATCCCACGAAAAAGAGCACTACTCAAACAGGGCTGTAAAGTTGCAAAGGAGACCAGATGGGATGGAAAGAGTACCCTTAGGCGATTCTATGAAGCCATTCCAAGGCTGAAACCCAGGCCAAGAGAGAGAGAACCAGAAGCTCCAAGCTGAGGCTGGCGGTAATTGTTGCAGGTGATGGAATGGCTTCAAAATTTCACAGGAGCTTCAACAAAGCTCAAAGAACATCTCCAAACAACTGAGTAGGTCATTTCCAACCTATTTCATACTCTTGTACCACAGATTCTTTACATTGGTGACTTCTCCTTGAAACCCTTTGAATCCTAGGATTCCAAAGAGAAGAAAAAAAATAGAGAAAGGTGACTAAATACGACTCTCAAACTAACCTACTCTGATACCAAGTTGAGTTTCAGGTTAAGGAAGCAAGGGAGAAAGGAGAAAGATATTAGAGAAGGAAGAGGAAGAAGGAGAAGACAAGAGAAGGAAGAAGAGTGTATTACGGTGGGAAGTTGTGTTGGAGAAGTCTCTATATTACTCAAATAGAATTACTAAAAGTATTACATCCACCTCCCTAGGGAGGTAAAAGGTAAAAAGACATAAAAGACATAAAAAGGTGAAAATACATAATGAGGCAACTAGTCTAAAGTCTAGTTCCTAAACAACCCCTAATACATGTCTACTATCAACTCTAACAATAAGGAGATGACAAGGGTTGTGGTCAGACAGGCCTTGGAGGAGGACGTTAGCATGAGAGTGTGGGAAGGAGGATAGCCAGGCTTCATTGATAAGGAAGCGATCCAATTTGCAGGCAATCCGATCGTTTCCCCATCTTCGATTGTCCTAGATGAAGGGGGGTCCTGACCATCTAAGATCCTCAATACCAATTGTCCTCAACACAATCATTGAAAGCTTTGACGGATTGGGTGTCAAGGGGGCAACCTCCAATTTTCTCAAATTGAAATCTGACAACATTGAAATCTCCTCCCACCCCCCAAGGAAGGGACCCAATCCCGGCTTTAATAAGAGCCAAATCATCCCAAAGGGCGGAGCGATCAACAGCCCGGATAAAGGCATAGACCACCGAAAGATAAAAGGAAATGGGGGAATTGGGGAGAGAGAGGAGGAGATGAAGAAGCTGGGGGGGAGGAGTAGGAAATGGAGATGTTAATTTTTGAAGGGTCCCAGAGGATCCAAATACGTCCATTAGGGGAATGGTTGTAATTGAAGAGAAAGGACCAAGAAGGGGCAATGGAAGCAGTAATGTGAGAGGCATTTTCGTGCAAAACACGAGTTTCCAGAAGGGCGCAGAAGTGGGAGTGAGAAGACTTAATGAGGGCTCTAATGTCATGATGCTTGGCCATAGAATTGAGACCTCTAACATTCCAAATGAATCCAGCCGCCATGGGAAACTAGAGGGTGTAGGGCATCGAAGTCCTAGGTAGAACACTCTTATACCTCCTATGGAAGTAAACAACGGTAGAGCGATCGCAGGTAATAACTGTAGCAGCAAAGGAGTTGCCCCAAGCACTTGGGAGGACCAAGGGGGAGGGGGAGGGGACACTCAATGGACAAGGGGGAGAGAGGGGAAAGGAAGGCAAGTGAGGTGAGGAGGGAGCAAGGTCGATAAAGGGGGTGGAGGTGGGATTTAAGGAAGCGGATCGGGAAATGTAACGGGTAGTGGGAGATGTGGTTTAAGTAAGGGGGTTAGAAAAGGGTTGGGTCAGGTTGGGGTTAGGGCAACGGGTTAGGGGGTCATAATTAAGGCTGATGTTGGGAAATAAATGGGTTGGAGGGGGTAAAATGGGAAGATTATAGGAGAAAAGGGTTGGGAATTGGTTTAGGGAGGCTGGTTTGGAAAGTGGTTGGGCCAGGTTGGTATTAGGTGAGGGTTGGTTTAAAGTAGTTGGGGGTAACCTAGGAAAAAGGTAAGTGGTGGGGCCAGGTGGTTAGGTAAGAGGGGAGGGAGAGCAGGTCGAGGCAAAGGTAAAAGGGGGTTAGCGTTGAAAAAAGGGGAGACCCCGGAAAGGAGTGAGATTACCTGCGAGAGAGGAGCAAAAGGGGGACTGATCCCAGGATAGATCTGCGCCAGAGGAAGCCAGCGAAGGCAGGGCCTTGATCGTCGATGCATCCTGCTACGTTGAAGCATGTCCGAGAGTAGCAGGTGCCAAAATGGAGAAAGAATCCTTACGCGAAATGCTCGGCAGAGAGCTCAACCTAAAAGTGGCATTCGACTCTCTCACTTGAGGCTCTGGAGGACCAATGGGAGCAACGATAATCGCAAAAACAGTAGCAGCATCTTAGCTGAAGCCAAGGAGCGAGGTGCCATCGTGGTCAACAGGCGGAACCTGAGCATTTGCAGCGTCATAGGGGTACAGCGAAGTCGCAGGCCCAAAACCCGAAGTAGAATCCTTGCGAGGAGGAGAACCAGAAATCGGAATGGCACGGCAGCGACGGTGGAGGCGGTGGCATACTTTGGCTCGACCTCTGTTGGGAGATCTGGGGATGAAAGACGACTAAGGAGCTAGAACTGAAGGGTTCCTCGAACAAACGACTTCATCAGGAGAACTTGGCAGAACCGCAGGGTTCCTCGGACGTAAGGCATCAGCAAGAGAGCATGGCAGGCCTAACAAAGATGAAGATGGAGTTGTCGTAACAGATGAAGGCACTGAGGAAGCCAGATTAGCTTCAGATGTAATGGATGTAGCTTTGCCGGAGCAATCTCGAGAGTGGTAACCAAAGATCTTATAGTATAAGTAGTGAAGGGGAAGCCAATCAAACTTGACAGGCTACTTAAAACAAAACCACCCATTGACTTCCACAATGGTGATGGAGGAAGGAGGAAGGTGATCAGCAGGAACATCGATACAGAGCCGAGCATAGGATAGTCTATCCATTTTCAGAGTTCGAGCATCAGAGTATAGTGGATGGCCCTCTGAACCTATTTTGCTGAGGCAATCTTGAGTCCAGTACTGAAATGGGAGACTAAGGAGGGTAATCCACAAAGGAATGGAGGTTGAGGTCGACCTTATGGAGCTGGATGAAGGGATCCCATTGACGAAGGAAGATAGGTTTGGAGCCGATGAGCTAAGGAGCACCATCCAAGGCTCGAGCCTTAACATCCTCTGAAAAGAACTTGAAGACAAAAACACCCGTACTGAGGAGAAAGATGTCCAATGAACCAAGAGCTTTCCATTGCTTAGAGAGAGAAGCCTTGTCGTTGTTGAACGAGGGTCTAAAGCCGAGGAAGTGACCCAGGAGGCAAGATTTCCACTTGGAAGTTTCAGGCGATGACAGGCTGCTTGGGCAGAGAGCGAAGGTTGAACTATCGTCTGTGGAAGGTTTGACAAAGTGAAGGGAGTGGCCCGAGTTCGAGGATGAGGAAGGTTTGAGAGCAAAGAGGACCAGGAATTTGGTCCATGGGTGGCCGTGGTGGTGGGCGTGGGGTAGTGTTGGCAGTGGAGGTGGGTATGGTGGAGGTAGTGGAAGTACTGAGGATGGAGGTTTCTGTGAAGGCAAGAGGTTTGGAGAAGGCAGTGGGTGGTGGAGTTGATGGAGATGGTAAGGTGGTGCTGGCGGAGTTTATGGAGATGGAGATGGAGATGGCGATGGTGGAACAAGGGATGGTGGAGGGCGGAGAAGGGGAGCGGCTCATCCTACTGTTCACCACTGATGTTCCAATTGGAACTAGGGGTCCATTACATTCACATAGGTAAAATTATAATTGTGTAAAAACTAGGGTTTTTTGAGTTTTTTATAATTATCTCTGTGGGGACAACCCTAGACACAAGCAAGGGAGATCTCATTGTGAGAAGGAGAGTGGTGTAGAGTGCCTTTTGAATGAATGACAAATTATTTGGTTCTCTCGATTGGTTTTGTATGCATACGTGCTGAACCATGTTAAGACTTTGTGTGATTGTGTGATTGTTTGCTTGGTTCCTTCCTCATGTTTGTGCATTCGATCCCAAGAAGTGATATTAGAGCAAGGCTCAGTAAATCGTTGCAAGTAATGCGTGGAGATCTAGGAAACATGCAATGCACAAGATAAACGCAAGAAAGTGTAACAACAGGTCAGCTTTTTTTCTTCGTAAAAGTGCGAATTGTTTTCCCTTTATGTATGAATGGAAATTGGCTTTGGTTACTGTGAAGAGGAGATTTTTATTTTAAAAAAAAAAAATGAAAGGCGGTTAGCCTTTAGGGAAAAAGGAAAGGGGGTGGTGTATGGAAGTTGCCATAATAATCCATGCGCGAACTGAAGAAGGAGAAAGGGAGTAATGACAAATGTGGAAGAGAAAGAATAAAAAAAATAACCTACATAAAGAGGAATTGGTGGGTGTGTAACGTCTACGAAAAGGGAGTTTGGGTGTGTGGTTCACGTACCTCAAGGAGAGAAAAAAAGAAAGGTAGGTGTACAATATAGTGACACACCCTAGGAGAGAGAGAAAAAGAGTTGGGTGGAATCGGAGACGTGTGGAGTTTGGTATCCCAATGATTTCTGGGGCTGCGGACGCAGTAGATGGTATGAATCTATCACACCATGGCCCAGTTAATAAGGGCCTAGTGTTACTGGATGCCATCCGACATCCAACCAATCCCAAGGATCGTAGGTGTAATACCCTATTCACAACAATTATCATAATACAGTAATTTAAACGCAATGGAAGAGATTCAATAATAGAGATAACATCAATAAATAAGGAAACTATGTGATAATTCATTCATTATATAAAACTGAAAATTGAGTTACATTTGAACAGTTCTCACCAGTAAACCAAGACAAAAGGGTATAAGATCTATATCATACTAAACTATACAAAAGTGATGTATAAACACAAAAGAGTGGGGGAGATAGCCTAGACTGTCAGGCCAGGATCAAGGGAAAGCACAGTCATCACAAACACTTGAAGCATCGTGCACTTCATACTCCTGTGGCACACATCCATCACCAGAAGGAAACTCTAAAGCAGGAGTAGCACCAGTAGCCAAGTCATCTGAAAAATAAGGTTAACCACAGGGGTGAGCTCCACTGAGCCCAACAAGGGAAACACAAGCAAATGCAAATAGTCCATGATGAATGACCTAAAACTAAGTATGCTTCTAACATAAGTACTAAGTCTCATGGGGTGTAAATGCTACTATAGTAAGTATGATATCCGCGGTACCGGAAACACAAACTAGATGTCGGTCACCCGAGCGACACCGCTCTACCACAGTGAGGACCCGCCAGCTCAGGTATTACGCATCTGACGCCAATGAACCCCAAATGTTAACCCTACTGTTTGTTCTCATTCCTATAGTACTCTTCGGATATGGGACAGTGAATGGCATCCCGGAATCATCCCTTTAAACCTACCACGGGTTATCCAGCACCTCTCCCCTGTTGGTAAGGGCTGTAGCATTGGGTTCATGCCAATCCTAACCATATGCATTCTAACATGATGGCATATGAATCAATAATAGATAATAAAGCATTTCTGTCCAGCAACATCAATATCAAGAACAACTCATAGAACATAAGTAATTCATGCATATGCATCATGAAATGCAACCTAATATCATGCATCATCTAATGCAAAGAAGAAAGAAGCTATAAAACTACATGATCAGTATATTAATATGATGCATGATATGGCAAATAATAACAAGCAGAAATTAATACACAAACACACTGAAATTAAGGCCAAAATTCCCTTACCTTAGATTGTAGAAGAAGCCTAGCCAAAATAACCTCACCAACAACGCACTAGCTGTTAGGTTTTAGAGTAGATGGAGAAGAGAAGAAAAAGCTCCAAGAGAGCAAAGAGAACAAACACGATTTTTTGGGAAATCTGTTATCTCCCTAAAACAAGAGACAAACAAGTTTATATTGAAAAGAATGTAAAATTACACTGGTGCCCTTTGGCCTAATACAAATGAAACAAAGAGTACACAAGTAGGGGTTATGTACATATATACCCCTAATGTAACTATTCTTAACACTCCCCCTCAAGCTGGGTGGTATTTGTCATACATACCCAGCTTGTCTAACATAAAACTGAAGTGATGAGAACTAAGACCTTTGGTGAAGATGTCAGCCACTTGTTCATTGGTCTTCACAAAAGGAGTACAAATAGTCTTAGAGTCTATCTTCTCCTTAATGAAGTGTCTGTCAACCTCAACATGCTTGGTTCGGTCATGTTGAACCGGATTGTGAGCAATACTGATAGCTGCCTTGTTATCGCAGTATAAACTCATAGGCTCAGTTGTCTTAAACCCCAATTCTTAGACAAGTTTCTTTAACCACAAGATTTCACACACACCATGAGCCATGGCTCTAAATTCTGCTTCAGCACTTGACCTTGCTACTACAGGTTGCTTCTTACTTCTCCAGGTGACTAAGTTTCCCCCAACAAAAGTACAGTATCCAGAAGTGGACCTTCTATCCGAAATAGATCCGGCCCAATCAGCATCTGTATAAACTTCGATTCTCAAGTAATCATTCCTAGAGAAGAGAAGACCCTTTCCAGGACATGACTTCAAATATCTGAGGATCCGATAAACTGCAGCAAGATGTCCCATCTTGGGTGCATGCATAAACTGACTCACCACTCCAACAGCATAAGTTATATCAGGTCTGGTGAGGGAGAGATAGATTAGCTTGCCTACTAATCTCTGATACTTTTTAGCATCTACAAGAGGTTCACCACAATCTTCCCCTAGCTTGTGCTTCTGCTCAATAGGGGAGGATATTGGTTTGCATCCTAAGTAGCCTGTCTCTGTAAGTAGATCAAGAACAAACTTCCTTTGGCACACATTGATCCCTTGCTTGGATCTTGAAACTTCAATGCCCAAAAAATACTTTAATGGACCGAGATCTTTGATCTCAAATTGCCGAGCCAAATAAAGCTTAAGTTTTGAGATTTCAGCTTCACTGTTTCCCGTGACCACAATGTCATCAACATAAACAATGAGAGCTGTAGTGGTGTTGTCCTTCCTTTGTATAAACAATGTGTGATCGGCTTGACTTTGAGTATACCCATTTTGTAGGAGGGCTTGTCTAAACCTCTCAAACCAAGCCTTAGGAGACTGTTTGAGTCCATAAAGAGCCTTCCTAAGACGACAAACTTTCCCATTGCCACCAGTATGCTTGAACCCAAGAGGATGATGCATATATACCTCTTCTTCTAGGTCACCATGTAAGAATGCATTTTTCACATCAAGCTGGTACAATGGCCAATCAAGATTTGCAGCCACTGAGAGAAGTACACGGATGGAGTTGTGCTTGGCCACTGGAGCAAAGGTCTCCTGATAGTCATTGCCATACACCTGTGTATAACCCTTGGCGACAAGTCTTGCCTTATACCTCTCCACAGTACCATCAGACTTGAACTTGACTGTGAAAACCCATCTGCATCCAACAGGGATTCTCCCTTTAGGGAGCTCAACCAGGTCCCAAGTGTGATTCTTCTCAAGAGCTAACATCTTTGTGTTTATCACTTCTCTCCATTTCGGATCTGCCATAGCCTCTGCTATATTCTTGGAATAGATATGGAAGAGATAGCCACAGAAAAGGCTATACCTATAAGGGAGATAGAATCATAGGAAACAAACTTTGCAATGGGATTAGTACATGCCCGAGTTCCCTTGCGGTAGGCAATAGGAAGATCCAAGTCTGAGGGTAGAGAAGTAGAAGGAGGTATACCTGTCTCAATGAGTGAAGGCTCAGGATGAGGAGACGAAGAAGGGTTTTGGCCAGTCTTCTTTATAGGAAGCCATGTAGCCGGAGTTCTCCTGTACTTCGTATACACAAGTAACTCCCCCTATTCTCTGTTCACTTGTGTACTAGGAGGCTCCCCCTCAACCACATTATCCACAAAGGGCTCCCCTTTCCACAGGACTTTTCTTTCCCCTGTCAATTTGAAAAGGAGAAATGGGAACAGGGAAGGAGAGGGGAACAGAAATAAACTCGGGAACCTCTTCACCCTCAACACCACCAAGAGATGAACACTCCCCTGAAGAGGTGACTGAAAATATGGAATAGTTTCAAAGAAACGGACATCTTTAGAAAGAAGCCACCGACGAGTAGGGGGATGATAGCACTTATAGCCTTGGAGGTGGAGGAATACCCAAGAACGATACACTTGAGAGCCTTAGGGTCCAACTTAGTACGGGCAGATTTACTAATATGGACATAGCAAATACACCCAAACACCCTAGGTGGAAGGGAGAAGGAAGAAGAACAGGGAGGTAACACATCAAGGGGAACTTTAAAGTTCAAGACACTGGATGGCATGTGGTTAATAAGAAAGACAGCAGTTAATATGGCATCTGACCAAAACGTTTTGGAAACATGCATAGTAAACCAGAGAGATCTAGCCACTTCAAGGAGATGGCAATTTTTGCGTTCAGCCACCCCATTTTGTTGGGGGGTATCTACACAGGCCACCTGATGAATAATACCATGGTTAGAAAAAAAGGTTTCCAAACCACTATACATATACTCCCCACCTTTGTCAGAACGGACAACTTGGATTTGAATTTGAAATTGGGTATACACTAACTCATAAAATTTTTTAAATGCAACATAGACATCACTCTTGTGTTTCAACAAGTACACCCAAGTAACCCGAGAATAGTCATCAATGAAGGAAACAAAGTAGCAGAAGCCACGCAAAGAAGTAACAGGGGAGGGTCCCCAAACATCAGTATGAATAAGATGAAAAGGTGGAGTAGATCTATTACCATTAGATGTATAAACTGTTTTACAACTTTTGGCAAATAGACAAGGTTCACAATGAAAAACATGTGTGACAAGAAAAGAAGAAAATAAATGAGGCAACAGTTTCCTCATAACAGAAAAAGAGGGGTGGCCCAAACGATGATGCCACAACAAAATATCCTCCTGAGTACATCCACCTCCTTGCCCACAAACATAGGATTGAGCTTGCATAACAGGGGAAGCACCAGTCTCCAAAACATATAAGCCGTTAGCTTCACGACCATTGCCAATCACCCTCTTCGTCACCAAATCCTGAAAGAGACAATGAGTAGGGAAGAAAGTGACAAAGCAGTTTAAGGATTTAGTCAATTGGCTAACGGAAAGAAGATTAGTAGCAAAGTTGGGAACATAAAAGACAGATTTCAAGGGTAAACAAGGTGTAACCCGGATATCTCCCTTACCAGAGATAGAGGAGAAGGAACCATCAGCAATTTTTACCGTATCTTTCCCGGAACAGACAAAATAGGAATTATACGGCTAAGACCTACCAGTCATGTGATCCGTGGCACCCGAGTCAATGACCCAAGGTATGGTGCCGGAGGAGGAAGAGGCCTCTAGTGCCGTGGAGGTAGGAGTAGCAGAGGACCCATCCAGGTGGGCTACAACTTGATGAAAGGCAGCAATGACTTCTTTGGACAGAGATAATAAATCAGCCTCAGTGACTCCAACATGAGCCTTAGGGGCCTTCTTCCGCTGTCCCTTCACTCCCCTTACAGAACTAGGGGAAGGCTTCCCATGAAGATCCCAGCAAAAATCCTTTGTGTGCCCAGATTTGCTATAATGGTCACAGAGGAATCGGCCCTTCATAGAGCCCTTAGCAGCCCCCTTATCAGCTCCCTTAATGGAGTCCAGAAGGATGGAAGAAACAAGGGCAGAACGCTCAACAGTGGGGTTAGTAGTAGTCCCCATGGCACCCCTACGGGTCTCTTCACGCTGTAGATATCCACAAACCTCCTCCAGTGAGGGAAGACTTGGTCGGCCAAGGATTTGTACCCTAAAAGGTTCAAATTCAGAGTTAAGGCCACCAAGGAGGAACAGAACCCTCTCTTTCTCAAACAGTCGGTGCACCTTGACCTCATCCTCAGGACACAACTGCAGATCCCTATAATGATCATACTCCTCCCATAGGCCCCCGACAAGACTATAGTAATCAGAAATGCTCATATCACCCTGACGAAGGCTAACAATCTGTTGGAGGAGTTGGTACACCTTTGTAGAATCCCCAACTCTATCAAAGATACGAGCCACACTATCCCAAATGGCCTTGGCAGTCTCCTTGCCCATAAACCTCCTGGCAATCTCAGGCTTTATGGAGAAAAGAAGCCAAGCCATCACAAGAGAATTCTCCGTGTCCCACTTAGGATATCCTGGCTCGGTAGGAAGAGGAACTTTGATGCTACCATTTATGTACCCCATCTTCCCCCTACAACGAAGAATCAACTTCATGGATTGGGACCAATCAAGGTAATTGGTATTGTCCAACTTGACAATGGGAAGCTGCACATTGGGGTTCTCATATGAAAGGACTGGGGTGGATGCAGCCATAGGGTTTGCAGATAATGGCAGGTCTGTTTCAACATTTTTGTCACCCATATTGACCCGAAATCAAACACGGGAAGGGTCCAAATAACGATACTTCAAGCCCAACAACAGTTTTCAAACTCAGCAGTCAAAAACAGAGAAAAAACAGAGGCAAGGACTGAAAAAAGGTCTGTAAAACTTTAACCAATCAACAAACTGCAGCGGAATGACAAAGATAAACCTTCTCCAGCAGAAAACGATGCCAAGTAGCCCAGAAAAAACAACCAACAAAGCTCTACTGATGAGCTGTGTCACTTCAAGGACCCCAGCTGGCGGAAAAATTGTAGAAATAGGTCTGGCCGAACTTCAACTTCTGCTCTTTGATGCTTTGAATAAGCTTGAGATGTTCAAAGGAGAAGAAAGGGGACTTCCAAACAAAGCTACAACCTCTGGTTGCTCTCCATTTGGATGTCAAACAAACAAGAACCAGCTTTGTGAAGATACAGCAGGTTACCTTCGAGTCTGGCAATGAAGGCTAGCCCTAGTCTTCCAAGCAACCTTTAAACACCTTCAAACTCCAGGAACAAACAGCTCTGATACCATGTTAGGTTTTAGAGTAGAAGGAGAAGAGAAGAAAAAGCTCCAAGAGAGCAAAGAGAACAAACACGATTTTTGGGAAAATCTGTTATCTCTCTAAAACAAGAGGCAAACAAGTTTATATTGAAAAGAATGTAAAATTACACTGGTGCCCTTTGGCCTAATACAAATGAAACAAAGAGTACATAAGTAGGGGTTATGTACATATATACCCCTAATGTAACTATTCTTAACACTAACAGCCCTAATTAGTCAATAAAAGACATAAATCAGACATAGGAGAAGCCCTAGGTCAAAGCCCTAACCATCAGAATCAAGACAACCTCTACAAGGTGAACCGGATTCACCCCTGGAACCAACTGGTCGACCGGTTGTAGGCCTGCAACTCCATCCGATTGGTCAAAAATAGATTGAGGGGTTTTGGCTGTTAAGCTTGGATCATGACATGCATGGACTAAAAACACCAAAAATGGGCTAGGGGAAGAAGCATATGGCCATTTGGGTCATTACAACCCAAATGCATGTCAATTTTGGGGATTAATCCAACAATTGTCTAATTTTCTAGGTTTAGGGCTGAATTAAGTTACCTCTCAGCAGAATTGAAGGAGAAGGAGAGAGATTTAACAATTCAGACTTGGGGTTGTGTATCCTACCTCAAATTAGAGTGGAGCAAGATGATGGCAGCCTCAAATCCAAGCCTTAGTTATGGTTCCAAGTATTTAGCTCCCAATTGACAGCAATTTCAAGCACTAGGTCCCCTTCTTTCTTCTTCCTTCTTCTTTCTCTCCTCTTCCCCTTTGCTGAAATCGATTCTTGTTTTCAACCTCTGAAAGAAGTGAAATCTAAGGCTAAGGATCTTTTATATACTAATGCCCTACTGAGGCATGTTTGCCTTGGTTGGTTAAAATCAGTTTTGTAAATGTGCTTCTCAAATCTAATTATGTATAGAAATAACTACATATTAGCTATATCTAAGTCATAAGGGAGATGTCATGTGACATAAGCGGAATCCAACTGGGGTAAACTATGGGAAGTTGGATTCCACACTGGGGACGTGGGTCCCACAAGAGAAAATTAATATTCTGCCCCTATATACTATTTAAGCAATTACACTATATATATATACATATAAGAAACAGATTTTTACCTATAATCCGGCCTAAGAGAATGAGAGCTTTTTTGCATGTGCTCGACCCAGCATGTTTGACACATGTAGCTCAGATGCAAGGAGTCGGCAGGATCTTCGGATTCAAGAATGGCTAACTGTGTTGGCTCCCCGGAATCCTCCATAGGTGAGTCAACGGCTTGGTCCGAATCCACCACTGATGCAGCCCATAGCATTGAGGCTAACATAGATACTGAACCAGAACCTGAAATCACATAAGTTCCAAAGTTCAAAATTACAGTGGATTTCACAGAATCGGACAGACTATGCTTCGTTGGTAGATCGTGCATGTTTGTGCAAGATCAATGGTGATCAAGTACTTTGAGTTGAATTTTTCTGGTTCCTCGATCTATGACACCTCGGGTAAGCTGGCTTTCAGCGCCACTATTACTCACATTTAGATGGAACGTAATCTTCGGAGATGGACTTCCAACTCCCGCTATCATACCCCGGCCCGGTTCATAAGGGCCAAGTGTACCAAGATGTCCCTGACATCCAACCAAGATCACAATGCAGTTCTCTATTCGCAATTTCATTCACTATATACTGAATCAAAGTGCAGCGGAAGCAATTTAATATGATGTAAGACAATAATTAAAGGAAACTAGTGATAACAGTTTATATTATAAAATGAACATTTATGTACAGCTGGTTACATTGTCGATTCACAAAAGATGTAACTTTAGCTCAAAAGGTTATATACAGTAGGTACTACAAAAGCGATATAACAAAAAGGGAGGAAAGAGCCTGATCAGTCTGGGAGATCAGGAGAACGAGCAGTCGTCGCAGGAGCACGAAGCATCGTGCTCCAATAGTACATAAGTATCAGCTCCGCAATCAACAGGAGAATCCTGAACAGCAGGAGTCCCTATAGGAACACAAGCAGTAGCGATAGAAGCCTCATCTATTAAAATAGAGTGATCACGAGGGGTGAGCTCTCAACTGAGCCCAATAAGGGAATGCATGCAAAACATATCGCAGCAATTATGATGAATGTCCTAAGTAGCATGTCCTAATATGGATACTAAGTAGACCTGGATGGCCTTGATGTCCTCTCCCCTTGTATCTCCCCTGCCGGCCTTCCGACAGGCCTGACCCTCTCCTCAGGTACCTGAACTTGATTTTTCGACAGCCTTCTTTTGGCTTGCCCTTCTTCCCTCTCCTGCATTATGGCCCTGTCTCCATGTCCCCACTCCTCCATTTCCCCGCACCCACCTGCTCCAGCTTCATGGAGCTCTCTTGTCGCTGACAATTCAGCCTCTCTCTCTGATGGTCTACAGCTTCGCTTTGTTCCCCCTGTTTTCGTTGGCTCTGCGAAAGTAGCCATGTGTGCTCCTGATCTTCTGGAATCCGAGGCAAAATTGTGGGAAGATTGCCTTGTTGGTAACTTCCTGGGTCGTCGTCCCCCTTTTCATGTTGTCAAGCTCTCTCTCTCCAAACAGTGGCGTCCACAGGGATCTCTTGATACTTACTTGCTGGACAATGGTTTTTTCATCTTCAAGTTCTCCTCTTCGCTTGACAAGATGCGTGCCCTCGAAGGTGGCCCTTGGCAAGTAGGGAAGATGCCGATTTTCTTGCGCCAATGGGACCGTCAGCTTCAGCTCTAGCGTGTTGACGTTTCCTCTATCCCTCTGTGGGTTACTCTTCCAGGGTTACCTCAGCACTACTGGTTCACGGATGGCCTTAGCACTATTGGCTCTGTGTTGGGGAAGCCTCTTTTCTCTGATTTGAGGACCAGGTACAAGGATCGACTTGCTTATGCGAGCATCTGAGTTGAGGTCTCGGCGGCAGACCCCCTGCCCTCCTTTATCATTGTCAACGAAGGGGATGATTTTTCCTTTGAGCAGGAGGTACACTTCGACTGGAAGCCCCCTCAGTGCCTGATTTGCAAGGTCTTCGGGGACGACTCCCACCTCTGCACTCCTTTGGAAAATCCCTGTGATGCTCTTGATCCCTCGACGGAAGAAGTACGCGCTGGAAAATGGTGGCCCTGGCCCCACCCCTTGCGATCGAACACCTGCTGTTGCCGCTGTTGCTCGATCTCCCTCCCGTGGTAGATCTCGGCTCCGTTACCGGAATCAGCGTTGGAAGAAGAAGACTTGGCCAAAAAGTACCAACGTCCAGTCACTTTCGAAGGAGCAGCGTTGGTCTGATGCTCAGAACCTTTTCAGTCTGCTTTTCGTCGAAGACGCAGAGGGTATAGAGCCTCTCTCTTGCCCCGAGAAGCCCCAGTTTGCAGTATTACCTCGGAGCAGATCTCGTATGGCAGAGGGCTTCTCTTCTGATCTTTCCACTTCTGGCTTTCGAGCTGCTGCTCCTTCCACCAATGCTTCGGGCGCTCTCAAATCCTCTATTGATCCTTTGATCTCTTCTGTCTGTGCTTTTGAGCCATCGTCAACTTCAAAAGCCTGTGCCCTGGAGTCTTTGTCTGCTAGCGATGCTAACCCCCTTTTGGCTTTGGCGAACCTTTTGAACCCCCTCGTCGAGACTTCTTCTGGCCTTGACTTGGTGGGCCCCCCCACTCTTGTCCTTTATCCAGCGGATCCCGGAACTGGCCTCTCCCCTTTGCTTCCTTCCGAGTCGGGTTTAGCTCCCTCTCACCCTTCTAAAATTTTACCCAGGTCTTCTCGTGGGTCGGGTCAAGCTCTTCGCCCTTTACCCAAATTCTACCCAATTTCTCCTTTCGGTTGGGCCCTCTCTCTCTTCTTGGACCTTATCCAACCTAATTTGTTCCTTCGTCTTCTTCACCCGATAGGCCTGCAGCTGCCACCACTACTCCCTATATGTCTCCCCTACACCCTCCTCTTGCAGCTGCCACCCCCCTCCTTCGTAGCTCGTACCATCGTCATCACCATAGCGAAACCAGGTCTCAGGCTGTTCTGACCAGGCTCCTTGAGTCTTCGCTGCCTCTCCTCCCCCTTGCTCAATGATCCGTGGCATCATTTAGAACACCAGAGGGCTCAACTCTCCCTCTAAGCAATCCGCTATTCGCTCTCGTATTCGTTCCACTCATTCTTATTTTTGCTGCCTTCTTGAAACTCATATCAAAGAGCCTAATTCCACCAAAATTATCAACTCTATTGCCCCGGGTTTGTCGATTCTTTCAAACTACTCTCATCACACCAATGGCCGTATTTGGATTTTATGGGACCCCTGCAGAATCTCCATCCCCCTCTCTTCTGCCTCCTCTCAGTTCATGCACGCCATATTCTCTGATTGCCTGGGCCATTTTTCCTTTTTCCTGACTGTGGTTTATGCTCTTAACTGCCCTACTGATAGGAATGTCCTCTGGGCTGATCTCAGATCTATTGCTTCCCAGATTGGTGCTCAGCCTTGGGGGTTAGGAGGGGATTTCAACATTATTAGGTTCAGCCATGAAAAGCAGGGTGGGGACCATATGGACTTGGAGCCTATGAATTCCTTTAATGATTGCATTGAGGATTTGGGGGCAAATGACCTCAGATGGATAGGCTTTCCACTCACTTGGAGTAACAAGAGGGCTGGAAACAATCGTATTGCCTGTAAGCTGGACAGAATGCTTGTCAAAGAAGAGTAGCTGGCAGCCTTCCCTTCCTCTCAGGCCTCTTTTGATAACCCAGACATCTCAGATCATTCCCCCATCTCCTTAGCCATTCAGCCTTTCACCTCTTTTGGCCCTAAACCCTTCAAGTACTTGGACTAAGCCTATTTTTGCCTTTTCTACTCCCCTAATTGCTTTCTCTAGGAAACTCAAAAATGTTAAGGCTGCTCTTAAAGATTGGAACATCAAAGTTTTTAGCAACATTTCTCATCAAGTCCTGGAGTGTAAGGAAAGGCTTGCTGCCATACAGGCTAGTCTACAGTCTGATCTTCTTAATGCTTCTTTGGCCATTGAAGAGAAAGAAGTCTCCTCTCAGCTCTCCTCCTTGCTAGCTAGGGAAGAAAGTTTTCTTAAGCAAAAATTTAGGATCACTTGGCTGGATTTGGGAGATTCAAACACGGCCTACTTCCATCGATCGGTGAAAGCTAGGCTTAACACTAACTCCATTATTCAGCTCGCCCGGCCGGATGGATCCTTAGTCAACTCTGTGAAAGATATAAAAGATTTGACAGTTCAGCACTTCCAGAGCATCTTTTCTAGTCCTCAGGAGAGTCTTCCCCCATTCCAGACCAGTTGCTCAGCAAGTTTATTGGCCAGGCCTCCCTTGATTCTTTGAGTTCTATTCCTAAAGAAGAGGAAATTGTGGAAGCTATTCACTCTCTTAAGGTCAATGGTGCTCCGGGCCCGGATGGCTTTAGCATGGAGTTTTTCTTAGCCGCTTGGAATATCATCAAATCTGATCTTGTAGCTGCCATCGAAAGCTTCTTCCTAAATCCTAGTCAAATTACTGGGATCAACAATACTTTTCTTTGCCTCATCCCCAAAAAGGAAGGTGCTATTGCCATGAATGATTTTAGGCCCATTGCCCTTTGTAATCTCCTCTACAAGTTCATAGCAAAGATTCTTGCTCGTAGGCTCAAAGGTGTTGTGGATGTCTTGGTCAGTGACAACCAAACAGCCTTCATCCCTGGCAGAAATATCTCGGACAACATCCTTTTATGCAATGATTTAGTTCGAGGGTTTGATCGGAAAAATCACTCTCCCTCCTTCCTCTTGAAGATTGACCTTCACAAGGCCTTTGACTCTATTAGGTGGGACTTTATTACTCAGGTGATGACTAAGATGGGATTCCCTCTGCCTTTTATAAATTGGGTTAGCTCTTGCATTTCTTCCCCCAAGTTCTCGGTTCTAGTCAATGGTAGCCCAGCGGGTTATTTTGGTGCTTCTGTGGGGATTCGCCAAGGCTGCCCTCTATCTCCCTACCTGTTCACCTTGGCTTTAGAAGTCCTATCCAGAGAGATTCAGATTTGTACTGATCAGCAGATTATTATGCCAATGCCCAAGTGTAAAGCCATTAAGCTCACTCATCTGGCCTTTGCAGACGATCTGATGATATTCTCAAAGGCCACAGTCACCTCTCTTGAGTACATTTTAAGTTGCCTTCAGCATTTCCATGAGCGCTCGGGTCTCCTCATCAACCCCTCAAAGTCTCTTATATTTTTGGCTGGAGTCTCAGCGGTTCTCAAAACAGCTCTTCTTGCCAAATCTGGCTTCCTAGAGGGCAAGCTTCCAGTCAAGTACTTGGGTATTCCTCTGATCCCGGCCAGGCTTACTGCTCACCATTGCACTCTTATGATTGATTTGATCAGGAAAAGGCTTCAACTTTGGAAAAGCAAACTTCTCTCCTATGCAGGCAGGTTAATACTTATCAAATCAGTATTGGAGTCATCTTATATCTATTGGTCTGGGCTACCTCAGGCCACCATCAAGTCCTTGGAAACTCTCATGGCCTCCTTTCTCTGGAAGGGCAATGATTCCTCTAGATTTCTCCATCCCCTAAACTGGGTCGCTGTGTGTCTCCCTAAGACGGAAGGTGGGCTGGGCATCCGAAGAATCAAAGAGGTGAACACTGCGGGTATCATCAAGCTTATTTGGAAGATTGCTTCCAAGAAGAAAAGCATCTGGGTTGACTGGATTTATTCGGGTCCTCTTCGAAATGACTCTATCTAGACGGCTTCCCCTTCCTCTGATGCTTCTTGGGTCTGGCGCAAAATTCTTGCTAGCCGACACCATGTGCTACGGGTCATTCGGTCCCAAGTTGGTGATGGTCTCTCCACTTACCTTTGGCTGGATAATTGGCACCCTTCGGGGACTCTTCTCCATCAAGTCACTCCCCGCTCTATTTATGCCATGGGTCTTCACAGGCTATCTTTGGTTGCTGATATTCTTGATCAGGATGGCTGGGCTCCCCCACCCTCTGGCAACTCTCTTAGCCTTATTTGGAGTGAGCTCCCCTCTATTCCAAGAAGGCCTACTGCCCGAGGAGATTGTGTTCTTTGGATAACAAACAGATCTGGCCTCTTCTCTTCTACGGAAGCTTAGAACTACATTCGTTTGAAAGGCCAGCTGGTACCTTGGCGCAAGCTTCTTTGGTTCAAACATCACATTCCTTGCCATTGTTTTACAGCTTGGAGGGTTTTCACCAACTGTCTCCCAACCCAGGCTTTTCTTCGAAGCCGCCAGATCCAAGTCTCTTCTGCGTGCTACCTATGCTGGAACAATGCTGAAGACTTGAGTCATCTTTTCTTTGAGTGCCCTACCGCTGCTACTATTTGGAAAGGCATCCTCCTCAAGTGCTGGCCGGTCCGTAGAAGAATTCTCCCCTTCTCTAGAGAGTGGATTTGGATTGATATGACCTTCGCAGGCTCCTCTATTTGTGATGTGGTAGGGAGGTTAGCTTTCTGTGCCACTATCAACCATATTTGGATGGAGCGTAATATCAGGAAATGGACCTCCAATTCTCGTCCTTATCAAAAGATTTGGAATTCCATTTCCTTTGAGATTAAAGCAAAGTTATCTCTTGTCCCCCCCTCTAGCTGTTTAGACTCCCCAAGGAACAGGCTCATTGTTGACTCCTGGGGGCTCTCTAATGTTTCTCTTGTTTCTTCAGCCTCTCCTAGCTACGGCTTTGGTTGTTTATGTTTTTCTTGCCCTAGGGGCCCTCTGTAATTATTTTCTTCTATTCGGTAATGATATTATTTATTCACCCAAAAAAAAACATGAATACTAAGTCACATGGGGTATAAGTACTACTGTAATAGATGCTAACCTCGAAGAGAACCCGCCAGGAAAGCATGACACAAAGCAGCTAACCCAACAGACCCCCAATGACCAATCGGAAAGCATGACACCAAGCAGCTCCAGACGTCGGTCACCCGAGCGAAACAATTCTACCACGGTGAGGACCCGCCAGGAAAACATATCACCAGGCAGCTAACCCAACAGACCCCCAAAGACCAACCCTGCTGTTTGTTCCCACAGCAGAATACACACGCTAACATGAGACAGTAAATGGCACCCCGGCATACCCTTCGGTTGTACCACGGGTTGTCCAACACCTTACCCCCTGTTGGTAAGGGGCGTAGTATTGGGTTATGATATATCAGCCTAGCCCAGTGCAATCTATGCATGAAGGAACATGTATAGATTGCTGAGTTGTAAGAATAAACAGTACTTCACTTTCATAAATTGCACAGTAACAATAATATCAATGTAAATGCAAATGCCAATGCAGCCTAGATTCACATGCAAACTAATGCAAAGAAAAACAAACTAACAAACTACATGACCAGAGTATTGTTTATGAAACATGACATGGCACACAGAATAAATAATAATTAAGTAATAAACACACATAAAATAAGTCAAAATTCCCTTACCTGGATCTGTAGATTAGGTCTAAACTATTACCCTCCGAATAACCCAGCAGCACAGACAAGATCAGCAATGAACAGGCTGAAACAGTCCCTAAACAGCAGAAAATCACCAAGGTTTGGGGATCAGAAAATAGCCAGAGGTCAGTCCAAGGGATCAGAGGCATTTTGGTCATATTTGGCTGAACCGGATTCACAGGGCACCTGAACCGGTTGACCGGTTCAACCCTAGTTATGCATCCGGTTCAAGGGGCAGAATTGGGGGTTTGGTCTTTATATGGTGGATTTTGACATGCAAGCTGTCAATTTGAGGTTCTAAGCCTAATTCAAGGTGGGTCAGTCCTCTTGTTTGTTAAATTTTGAAATTAATTATTAAATTAGGGGTTTTGGTTGTTTATTCCCAAATTAATGGGCTAGGGTTCATAATTCTGCTTTTTAGAACCAGATTTAGATGCAATTAAGTGGGCTGCCATGAAATTCAGGTGTGATAGGGTAAGAATTGACCCAAACCAGACTTATGTAGGCGAAATTTCAATGGTACAAGCTTAAATCTGTAAGCTTTAATGGCAGCAGCATTTAGGTTGCATTTATGGAGTACTTAGAAAAGAAATTAGGTAAGAAGAGATGGGGACTGCAAGGATCGAGACTTACCTAAGTGTGTAGCAACAAGGGTTGAAAGTACAGCCTTGAATTTCAGCTCCAAATCTTTCAAATGAGAATTTCCAGCTTTAGAACCAAGGCCAAATTCGATCTTCCCCAAGGCTGGTTCTCTTTTCCTTTCTTCCCCTCTTCCTTCTCTATTTTCTCTCCAACTCCTAAAACTGAATTTCGGTTCTCTTATGTTTAGATAGGAATAGTGAAGTAGGAATAGCATATATAGTGGGTTAATTACTTAAGGGCTGGTTGGTCTTTTTAGGCAAAAACTGTTTTAGGAATAGTGAAGTAGGAATAGCATATATAGTGGGTCAATTACTTAAGGGTTGGTTGATCTTTTTAGGCAAAAATAGTTTTAGAAAATTCCTCAGGTTGTGTACCTTTCTGTCTATAATCCCCTCAGGCATCTCTTCATATGTCAGGTCAACAATAAGCTCAGCTGGTTGCTTAGGCAGCAGATGTGAAGAATCAGGGATAAACTATCTCAACATAGAAACATAGAACACATCATGCACACCGACAAGAGATGGGGGCAGTGCTAGTTGATAAGCCACTGGACCAACTCTACTTAGGATCTCAAATGGGCCGATGTATCTGGGATTCAACTTCCCTCTCTTTCCAAATCTCATAATACCCTTGATTGGAGAGACTTTCAAGAATGCCTTCTCTCCAACTTTAAACTGTATATGCTGCCTCCTTTTATCTGCATAGCTTTTCTGCCTGGACTGTGCAGCCTTGATCTTTTCTCTTATCAGATCCACCTTCTCACAGGTCTTCTAGATCAGCTCAGGACCCAAGATGCGTCGCTCTCCAACTTCATCCCAATACAGTGGAGTACGACAAGTCTTCCCATTAATGCCTTAAATGGGGTCATATCTATAGATGTGTGGTAGCTGTTATTATAAGAAAACTCTATCAGAGAAAGGTGTTCATCCCAGCTGCCACTCATCTCTAGTACACAAGCCCTGAGCATGTCTTCCAAAGTCTGGATTATCCTCTCTGACTGTCCATCTGTCTCAGGATGGTGTGCTGAACTGTGACTCAACTCAGTACCCAAAGTCTTCTGTAGACTCTTCCAGAACCTTGAAGTAAACCTGGGGTCTCTGTCAAACACAATATTCACTGGTACCCCATGAAGTCTGATAATATTATCCACATAAAGCTTAGCTAGCTGATCCATAGAGTAAGTAATCTTCATGGGAATGAAGTGGGCTGTTTTGGTCAATCTTTCAACAATTACCCAGATTGTATCCATTCCCTTCCTAGTGCGAGGAAGGCCAGTGACAAAATCGATGGTTATATTCTCCCATTTCCACTTTGGTATAACTAGGGGTTGTAAAAGTCCCTGTGGTCTATTCCTAATAGCCTTAACCTGTTGACATGTAGAACACTTGGAAACAAAGGCTGCTACATCATTCTTCATACCATGCTACCACATGAACTGTTTTAAATCTCGGTACATCTTTGTACCACTAGGATATACAGTATAGGGAGATCGGTGAGCCTCTTGTAAAATGAGCTCCTTTAAGTGACTATCCGTAGGTACACATAGTCTATCTTTAAACATAAGCACTCCATCAGAAGTCAGTGAAAAATCTGCACTCTTCTGGGCCCCAGTACTAATACTGTTCACAATGTGTTGAAAATTTTCATCAGAGGACTGTGCTACTATTATCTGAGCTCGCAGTAATGGTTGCACCATCAGTACAGAAATCAATTCTTCAGTTTCACCAAATATTATTTCCACTTCCATTGCATGTAAGTCCTTCAGAATTTCATCCTCAACCTGAAATCTGCCTGTATCCCAATCTGCAGACTTCCTACTGAGTGCATCAGCCACCACATTGGCTTTACCTGGGTGATATGAGATATCAAACTCATAATCATTAATGAGTTCAAGCCATCTCCTTTGCCTCATGTTCAACTCCTTTTGTGTGAAGAAGTACTTTAAACTCTTGTGATCTGTGAAAATCTCAATTTTCTCACTATACAGATAATGCCTCCATAACTTCAGTGCAAACACAGCTGCTACCAACTCTAGGTCATGTGTAGGGTAGTTCTTCTCATGGTCCTTTAACTGTCGAGAACTATAGGCAATTACCTTCCCTTTCTGCATCAACACACATCCTAACCCTGACTTGGAGGCATCAGTGTACACCACCATCCCTTCAGTTCCATCAGGAAGAACAAGAACTGGGGCTGTCACCAATCTTTTCTTCAGCTCCTGAAAACTATTTTCACAGTCCTCATTCCACTCAAACTTGGCGCCCTTCTTGGTAAGTTGTGTCATGGGCATAGCTATTTTTTAGAAGTTTTCAATGAACCTTCTGTAATACCCAGCTAATCCCAGAAAACTTCTAATTTTTGTTACTGTTTTGGGGCTTTCCCAATTTACCACAGCTTCAACCTTCCATGGGTCCACTTCAATCCCTCTGGCTGAAATAATATGGCCTAGAAACCCAACTTGAGGCAACCAAAATTCACATTTGCTGAATTTTGCATATAGTTGCTTCTCTCTCAGTCTTTGCAGAACAAACCTCAAATGCTGGGCATGCTCCTCTTCATTCTTGGAGTAGATCAAGATATCATCAATGAAGACTATCACAAATTTGTCCAGGACATCATGAAAGACTCTGTTCATCAAGGCCATAAATGCTGCTGGGGCATTAGTAAGCCCAAAAGACATAACCAGGAACTCATAGTGTCCATATCGAGTCCTGAAGGCAGTCTTACTAACATCGGCTTCCTTAATTCGAAGCTGATGGTACCCTTATCTAAGATCTATCTTCGAAAAGACTTGGGCACCCTGAAGCTGATCAAAAAGATCATCAATCCTTGGCAGAGGATATTTGTTCTTGATTGTTAACTTGTTCAGCTCTCTGTAATCAATGCACATTCGCATGGAGCCGTCTTTCTTCTTCACAAACAAGACCGGAGCACCCCAAGGTGAGATACTCGGTCTTATAAACCCTTTCTTCAGCAAGTCTTGAAGCTGAGCCTATAATTCTTTCAATTCTATCGGTGCCATTCTGTAAGGTGCTTTAGATACTGGCGCCGCTCCAAGTATAAGATCAATCATAAACTCATTCTCCCTTGGTGGAGGCTGACTTATCAAATCTTCAGGGAAGACATCAGGGAACTCCTCAACAATAGGGATCTCAGTCATAGACCTAACCTGTGTCCTGGTATCCAAGACCGACACAAGGTATCCTTGGCATCCTTTGTTCAATAGTTTCTTCATTTTCAAAGCTGAAATCACCATCTTCTTTGGCCTTTTCTTTTTATCACCCACGAAAATAAATCCTTCCTCGCCTCTTGGCTGGAATACTATCTTCCTTTCAGCACATAGTACATTAGCTTTATAAGCCGATAACCAGTCCATACCCAAAATGACATCAAAGTCAGTCATATCGAGCTGAACCAGATGTGCATTCATGACTCTACTAGCAATTCTCACTGCACACGGTTCATATAATGTATTCAAGTCTATTCTTGACCCGGTAGGTGTACTGACTGCTAAGCCATCTAATAGACTCTTAGGTGATACACCAGTCCTCTTAGCAAAGGACGGAGATACAAAGGAGTGCGTCGCTCCAGTATCGAACAATGTATATGCTGGATGATCACAAATAAGGATGGTACCTATATGCCATGACTTGATGATTATGTATGCATGATATCAATTATTAAAAAATACAATCAAGTTTAAGTCTAGAATGTTACTAGTTACCACAGCCTGATTAGCCTCAGCCTCACTTGCAGTCACGGAGTAGACTCGACCTTGAGGTTTGCCGGCTGGTTGGCGAGGGGGAAGCATAGGCCTCTTATGGTAGCAAGTCCTAGAGGTATGACCCATCTGGCCACAAGTGAAACATTTATACTCAGCAACACTAGACAGAGCAGAAGAAGTAGTGTCTGATGCCTTGGTGCTTGGATTGGCATACACCGGCCTGGTTACTGATGCCTCAGATTCACTTCCCTGTGGCAAGGATGAGACTGCACTAGGTCCAAAAAACTTGCTATACTTACTGAATCCTCTATCAGGGAATGGTGTTGCTCTTTTGCCTGAGGACTGACTAACATGATAAGCATCCCTCTGCTTATCCTCAATCTTCTTTGCGGTTTGCACGGTCTCTGAGTACCCCTGGGTTGGTCTGGTGGCCATTATCGAGGCAATTTGTGGCCTCAACCCATCTTCAAACTTCTGTGCTTTAGCTTCATCGGTACCCATGTGAGGGGGAGCAAAAAAGAATAGTTCTTCAAATTTTTGCTGATACTCCAGCACTGACTTCGATCCCTGAACCAATTCATCCAGTTCAATCTCTTTCCTCTTCTTCACACTAGTGGGAAAATAATTCCCAAAGAAGGCTTGTTTGAAAATGTCCCAAGTTAGGACAGGGTGTTCCGCCTGCAAAATAGGCTTTGTAGTTTCCCACCAAGCCTCTGCTTCATATTGTAGCTTGTATCTAGCACAAATAAGTTTCTGTTGATCATTGCAACCAAGAAATTCGAAGGCTTTCTCCATCTCCTTCACCCATTTAACAGGTAGCAGAGTGTCCTTACTGATCCCAGCAAAAGTGAGGGGCTGCATTTTGAGGAACCTTTCCATCATGCGGCCTTCAGTGTCCTATTGTGGAGCAGGAGGGGGAGGGACAGCAGGGGCTACTTGTGAAGTCTGAATGCTCCTGATGGCTGCCTGGAATTGATTACCCATATCGGTAATCATCTGATGCATTTGCTGTTGTTGCCCTTCCATTATAGTCCTTATAAGACTAGCTGTATCAGGCGCAGGCATATCAGGAGGGGGGGAGGATTTGCTTGTGCACCCCCAACTGAAGGATCATTATGGGTAGGGTTCGAGGATGAGGCTGCCTGTGCACGCCCTTCGGTGTTATGCCTCTGATATATAATAGGAGGCCGAGGATCCATAATGATCAGCTGAGAAAGAGAGTAAACATCAAACTATCAGCACATGCAGCAGTTTGATATATATATATATATATATATTTTTGTACAAAATAGAAAATGGAGTAATAGAGGCAAAGTAGGCCTTATCGTACTCCACAGAATTCAAGGAAGGCCTTGAAGCCTATCCGCCCATCTGTGGAGGATAGATTCGATGCGAGTAATGTGGGCCCGAAGGTAGTCCATCCTCCGATCGATGATGTAAAAATCTCTGGCCCACAAGGATTTGCTATCATTCCATAAGACATACCGTAGATATATCCGATCATTAACAAGCAACTCGAGCGCTCGATTGAGTTCATCGATGTTCTCGGGGTTGTAATTTTATTCCTCAATTGGCCTTAACACATAACTCATCTCGAGTGGGTGTTATATGTTAAGCCAATTATCGAATCCCTAAAGAGAAAGCTCACAGATTATGCCACATAATATGATATATTATAATATAGTAAGACAATAGATAATAAACCATAAATAAACATTCACCTCATAGTCTTTTACCACATTAAGCATGAATATACTATTTAGCATAATTAACATCATATAACACAACATATTTAAGCATAAAAGTATAATTTTTTATACCCAATATATGAATATACAACACTTATATTGCATAAAAGTATTTTTAAAAATTTTATATAATTTTAAATAATTTTTAATGTATTTATTTCTATTTTATTTTTTAATTTTATTTGTATTTATATCACAGTCTACAGTCAATTTTCATTTTACTTGGTAGCTTTTAGTTAAGGTTTTAAATTAATCCTAAACTGAACTCACCTTCAGGTCAATGAGTTCAAGAGCTGCCGAACCATGAACTTGACTGTGAATAGAAAAAGAGCAGGGTAGGCTTTGATACCACTTAAATGTCACACTCCAGCCCGGTTCATACGGGCCAAGTGTGCCAGGATGTCCCTGACATCCAACCAAGATCACAATGCAGTTCTCTATTAGCAATTTCATTCACAATATACTGAATCAAAGTGCAGCGGAAGCAATTTAATATGATGTAAGACAATAATTAAAGGAAACTAGTGATAACAGTTTATATTATAAAATGAACATTTATGTACAGCTGGTTACATTGTCGGTTCACAAAAGATGTAACTTTAGCTCAAAAGGTTATATACAGTAGGTACTACAAAAGTGATATAACAAAAAGGAAGGAAAGAGCCTGATCAGTCTGGGAGATCAGGAGAACGATCAGTCGTCCCAGGAGCACGAAGCATCGTGCTCCACCAGTACATAAGTATCATCTCCGCGATCAACAGGAGAATCCTGAACAGCAGGAGTCCCTATAGGAACACAAGCAGTAGCGACAGAAGCCTCATCTGTAAAAATAGAGTGATCACGAGGGGTGAGCTCTCAACTGAGCCCAAAAAGGGAATGCATGCAAAACATATCGCAGCAATTATGATGAATGTCCTAAGTAGCATGTCCTAACATGGATACTAAGTCACATGGGGTATAAGTACTACTGTAGTAGATGTTAACGTCGAAGAGAACCCGCCAGGAAAGCATGACAAAAGGCAGCTAACCCAACAGACCCCCAATGACTAACCGGAAAGCATGACACCAGGCAGCTCCAGACGTCGGTCACCCGAGCGAAACAATTCTACCACGGTGAGGACCCACCAGGAAAACATATCACCAGGCAGCTAACCCAACAGACCCCCAAATACCAACCCTACTGTTTGTTCCCACAGCGGAATACACAAGCTAATATGGGACAGTAAATGGTGCCCCGGCATACCCTTCGGCTGTACCACGGGTTGTCCAACACCTTACCCCCTGTTGGTAAGGGACGTAGTACTGGGTTATGATATATCAGCCTAGCCCAGTGCAATCTATGCATGAAGGAACATGTATGGATTGCTGAGTTGTAAGAATAAACAGTACTTCACTTTCATAAATTACACAGTAACAATAATATCAATACAAATGTAAATGCCAATGCAACCTAGATTCACATGCAAACTAATGCAAAGAAAAACAAGCTAACAAACTACATGACCAAAGTATTGTTTATGAAACATGACATGGCACACAGAATAAATAATAATGAAGTAATAAACACACATAAAATAAGTCAAAATTCCCTTACCTGGATCTGTAGATTATGTCCAAACTATTACCCTCCGAATAACCCAGCAACATAGACAAGATCAACAATGAACAGGCTGAAACAGTCCCTAAACAGCAGAAAATCACTAAGGTTTGGGGATCAGAAAATAGCCAGAGGTCAGTCCAAGGGATCATGGGCATTTTTGTCATATTTGGCTGAACTGGATTCATAGGGCACCTGAACCGGTTAACCGGTTCAACCTGGTTATGCATCCGGTTCAAGGGGTAGAATTGGGGGTTTGGTCTGTATATGGTGGATCTTGACATGCAAGCTGTCAATTTGAGGTTCTAAGCCTAATTCAAGGTGGGTTAGTCCTCTTGTTTGTTAAAATTTGAAATTAATTATTAAATTAGGGATTTTGGTTGTTTATTCCCAAATTAATGGGCTAGGGTTCATAATTCTGATCTCTAGAACCAGATTTAAATGCAATTAGGTGGGCTGCCATGAAATTCAGGTGTGATAGGGTAAGAATTGACCCAAACCAGACTTATGTAGGCGAAATTTCAATGGTACAAGCTTAAATCTGTAAGCTTTAATGGCAGCAGCATTTAGGTTGCATTTATGGAGTAATTAGAGAAGAAATTAGGTCATAAGAGATGGGGACTGCAAGGATCGAGACTTACCTAAGTGTGTAGCAGCAAGGGTTGAAAGTACAGCCTTGAATTTCAGCTCCAAATCTTTCAAATGAGAATTTCCAGCTTTAGAACCAAGGCCAAATTCGATCTTCCCCAAGGCTGGTTCTCTTTTCCTTTCTTCCCCTCTTCCCCTCTTCCCCTCTTCCCCTCTTCCTTCTCTATTTTCTCTCCAACTCCTAAAACTGAATTTCGGTTCACTTATGTTTAGATAGGAATAGTGATGTAGGAATAGCATATATAGTGGGTTAATTACTTAAGGGTTGGTTGGTCTTTTTAGGCAAAAATAGTTTTACCCACCCTTTCGACAAGATTTGGAAAGCCATCTTCTTTGATGTTAGCTCCAAGCTTTCTGTTTTACCTCATTATGATGTCTTGGGTACCCCAAGGAACAAGCTCATTGTTGTCTCCTAGGGTTTACCTGAGTCCTTGATTCAGCCTCTCCCTAATTCTTAAGGGAGGCTCTTTCTCGGCTCTCTCTCTTCTCCCCCTTGTACATTCTCTCCTTCCCCCCCCCCCTTCTTAAGGGTTTTGGTTATAATATTTTTATTCATAAAAAAAAGTACGTTGAGTTGGATGGCACGCACGGAGGGTCAAGATTAGGTCAATCGGATGGTGGTGAAGGGTTCAAACTTTTCTATAGAACCTTTTAATGGCCATAATGACAACCCTATGGCAATAATAGGTGAAAAATATTCTTATGTGGGAGAGGGCAGTCAAGGCGCTTAGGAAGAAATCGGATAAGATGGCAGTAGATGGGTGGCTAGAGTTGAGGGATTGCCGAATAGCACGATCCAATTGTATCTTGTAGATAACATTCTTCGGGAGGTCATCGGGTTGGCTTTGCTACCTCCTTTATTCACATTGTGACTACATTACTGTTTGGTAAGGATACTCTCAAACTTGACGAGGTTATTGTTGTTTTGCTGAGAATTAGAGACGACGGGAAAACAATAGAAATGGGACTTTAGAGGAGGGTAGTGCTTTAGTTGCAGGTGGTAGTCAGGGCAGAGGCAAATCAAATGAGAGATAGGAGGAGTTTGGCAAGAATAAGGGTCGCTCCAAGTCAAAAGGTCGCAAAACAACTTATAATTATTGTGACAACGAAGTTCATTTAAAGAGGAAGTGTCTAAGGCGTAAGGAGGATAAAAAGAATACGGAGGATAAGAAGGAGAATGAAGATAAATCATCTAATGCTGTATCGTGAAAGAATCATAAAGTAATTGAGATATCTTTCACGCTACCCCATCAGGTACGAAAACTTCATATTGGATTTTAAATCCGAGTTGCTCATTCCATATGTGTTCAGTCAGGTATCAGTTTGATACATATCACGCATGTGAAAATGGTAAGGTCAAAATGGAAAAACAAAAAAAAATTTAAAAGCAAGATTATCGGGATCGGGACTGTACAAGTTCACATGTTTGATGGGATTGTTTGAACTTTAACTGAAAGTGTCAAATCTAAGGAAAATATGATTTCACTAGGAACACTGGATTCAGGTTTTAGATGCTCAATCTGAAAATAAAGTTCTTAGGGTTTCTAGAGGGGCCATGGTTGTGATGCAAGGACAGATGAATGGGAATCTGTATAGACTTGCAGGGAGTGTTGAAATAGGTGGAGTTATCATTGGAATTCAAGCAAGAAGTACAGGTGGACAATGAAAACTACAGAAAGTTCAGGTTTTAAACACATATAGATCTGAAAAGAAGCGGGTCTCTTTGCTTCGGATTTTGTGAGTAGTAGTGATCTCTTTGATCAGGTTACAATAGTAGGAGATGTAGATGTGGGATAACCTAGAGGGGGTGAATAGGTTATCTTAGTGGAATTTATGCCCTTTTAAACTTTTACTTAATTTAGTGAAAAAGATCGTGAGAATTTTCCAACTTGGGTTGGGAGACGTTTAGCTCTGGTGGCGCACGGTAAGGTTTTTCTTTCACGTGGACTATAGGTCATGGCATCTCCTCCTTCTCGGGAGGAGCGCCCCCTGACCCACGTCCAGTGGTTGATGCTGGTAGGAGTCCGTCGTCCTCCTTCGCTGTTGTGGTGTCCAGGTCTCTGGCCACTTCTTCTATCGTGATAAAGGTGAGGAAACCGTCGACGTTTTTTGGAGCACCTGCTGTTTTCTTCTCCAGAGAGGAGATGGCGCTGTCGGAGAAGGCTTTCTCGACGGCGTTGATTGCCAAATGCAGCCACGGTAGGCCGTCACTGTTTGCGATCAAGGATTACCTTCTGAAGGTTCTATTTCTGCAGGGGGGATGTTGTCATCTCCTCTCTGGACTCGTGATATATCCTCCTTCGCTTCTCGTATGTGAAGGTCTGGTTGAAAGAGCAGGCTCACGTACAAGGCTACCTCCTGCGTTTTATGAAGTGGACCTCTGAATTCGTCTTGGGGTGGGAATCCCCCTTTGCACCTGTTTAGGTCTCCTTGCCAGGGCTAACAGTCAATTTCTATTAGGGAAACTTCCTGGTGTCTATCGCTTGGACGATAGGAAGATTCTTGAAAGTAGATGGTGCGATGGCCAATTGCACACGCACTGTTGAGGCTAGGTTTTGTGTTGAGGTCGATCTGCGGTCTGCGCTTCTGTCGAAGGTTAAGATTGGCTGTGGCTCCCAAGGGTTTCATCAGAAGGTTACGACAGACTTCCCTCCCATTGTGTGTCTTGCTCAAAAGTAGGCCATTCGGTGGAGGCCTATAGAAAATTGCAACAGGGGACAGGTACTGAAGTGCTTCCGGCTTCTGGTGGCAATGCTTCGCAAGGTAACACCGTTGTTGCGGTAGTGGGTGTTAAGGCTAGAGCAAGGAACAGTGATATAGTTTTCATCCGCAGGGGAGAGGGGCCCTCCAATGGTGGTCCGAGGGGGGAAGGCGGTGCACCTGGGCAGAGACTTCCTGTTGTTCCACGGAGATTGGCGAGAAGGGTGGGTCGCTGGAGGACTGTTGCGCAGCAGCCTTTGGGCCCCCACAATGTTCAGGTTACTGGGAAGGGCCCTTGCGACGTTGACGGCGGTGGTGCTTTGGTTACTAATGGCCGGCTGGAGGGCAGTGCTCGAATCGCGGTTGCTGGTTCGCTGAAGGAGCCTGGTGTCGAGGAGACCCCTCAGCCTTTGGAAGAGGGAAAAATCCTTTCGACGAGGTTAGAGAGTACTCCTACTGAGTTGGAAGGGGTCGATGATGGCAGGGGCCTGGCGTTGGTGGTGCACGGGAGTGTGGTGGCAGAGTCGGGTGAGGAGGAAGGCATTGTGGGCGTCACTGGCTGTGCCTCGGTGGATGACAGTTCGCAGTCTTTGGGCGAGGCTTCCTTGCCTCTTTTTTTTAGATAAAGAGGGGCCTATGAGGGCGAAAGATGATTACCATGTGTCAAGCCAGGCTGCCCCTACTACGCTAAGCGGCAAGGCCGTGATGCAGAGTTTTAGGTTGTTTAATGCATCTATCGCAGGACGGATTCGCAAGTCCATTGACAAGGCTGGTGAGGAAAATGTGATTTCGGTGGCAACAGGTGTTCGCTTTGGGAGGTGGTTGCCCCCTCGGGCTGTGTGCCTCAGTGTTGTCCTAGTGTATAAGAGAAAGAAAATTAAGAAGTCCAAGCGGGGGTGGTCTTCCAAGGAGACTCCACTCCGGTGTGTTACGAGATCGATGAGATCATTGGATTCCACTCCACAAGGTTCCAAATGAGTTGCCTATTTTGGAATGCACGAGGTGTAGGGAATAAGCCTACTTCTAGGCGGCTGAAAACTTTACTAAGTCTACATAGGGTTGATGTTGTTGCCATTGTGGAGCCTAAAGCGCATGTCTCAAAGGCACAAATGGTAATGCGTCGGATTGGTCTAGAGTCGATGCCCACGTCGAATAGGATTTGGGTTTTCTGGAAGGCTTCAGTATAGGTTCAGGTGGTGGAGGAGCACCACCAGTTTGTTACACTTGAATGCGTGGATGCCAATGCAGTAACTTTTGTTATCACCTTTGTCCATGTACTGTGTACGGTGATGGAGCGGAGGGAGATGTGGAAGAGGTTGGAACTCTTTTCCCGGACTAACTCTTTCCCGTGGCCTATGGGAGCGGATTTTAACGTTGTTCTGTCCCCCTTGGAGAAAGCAGGAGGCAGGCCTACATGTTCGTTGTCTCTGGAGGAGTTTGGGAGGTTTGTGAGCAGCTCTGGTCTTATCGATGCAAGCTATGCAGGCAATGTCTTTACTTGGTCGAATAACCAGTCAGGTGCAGGAAGGGTTTTGGCCAGGCTAGACCGGTTCTTTGTAAATGCTGAATGGATTGGGGCCTTTCCCAGTTGTGAGGTCACACACCTTAATCGGACGTGCTCTGATCACGCTCCCCTTTGCCTCTCTTTCTCTGCTGCCAACAACCGTGTGTTTTCAGCTTTTAAGCTTCAGCAGATGTGGTTGCTGCATCTGAGCTTCCTCGACTTTGTTAAGGGTGAGTGCGAGAAATCGGCGGTAGGCTCGCCCCTTTTTATTTTGTTCTTTAAACTCAAATGGCTTCGCGGTGCTCTCCGCAAGTGGAACAAGGAGGTGTTTGGAAATATGCACCAGAAGGTTAGGGATGTGGAGGACTCTGTGAGCAGGGCGGAGGCAGTCTTTGATCTGCGTGCCAGTGATGAGGCCAGGGAAGCTCTTGGGGAGGCAAGGGAAGCCTTGCAGGGGGTGTTACTTCAGGAGGAAATCTTCTGGAAGCAGAAGTCTAGAGTAACCTGGTTGAAGGAGGAGGACCGCAACACGAAGTTTTTTCACTCCATGGTTAATGTTAGGAGAAGCCAGGCCTATGTGAACAAAATCAAAGGGGGGGATGGTGTGTGGATTTCTGATCTTGGAGGGGTGCAGGCTGAGGCGGTGCGGCATTTTTTCGGGATCTTTACCTCACAGGGCTGCTTAGTTGATGAGGAATTATTGGCACTAATCCCCAAGATTGTGTCTGAGGCGGAGAACGCTGCTCTTCTTTTATCTCCCTCGCTGGAGGAGGTAAATGGGGATGTTTTCTTCTTGTCGAGTGATAGTGCTCCGAGCCCAGATGGTTTCTCAGGGCAGTTTTTCTCGGCATGCTGGGAGGTGGTGTACCATAATGTTTGGGTCGCGATTGTGGATTTCTTCAAGGGTGGGACTCTCCCTAAGAGCTTCACCTCGGCCAATCTAGTGCTTATTCCCAAGAAGGACAACCCCGAGGTAATGGCTAATCTTCGCCCCAGTAACCTTTGTAATCTTTCTTATAAGATTATTGTCAAGATCTTTGTTTCCAGGCTGGCAGGGCTTCTCCAGTCCTTAGTGGCAGAGGAGCAGGGTGCTCTTGTGCAGGGCAAGTGTATGACAACATCTCCATTGTCCAAGAGATGGCTCATGACTTAAACAAAAAACTTGAGGGGGTAATGTAATCCTAAAGCTTGATATGGCGAAGGCTTATGACCAACTGGAATGGAAGTTCCTTTAGCTCGTACTCTCCAGATTTGGTTTCAGTGAGGCCTAGATCGCCTTAATCAGAAAGACCATGGAGAATTGTGGGTTTTCGATAGTGTTGGGAGGCAGGCGGTCGGGTTTCTTCAAGTCATCTAGGGGGATCAAGCAAGGGGATCCCTTATCTCCAGCTCTATTCATTTTGGCTAAGGAGGTGATAAGCAGGGGCATCAAAAACTTATTTGAGGAGGGGCATGCGTCTTACGACAGGCTCCTGAGAGGGTGGCCTGGGATCTCACACTGTCTGTTTGCTGATGACACCATTATTTTCACCAGGGGTTTGAAAAGCTCGCTCAAATAAGTCATGGGGTCTCTTAGCAGATATGAAGGCTTTTCGTGGCAGCTAGTCAATAGGCAAAAAAGTTGTTTCGTCTTGGGTGGCAAGGTTTCTATGGCTAGGGCCCATATGGTTGGGACGGTGACCGGGTACTCCAGGAAGTCACTACCAATCACCTACTTGGGGCCCCCTCTCCACTCTGGAAGGCTCAAAATCTGTCTCTTTGATAATCTGGTAGAAAAGATAAGGAACAGAGTGGCAAGTTGGATAGGGAGGCTCTTATCCTCCGGGGGACGCGTTACGCTCCTAAAGCATGTCCTCTCTTCTATCCTCATCCACGTTCTCGCTACGCTGGACCCGCCTAAAGCAGTTATTCGGAGATTACATGACATTTTTGTAGATTTTTTCTAGGGAAGCTCGGAATGGGAAAAACGCAGGCATTGGGTATGTTGAAGGAAGGTCTGTAGGCCGCTTGATGAAGGGGGGCTTGGGATCAGGCTACTGGAGGATGTTGGTATTTCGCTCAAGCTCAAGGGTCTTTAGAGGGTCCTTGCTGATCGCTCGCTGTGGAGTGGGTTCTTCAGGGCAAAGTTCTTTAGGAACCTTCTTGATGCTCTGATTGGAACGCAGGGGGTTGGCTCAAAGTCTTGGCGAAGTGCGTTGGCCTTTAAGGGTTTCCGGATGGATAGAGCACGGTGGCTACTTGGTTCTAGCAGTGTTTCTTTCTGGCTTGATAAGTAGACGAAAGCTGGTCCCCTGATTGACTTTGTTGACAATGGCCTTCTGGTGGACACGGATTTATGTGTGAGAGATGCCTTGGGGGAAGACAACACTTGGAGGCAGGACATCATTGATCACATTGACTCTCCTGCCATCAGAGATAGCATTACTACTGGAGGCTTTGCTCTTTTTGATAAAGATGATGTCTCAGTGTGGTCTCCCTCGAGTGATGGGTGCATCACAACCAAGTCGGCTTGGAATGAGGTGCGGAGTATTTCGCCTGTGGTACCTTATGCGAAGTGGGTGTGGAACCTTTCTGTTCCAATGAAAATAGCCTTCTTCTCTTGGCAGCTTCTCAACAGAAGGGTCCCCACGGACGAGGCACTAATGTCGGTTGGCATACCCCTGGCCTCAAAATGTAACTGTTGTGGGAGCCCACGGAGCGAGACGACTGACCACTGTCCGCAGTATGGGGGTACGGCTTCCAAGGTGTGGACATATTTCGAGCGTGTTTTTGACATCCCTTCTCTCCCCTCACAGGATGTTAGAAGTCAAATTGGTCTGTGGCAGAATTCGGCAAGCTGCAGTAACCTTAGTGCATACATCACGGGACTCCTACCGTCCTTGGTGGTTTGGGAGCTGTGGAAGGGGAGAAATAATAAAAGGCATGGAGAAAGTAGGCGCACTGCTGGTTCAATAGTTGAAAGCATTAAAGCCTAGGTGAAAGAAATTTGGCTTCCCCCCAAAGTTGGCAGGCCAGGGTCCCTGAGGGATGGTCTAATTCTGCAGTGTTTTGGCCTCACACCTCCAACACCCAAGCTGAAATGCCCCTTGCCAATTTATTGGTGCCCTTCTTTTGCCTCTATAAAACTCAATGTGGATGGTGCTTGTAGGGGTAATCCGGGTTTTGGAGGAGGTGGAGGGGTCATAAGGGACCCGAATGGTGTGGTTCTAGCGGCTTTCTCTAATTACTATGGTGCATGCACCAACTCGATTGCCGAGCTTCGAGCCTTGAGAGATGGGTTGCTTCTGTGCCAAGAGCTTGGACTCCTTGACTTGGTGTTTAACGTGGATTCAGCATCTACTGCCAGGATGGTTAGTCAGAAGAGATGTAATTTATGGAAAGGCTGGTACTAGTTCCAAGAGATTTTGGCCTTGGTCTCGTCTACCCGAGCTTATGTCTCCTTTGCCTTTCGTTAAAGTAACAAGGCTGCTGATTGCTTAGCCAACCTTGCCTGCGAGGACAAGGCGGGTCTACCGGTTCTCAGGAAGTAGATCTTGTGCTCTCTCTATCATTTCGGGATAGGTATTCTGTTTGAGAGCCCTTGTGTGGGTAGCTCCTTGGGTTGGGGTAAGGTGGAATGTCCCCCTAGTGTATGCTCCTATTCTTTTATTGGTTTTAATAAAACGCTAGGGGCCGGCCCGGGTCCCAAGAAATGTTCGGGTTTAAAAAAAAAACTTTTACTTAATTTCCAAAGACAATATAAAATAAGGCAAATTAAAGCAACAGAGACACAAGCATTTATAGTGGTTCTGTTCAACCTTGAGTCTACATCCACTCCTCTCAACCTTGAGAGAATTCCACCAAACCTTTCCCTTTCAATACAGTTGGTAGGGAAAACACCTTTACAAATCTTTTTACAAGATAAGAGAATTATACAATCTTTTAAGGATAAGAGAATTCCTTACACAACCTAAGTACAATCTAGGAAAGTGCAAGACCAACCTTACTCATCTAGAGTCAACTCGACTCAAGAGTAAGAACAATTAACAAAAGGAATTGAAAAGAAATGTTACCTAGGGAAGAACTGTCCCAACTTACTTCTTGCAATGTAAGTATGAATATGCAATGAGAAGTACAATAATGCTTAACCTTCCTTGATCTTCTCCTTGAAGTGAATAAGGTCTTGAGCAAATGAAGTTGTGGAATTGCTTGAATGTGGCTTGTGTACAATGAGCCCACAGCCTCTTTATTTATAACTAGATGAGGAATATTCCAAAATGGATACAAATGATAATAAATCCCCTAGGACAGAATTACCCTCGTACCCATTACATTTCAACACTCCCCTTCAAGTTGGTGCATATATATCAACCATGCCCAACTTGCTAGCTATAGAAGAAAAAGACTTAGAACAAAGACTTTTGGTAAGAACATCAGCCAGTTGATCACTGAACTAAACAAATGGGACACACACAACTCCTTGCTCTTGCTTCTCTATAATGAAGTGCCTATCAACCTCCACATGCTTGGTACAGTCATGTTGAACAGGGTTGTGTGCTATACTAATGGCAGATTTACGATAACAGTAGAGATGCAGGTGTAGAGTTATTGGAAGGTGTAAATCTTGTAGAAGATCTTGTAACCATAGCAACTCACAAACTCTATGTGCCATAGCTCGAAATTCAGCTTCAGCACTTGATCGAGCAACAACGGACTGTTTCTGGCTCCTCCAAGTGACTAAGTTACCTTCAACAAAGGTACAGTACCATGAAGTAGATCTCTTATCATCAGGGCAACCAGCCTAGCCAGCATCTGTGTATGCTTCTACTCGAGTATGGCCATGAGGAGAGTATAAGATTCCCTTTCCAGGGGAAGACTTCAAGTATCTCAAAATCTTGTAGGCGGCTTCCAAGTGAGAAGAATGAGGGTCATGCATGCACTGACTAACCAAGCTCACGGCAAAAGCTATATCAGGCCGGGTATGTGATAAGTATATCAAATGACCAACAAGTCTTTGATAGCTGCCTTTATCAATTGGATCTCATTCCTTACTCTTCAAGTGAGTATTAGGTTCCAGAGGTGTGTCTGCTGGTTTACACCATAACATCCCAGTTTTAATGAGCAAATCAAGGGTATATTTTTGTTGGGAAAGAGAGATGCCACGAGCTGAATGGGCATCCTCAATTCCCAAGAAATATCTGAGTTTCCCTAGATCCTTCACTTCAAACTCAGTCCAGTACTTCTTTATTTCTTCAGTATCACTTCCAGTAATCACAATATCATCGACATAGACAATTAACATTGTGATATGCTGCCCGGCTTTCTTAATGAATAATGTGTGATCAGCATTACTCTGCTTGTACCAATTGACACCATAGCTTTATGAAATCTCCCAAACCAGGCTCTTGGTGACTGCTTCAACCCATGCAACGCTTTCTTCAGATGACAAACTTTTCCCCCAGTCTTTGAAGTAGTAAATCCTGGTGGAATCTCCATGTAAACCTCCTCTTCTAGATCACCATGGAGGAAAGCGTTCTTTACATCAAGTTGTTAAAGTTCCCAACCATGATTAACAGTATAGGAGATAATTACTCTGACTGTGTTCATATTCGCAACAGGGGCGAAGGTTTCCTAGTAATCAATGCCATGGGTTTGGGGAAATCCTTTTGCAACTAATTTGGCCTTATATCTTTCAACAGACCCATCTGCTTTTTGTTTGATAGCAAAGACCCATTTGCAGCCAACCGGTTTTTTCCCAGGTGGAAGAGTTGTCAGCTCCCTGGTTTTAGTTTTCTCCAGAGCACTCATCTCCTCATTCATTGCTTCTTTCCACTTCTGTTCAGCAATAACCTCCTACCAAGAGTTAGGAATGGAAACAGAGGATAGAGAGGTAACAAAAGCTTGGAAGGAAGGGGAAAGAGAGTCATAAGACACAAAATTAGAAATAAGATGTTGAGTGCAACTCCTTTTAGGTTTCCTAATAGCAATAGGCAAATCAAGACTAGGATCATAGGCAGGCTTACCAGGAGAGGAACTTGAAGGAGGTTGAGTAGAACTTGGAGCCGAAAGTACAGGTGGAGATGGTTCAGTGGTGGTAGTCTTTTTTTGCCACGTTCCTCTGGAAAACGTCTCATCAAAATAGGGATATTTTCTAGTCTCCCCCTGGACAATAGGCTGCTCAACTACTCTTTGTATCAAGGGCTGGTCCTATTCCTGTCCAGTAATCCCATCTTGAATCTTTATTTCCGTTGATGGTTCTTCAACAGTAGGAATCTCAACATCCAACGGCTCAATGAGAGGAGACACCGATTCACTCTTAGGCTCCCCCTAAAGAGGTGTAGTAGGTGAAAAATAAGCCTCAGACTCAAGGAACACAACATCCATAGTGATGAACATGCGCTGTGTAGGATGATGGTAACATTTGTAGCCCTTTCGAATGGCAAAATACCCCAAGAACATGCACCATAGTCCTCGAGGATCAAGCTTCCCAATATGGTGGTGATTGCGGGCAAACACAATACACCCAAACACCTTCGGAGGGACAACAAAGGATGAATTCCCTAAAAGAAACTCTATAGGGCAGCGAGCATCCAATACCCGAGATGGTAGCCAATTAATGAGATACGAGGCAGCAAGAACAACATCCCCCCAAAATCGTGCAGGGACATTCATGGTGAACATAAGGGAGCGAGCAACCTCCAAAAGGTGTCTGTTCTTGCATGCGGCAACACCATTTTGGGCCGGCGTGTCAACACATGAAGTTTGGTGTATGATCCCGTGTAAGTCAAAGTAAGTGTGAAAGAGGCTATCCATGTACTCCTTCTCATTATCAGTACGCACAATCTTCACACGGTCATCGAATTGAGTCTCAACCATCTTATGGAATAACTGGAAACAACTAAAGACATCACTCTTCTGATTCATCAAGTAAACCCAGGTAGTCCGACTAAAGCAATCAATAAATGTAACAAACCAACGAAAGCCAGAAGTTAACACACACCGGGCAGGACCCCACACATCCGAATGAATCAAACTAAAAGGGACCAAACTTCTTTTATCAGAAACAGGATAAATAGGTCTAGTTTGTTTAGCAAATATGCAAGCATCACAATTAATATTATTCAGATTACATCTCTTAACCAAAGACGGAAACAAAGTAGATAAAACTCTAAGGGAAGGATGGCCAAGACATCAGTGCCATATACTAAGCTCAGTAAGGACAGAATCTGAGGTGCCAGTAGGAGAACCAGAAGAAGCCAAAGCAGAATTTGCAGACGAATAGTTGTCGAGCACATAGAGACCACTGACCACCTTACCACTACCAATCGCACGACCCACGTCCAAGTCTTGAAACAAACAGTGACAAGGAAAAAAAGTGACTTTGCATTTCAATCCCTAGTAAGACTACTAATAGACAAGAGATTAGTAGAAAATTTGGGAACATACAAGACAGAGAAAATACGCATGGACGGTAAACACTATACAGTGCCCTTTCCAAAGATAGGGGAAGGAGAACCGTCTGCAACACGAACTTTGGAATTACCAGGTAAAGGTGGATAATTCAAAAGATTAGAAGGAGAACCTATCATGCGATAAGTTGACCCAGAGTTAATAACCCATAAGGTGGAATCAACCCAGGAGCAACTACCACTAAAAGAAATACCTGAACCAAAATTTTCGGGCAAGGAAATGGCAGAGGAAGCTAATGAGCACATTTATGTGTGAAATCTTAGGGCCATAAAGTATGCATTTTTATACTTGGAACGGAGCTACTCGAGGTTTTTTGTTTGTGTTTTCAGGTTTTAGGTGAATTCTTGTGAAAATGGAGCAAATGATGCTAAGGAAATGTTTTTAAGCTGTTTAGTGGTGTTTGGCAGTAGCCGGAAGTGCCCAGGAGTCGAGAAAATCAAGTTTGAATTGAGCACTGAAAGAATCAAGCCAATCTATCAAATTTGAACGTGAATACAGTGGGCCCCATAGCATAATTTTGAGGTGTTAATAGTATGGATGCGTAGCCCGTCGAGTCAACTTCTCAACGGTTCAAACGGTACTTGATTCCGAGTTGAAACGAAGAAGTTACGGCCGTTTCCGTAACGACACGCGAAAATGGCATGCGTTTTCAATTTTTATGACTGGGGTTTGTTTGTAATTATCAAAAATCGGCCGGGGACAAAGTAAAGCGGAAGTTTGGATTCGAGGGGCCATATTACAATTATCAGAAGTTACCTTTTCTGTTAGCCGAAATATTCCATTTGGAAGGCTCTAGAGCAGTCCAACTTCAACTTGAGATATCTTGGGCTCCCGAATTCCAAATTGGATGAAATTTGGGTCTATTTTGGGTGATTTTTCGCAAGGAATACAACAGTGAGGCCTATATAAGCATCCCATGCTCCACGTTTTTTGAAGGACAGAATGGAGATTTAATTAATTCTTGAAGGGAATCCTAGTCATCACCCTCACTCTCTCTCCTCCAACTCTCCAAGGGTACTTAGGGATTTGACTTAGGATAGATTTCTTTTGAAGAAGATTCTCTCATCCTTGGAAGGTTGAAAAGTCAAAGATGCCTTGATCTCATTGCTTGGAGAAGACTCATGCAAAGATAAGGAAGCACAAGAATAGAAATAGAAAGTCCACTTTTTTTAAAAATAGAAGGTTTATGTAGCTAAGATTTTTATCTCTCCCACTTTCTATTTTTTCTTTTTTCTTGGGGTTCAAGACTTTTTGTGAAGGAAGGAGAAAGGAATATTTCTCCTACCTCTTCTCTCTTCTTTTCTCCTTCTCCTATAAATACCCCTTACTCTTGGGTTGTAAGAGTGTTAGTTCTAGTTCAGTTTTAGTTAATTTTAGTTCAATTTCAGTTCAGCTTTTAGTTCATTTCATTAGTGAAATTTTCTCTTGTTCTTCTAATTTTTGGCTTTCTAAGTTTTCTAGTTTGATTTATGAGCTTAGTTTAATGGATGTAATAGGTTTAATTCAAGCTTTTATTTATTTATGTCTTCAATATGGTTGTAACCCTTTGATTCTAGTTTAGTTTTAAAGCTTTCTAGTCTAGGCTTCTAGTTCTAGTGAGAAGAATTAGAGACTTGGAAGAGGAAGCCAATGCAAGGATTGTTCAAGTGTTCAAGCTTCTTCAACTATATTCATGCAAAGCCTAATTAATTCATGTACTTTCAACTTTGGTAGAAGGGAGTATCAATTTCTTATTTTTATTTTTATGTTCTTCTTCTTCTTAACCTCTTAATTCTTCTAGTTTCTAATTTCTTCTTCTTCTTCTCTACCTCTTTCTTCTTCTATTAGTTTTATTTTATTAGTATTCTCATATCCATTAATCCCTCCATTCTATTAGGAATTTTAATTCTCCACTTTCTCCATTATTTTTTATTTTCTTCTCTTTCGCTACCTCTCTAATTCTTCCATGTTTTTAGGGTTTTATTTTTTTTATTTACTATCATCATTATGCATTATGGTAGGATTTTAATTTAATTATTTTTGTTTTAATTTCAGATTTGATAGCGCCATTTCAAGTGTGGTAGAGATGCAATTTCAGTCCAGTTCAAGCATCTTCGGGTTTCACCTCTCTAATCTCTTAGTCTCATTCTTCTTTTGTTTTTTTTTATGTGGTTGTGATGTGTGGCTGCAAATTATTTCTTTCAAATCTGCGTCAGTTTTGATAGATTAGATGCTTATGTGTTAGGACGTCAATTCAATTCCTTAGATGGGTAATTTCGCTAGATGCTTGTGAGTTACGATACGTTAATTTAATTATCATTAGTTCAATTCCACCCTTTAATTAATTTGGTTCACTTTGCATTGCTTTAAAGTGAGTAAGATAGAGTGGCGTACATCTCCTTGAGTTCGACCCGTAGCTACGATTGATCCATACGCTTGCGGTTAATATTTTGTACAAACAGCAGCCGTAGAAGAGGCAGAGGAAGCAGTAGTGTCCAGCCTGGACATCAATGTAAGAAGATGTGGCATCTCATCACTGGAAAGAGGGCCAGTCGGATCAGAAAAATGGTCATCAGAGACGACCTGATTAGCCCAGGAAGGATGACTCGAACCACATCCCCGAGCATCTGCAGGACGGCCATGAAGCTTCCAACAGCGATCCTTTGTGTGTCATTCCCGGCCGCAATAATCACACTCGATGGGATGTCGATCATTGCTTGTACGATCAATCCCAGTACCACGGGCAGAATTTCCACGGGTACTAGACTGAGAGCCAGAGAGAAGAGCAAATCATTCCTGTGTAGCAGGCTGAATCATAGTAGTCTAGTGATCATCTTCAGCAGCAACAAGAGAATATGCCTGTTCAAGAGAGGGAAGAGGATCACGATGGAGGATGACAGCCCGGATTTGATCAAACTCAATATTGAATCTAGCAAGAAAATCAAACACACGCAAGTCCTCTTCCCATTTCTGAAACGCAGTAGTATCCACCTCACAGGTAGCAATAAAAGTCCTAAAAAAATCTAATTGTTGCCACATGGTACACAACTTGGAGTAATACTGGGAAAGGGGCAACTCCAATTGCTTGGTCTAAAGAATTTTTTGGAGAAGCTCATACCGAGCAGCAGCGTTGCTGTCTTTAGAGTAAGTATCCTTGGCTGTCTTCCAGATCTTCGCAGCCGTGTCATGAAGAAGATAATGCCCAACGATTTCGTGTTCTATAGAGTTGACAAGGTAGCACATGACAAGAAAATTGGAAGTCACCCACTTGTCAAGTGCAGGACCAGCATCAGAGGATTTGGCGATCGATCCCATGATATAGCCAGAAAGACCACGGGAACCGATAGCAAAGAGACAGGAGCGAAACCACAACAAATAATTGCTTCCATTCAGTTTAATGGAGCTAGTCTAGAATGGAAGGAAATCATGCTGATTAATGCCTTCGTAGCCAGAGGTGGTTGTGGTAATGTTGGAATCTCATGGCATAGTGGCTAGTATAAAAAAAAATCACCGGGAAGAGAGAGAGAGAAAAAATTCTTCCGAATGGACTTAAGTCATCAAGAGCCCAAAAAGCCCCTTAGTGGGAGTCAACTCACCACCAAAGGTGGAGAAGGAATCGTGGGAACAAAAAGAAGGGAGAAACCCTTCCGCAAAAAAAAGATGAAGAGGTGGAAGTGGAGTGGTAGTAGCCGAAGGGGTGGGGAGGTATAAGTGGTGGGAGGTAGCGAAAGGTGTAGGGTAGGCAGAAGAGGAGGCTAGCGGTGGTGGTTGGTGGCGGAAGAGAGTGGTGGGCCTAGGGCTCGATCACGAGAAAGAGAGAGAGAGGAGAAAAAACTTCAAAAAAAATTCATCACCAGGATCCTCGGATTGATTCCCGCTCTGATACCACGTGGAATTGCTTGAATGTGGCTTGTGTACAATGTGTCCACAACCTCTTTATTTATAACTAGATGAGGAACATTCCAGAATGGATACAAATGATAGTAATACCCCTAAGACAGAATTACCCTTATACCCATTACATTATAACAGAAGTCAACTAGAATGATTTGAGAATTCTTCTTGACCTGTAATGATGGCACAAAGAGCTATAATTGACTTTTTCACCTCACAATAAAGTATTCTTTTAGACTGTTGTGAGAGTAAAAAGGTTTGACACATTTGGTATTTATAGGCATCACTTAATGCTAAAAAACAATGTGTCAAAATAGTTCTAACGGCTATAAAACAGCTAGTTTTTTGCTCAACCGGTTGACCGCTAGGATTTGTCAGTCGACCGCTAGATATGACCGTTGGGGCAAAATAGAGCCGTTGGGGTATTACTTGCCCAGACAATCGATGGCCGGTCGGCCACTGGATCGATCGCCGGTCTATAGGCGATCGGTTGGCTGCCAGGTGAAATCGGCAAGCCCACTGTTTGCAGCGGACGAAATAGCATTATGTGCTAGTCGACCAATGGATCGACCACTTGGCTGTTTTTGTGCTTTTTGGCAGTCTGTCTTTGATGGGCTTTTGACCATACCTTATCCAACCTATACTATAGTCTTTTAGGGTCTGTAAGCCATATCCTATGGTCTCTAAGTATGCATGCGTGAATGATATGCATCTTCATTAATTCATGATGCATGCAACTATCTATTACATAGTCTTAGGTCTTCAAGTCTTCAAACTTTAATTCGTCTTTTCCTTCTTGTCTTCTTCCATTTGAGGTGAACCGCTCCCAAACTTCTTTTCTTCTTGAGTGCTTTGCTTTAATTTCTTCTTTTCTTCTTTTCTTTCTTCTCCTATGTGTTTACTTTCTTTTCTTTGATTGCTTACTTCTGCAAGTTGTCAGTATAATGATTTGTTCCTTTTGGCATAAGTAGCATAAGTTTGTTATCATCAAAATCTATAAAAAGGGATTAATGGGATATGTATTTTCCAACAGTGGAGCGATGTCACATCGTGCAACAGTGAACTATATGGGGCAGCCCAGATGGGGGTGTAGGCCATGCTGGTTTGTGTATGGCAAATAGGAAGAGACCACGGCAAAGTTTACAGAGTCGACTTCAACACTATTCTTCTTCAAATTGGCTTGCAAAATCCAAGCTAAGGTGTATATGGTTAGGTTTATTGTCTTGTATTCTATAGTGGCCCACATAGTTATTATTGGGCTTGTTTATGTTCGGGTTAGGTTTTGGGTCCATTACATGTATAAGGCTAAAATTGTAATTGTGTAGAGATTTGGGCTTTTAGGGTTTCTTATATTGTCTCTGTAGGAAAACCTTAGACACAAGAACAGGAGATCACATTGTGTTAACAGATTTAGAATTAGAGTAAGGCTTGGATGAATAATGATCATCCTAAGCTCTTTATTTATATCAATGAGAATAGAGAATAAAAGTATAAATAAGCAATGTGGGACTAAAGCCCACATAATAGAAACATAAAACATAAGAAAAAGGGTCTAAAATACCCCTACGGTTCTAACACTCCCCCTCAAGTTGGAGCAAATATGTCAATCATTCCCAACTTGACTAGATTAGGATGGAACAATTTTGTAGACAATCCCTTGGTGAAAAGTTAAATACAGTTTGAAAAATTGTCTGAGTAAAGCCTCTTGCAACCAGACGTGCCTTATACTGATCCACAGTGCCATCAACCTACGGTTTGACCACAAACACCCATTTACATCCCACTGGTTTTTTTCCTGGAGGAAGATCTACAAGATCCCAAGTATTATTTTTTCTTAAGGCTTTCATTTCTTCCAACATAGTTGCCTTCCACTTTCCATCTGCATAAGTTTCCTGCCAATTTTTAGGAATCGAAACAAAAGAAAGAGAAGACACAAATGCACGAAAAGACAGAGAAAGAGAACTATAAGAAACAAAGCGAGAAATGAGATGCAAGGTACAAGTCCTAGTAACTTTGCGAAGAGCAATAGGTAGTTCAGAAGGAGAAGTCTCACCAGGAGGAGGAGGATGAGGATCTAGATCCTGAGCTGGAAATTGGATAGGTATGGGTGCCACAGTGGATTGATGTTGCCCTCTTTTAGAGCATTTTTTTTAGTAGGTGATAACATTCAAGTTGTCAATTCTCTTCTGAAATTCACTGATGGTCTTCTGGATTGGAGTCAACTCCCCCTGACTAGGAACATGACCATCATTAATTTCTACAAGCTCCCCCTATAAAGGAATCCCTATGGAAGAAGGGGCACAGCCAAAGTAGGCTCCAAAGTAGGCTAGATAGCAGCCATAGGCTCCAAAGTAAGAGGAGACTCAAGGGGAGGAAGCACAAACACATCTTCACTAGAACCAGAATTCTCCCCCTGAAGATGTGGAGATGGATAATAGGAAAGACGTTTATCAAAAACAACATCCATACCGACTAGAGTACAATGGGAAGGGGGATGGTAACACTTATAACCTTTCTGGGTGGGAGATAAACCAAAAAAACACACCGCAACCCACGAGGGTCAAGTTTACCATGAGATTTCGTGTCTCTGGCATAACAAACACAGCCAAACACCTTGGGAGTAACCACAAAGGTGGAATTCGCATGTAAAAGTTCAGCCGGACTACGAGAGTCAAGAACACAAGAAGCCAACCGATTAATGAGATAGGTTGCAGTGAGGATAGCATCCCCCCAATATTGGGAGGGCATATGGCGCGAAAACATCAACGCCCTGCTCACTTCCAACAAATGTCGGTTCTTCCTTTCAGCCACACCATTTTGGGCTAGGGTATCAACACAACTGGTCTAATGAATAATCCCATTATTAGCCAAATACTTCTGAAATTGGTATTCCTTATACTCGGTGCCATTATCACTTCTCAAAACTTTGAGATTAGCCTGCAACTGAGTTTGGACCATTCTATGGAAATGTTGAAAACAAGCAAAAACTTGACTCTTAGTGTGCATAAGATAAACCCATGTATACCTAGAATAACAATCAATAAAAGAAACAAACCAATGATGACCAGAGAGGAAAATTTTACGACTAGGGCCCCAAACAACAAAATGCACCAACTGAAAAAGTGAAGAACTCCTTTTATTTGAAATCGAATAAGTAGAACGTGTCTGTTTGGCCAGAACACAAGCCTCACAAAAAAATCGGCCTTATCGCATGATTTGACCAAAGAAGGAAATAAAGATGCTAATATTCCTAATGGAGGGTGACCAAATCTAGAGTGCCACTGGTAACTTTTCGAAGAGACTAAGGAGTTCTGAAGTGGAGATGGTAACGGTGGTGGAGTAAGACGACCATCATCAAGCAGGTACAAGCCACCATGCACTTTACCCAATCCAATCGTCTTCCCAGAGGCCAGATCCTGAAACATACAATGGGAAGGAAAAAAAGTCACTTTACAGTTAAGATCACGAGTAAGACTACTAATGGAAAGAAGGTTAGTAGTAAAATAGGAATATGCAAAACTGAAGACAAAGTAAGGGAGGAAGTACAATTGATGATTCCTTTTCCAGATATGGAGGAAAGGGAACCATCAGCTACTTTAACCTTGTCTTTCCCAAAAGTGGGAGAATACCGATGGAACAGACTAGAGGAACCGGTCATGTGATCTGTAGCCCCAGAATCTATGATCCAAGGATGAGAAGCTACAGAAGCACAATGACCACCAAATGGAATACCTGACCGGGTAAAGTGTGAATCTGAAGGAGCAGAAGAGGTGGCATGAGCTGATGTAGTAGAGGCAGCAGCAGCGGAAGACTGTAGCAGTTGTAGGAAAGCCTGTAGATCATCCTGGGATAGGTCAGTGTCAGTAGCCGGGGCTGTAGGAACAGATTCAGAGTGGTTTGCCTTATTTTTTGTCTTTTTCTTGGCAGCCCGTTTAGCCTCAAAGTCAGCTGGCTTCCCGTGAAGTTTCCAGCACTTCTCTTTGGTGTGGTAAGGCTTGTGACAATGCTCACAAGTAACAGTCTCTGTAGTAGAATCACCAAGAGAAACATGTCTGACAGGGGCAGGAGTAGCCTGGGTAGCAGACTGGAGAGTTGATCTGTCAGTAACAGGAGGGTGGAGCATAGCAGCCCGACAGTTCTCTTCAGAGGAAACCAAAGCATAGGATTGTTCAAGTGTGGAAAAAGGGAAATGGCTCAATACCTGAACCCGAATCTTGTCATACTCCATGTTCAAACCAGCCAAAAAATCATAGACCCTGGTTTTATCTAGATGTTTCTTATATGCAGTGATATCAACAGTTGTAGTGGGATGGTAAGAAAAATGGTCCAGTTGCTGCCAGAGACTACGCAAAGTAGCATAGTGTTTGGAGACAGATAACTCCCCCTGAGTAGTATTATTGGCCTTCTTCCGGAACTCATACACCTGTGCATCATTACCGAGCTGTCTATATGTCTCTTGCAAGCAGACCAAATTTGATGGGCTGAATCAAGGAGAAGAAAACCATCGGCAAGGTCTAAGTGCATTGAGCCAATCAAATAGGACATAAGTACACCATTGTTGGAGATCCACTTGGTCAGAGAAGGGCCAGCTTCAGCTGGCATGACAGTAGTGCCATCAATATGGCCAGTAAGCCCACGACCGGCAATGGCAAAGTAGGCAAAGCGAGACCATATCAGGTAATTGCTCCCATCCAGTTTGATAGGATTAGGGAGAAGATCACGGGTATCATTCCTACTATACCCATTGTCAGTAGAAGTTCCATTAGAAATTTCAGATTCAGCCACAAGTGCAGCAGAACAAATCAAATCGCAGGGAAGGCTGTGGTAACAAGAAACACAAGATATCCTCCAAATTAAAGGCTGAAAATTGGAGGAGAATCCCCTTTCAATGTCACAAGATATGTCTCCAAAAATCAGCAACAGCAGACAAGTGTAGCCCCTAAATCGATTTTTTCAGGGGGTTCTGAAAAAAACCCTGCTAAGCTGAAATCGTTATAGGGAAGAATAGGCCCAAAAACTAAATAGTTGAGGCTCAAATTTGGGGCAGATATGTCATCATAAGTGGAGAACCAACCTTTAAAAAACCAACACCAACAGAGCTTCAAAACACTGAGATCGATTTTTTCAGATTCAAAACCCTGATTTTGTTGAGATCGATATAGTGAGAGAAACCTGCAAAAACAGCACTGGATTGAGCTGAAACTTGCCTCAAGTGCGTGTCTAGAAGAGACAAAGAACCCCTCTAAATATCAGCCCCAGCAGAGGACAGCAGCCCCTAGATCAATATTTGTCAGGGTTTTGAAAAAAAACCCTGTTTTTGGAGAAATCGATCTAGGGGGTCTCCAAGGCAGATCTTAGATAAAAAAAATTCAACAAAGGAACTTGCTGCAGTTCTTGATCTTCAATAAGGGAGATTGATTCCTTACAGTTGAGGTGGGATCAATCAAATATGGGAAGCTTCAAATATCATAGCCAAGGTGGTTGTTGATATGGAAACTTATGTAATCATGGAATGAGGTGAGAAAGGGCAGCAGCTGGATCTATGGATCACCTCGACAGTGCTGCCCTATTGAAGAATAGAAAATAAAAGAAGAAAAGAGAGAAGATAAGAGGTGATCGAGAGAGAGAGACAGAGCAGAGAAAGAAAGAGCTGAAAATAAAAGGTAGATTACCCTAATTCAAAACCTGCTCTGATACCATGTTAATAGATTTAGAATTAGAGTACGGCTTGGATGAATAATGACCATCCCAAGCTCTTTATTTATATTGTTGATCCCAGGTTGATACTGAGAGGGGGGGTGAAGCAATGTTCTTCAAAAATAATCCCTAAATTCCAACCCTGTGTTGACGTTGATGTAGAAGACTTTAAGCAAACCTGATTGGCCGGGGCAATCCCGTAATTACTAATTCCACAACACACATGCACGTCCACCTTGCAACCACTGTGTGGCCAGGTCTACCAGACAGTGCACCCCACTCTATAGATTAAACACACTCTAATATATGCAATGGAAAGTAAAGTAGACAAGACACCAAATTTACGTGGTTCAGCCAAACTGCCTACGTCCACGGAGCAATACCCTACCCAGGGTTTCGTATATTGCTCAATACGCTACTCAAATTTTTTATTGCAACAACAGCCCAGGAACTACAATCCCTGCTTCGGTTTGTGCAACAACACAAATGAAGGCAACTACCCCAATCTCTGTACAAGCCCCCACTTGACAGAGTTACAATAATTAATTGCAAATAACATAACCAAATCCCCCAATACAATGGCCAACATTGGCTTACAATCAAACTAAGTTTTTTTTCAACTAAACATGCAACCTAAAAACTCACAATGGGGATTTACAATCGAGGATTACCTCTTGTAGAGTAATCCAACAATCATGAAGCCTCTGACGCATAGAAATCGTGTCTATGTACGCTTCACTGCTCAAACCATCTTCAATACGAAGTCATCGAGCATAAAACAGTAATATCGTCTATTTTCTGTACTCAAACGTTGTTGAAACTCCTTCCAATGGCTTCCTCTCGAAAAAATACCCAATTTCATAGAAAACTTCGTCCCATTTGGACATCGGTTGGCCAAGATACGGCCTTCCAAAGTTGAATGCTCCAAAAATTGATAACCAGTGGCAAATCCGTAAATAAAGAGATTCTTCGTGACAAACCATACACAAAAGGAAAACTACGTCAGAGATTTTCACACTCTCTTCCTTCATAAGAAATGGGGGTGATGTCATGCCAACATCACACTTTACTACACATTAGTTATTTCCTTTATTTCCTCCTTTTTTTCTTTTTCTTTTAATGAACCAAATCTGATGCAAGATATCGATTCGACGCTCGAGGAGATTCTGGAGTTTTAACAAAACAATGGAGAATGTCTATCTACAGTATAGCACTTAAAAATAAACCAAAAATTTTGGCTAAGTATATAAACTTTTGCCTATTCCAGATTTGCTCCATTTTTGCGCATCGACACAAAAATATCTGTAACTTTATCGTCTAATACTCAAATGATGCAAGACAGTTGCGTTGGAACCGTGACTCAATGAACTTCATTTCTCGTGAAGACCACTTCACCCAAAATTGCCATTAAGCCTTCCAAAAATGACCTTAAAGTCACTGCCATTGCATGAACCTATGAAATCAAAACTTTAACAGTATGAAACCTTCACCTGCTGCTTCGCCCCTTTGCCAAACACTATATAAGGACTTAATATGCTGTTAAATGGTGTTCTTCAAGTGCGAATACCCTTGTAACCTTGACAAATGACCAAAATACCCTTATAGCTGTGTAGGTGACTGTTTGACCATTTCAGCTCTTCCAAACCACCAATAGCTACTGCCACAACACCACTATGACCAAATACGCTGCCAACAATGACAACAACATTCCACACACTCCAATGGACTAACATATATCAATGAGAATAGAGAATAAAAGTACAAATAAGCAATGTGGGACTAAAGCCCACATAATAGAAACATAAAAACATAAGAAAAAGGGTCTAAAATACCCCTATGGTTCTAACACATTGTGAGGTGGAGAGTGGTGTAGAGTGTTTTTCTGGCTTAGTGAAAAAAGTTTGGTTCTCTCGGGTTGATGTAGGCATTCGTGCCACGTCAAATCCTTGTGTTCTTGTGTGATTGTTTGCTTGGTTTCTTCCTTGTGGCTGCACATTCGATCCCAACAAGATGCATTCTCAGAATTCCTGGTTCATGCCAAGAAATTCATTGTCTCATTCACAGGAGGGAAAGAAAAGAACTGGTAGTTGTAAAACAATTAGGAATGAGGCTAGGAATAATTATTGTTCATTCATCATTCCTAAAATTCCGTGCAATTTAAACCCACAACATGAATCCTCAATGTATTATGTTCCAACCTTTAGAATTAGTATGCCCCCAGATGGAAAAGAATGGACAAATAATGCCTTGTTTTTCACGGTATACTTTCTGCAAAATTATTATCTTCTTCTCATCATAAGAAATAAATTTTTTATATCCATAGCTTCTAAATCAGTCAATATGCAAGATCATGATACATTCATCCCCATCAAATTGAACGAAATTCTACACTATGGGACCAAATATTTCTTGTATAAAAGATAGTTCACAGTAGCACGTGAAAATTTAATGTTGAGTATGAAACTTTCACAACTCACACTAAAAAACAAAATAGAACCACAAACTCTGGATAAAATTGCTTCCATCTTCTTCACATACCAATTTATTAAATACTAAACCAAGGGAAGAAAGAAAAGCAATTAAGACAAACTTTGAGAATGGACCAAAGTAGATGTTATTGGACATACACTAGGATCATAAAGATATAGCTATTTACCACATTCACTGGTCGTGGAGCCCGGACCAATTCAGGAGGACTGTTTCCAGTAGAATCACCATTATTCCTTTTGTACCATACACTAACATTGAAATTATTCTCATTTGAATTCAAGAAATCATAAGCTGCAAGAAAAATTAATTTCATATTCAGCTGTCCTAGCATATAACAAAATTTAACATCAGATATATGGAAAGACAATGTCAAGCAAGCCAACCTGTAACAATCTCATTAAACTCCCCTTCTGTGTAACTTTTCAATAGATCGTCTTTTATCTCTGAAGAACTATTGCACCATAAATTTAAACCTTGCACACATCTCACCTCTAAATCCAAGTTTTTTTTTTAGAAAAAAAACAAAGAGTATCAATCCAGAGTGTTAAGAGTAGTAAACCATAACTAATATGCTAAACAAGAGGGAGAGAGATTCATGGTCTAGCGATTTCCTGCCAACCACAGCAAAGTATTTATGGACCCTATGCAGATTTACATTCTCAACTGCCAATGAGTCTCACCAGAGAGCTCTTATGTCAGATTGGACAGAATGGTGGAAACAAAGGATATGCCTGATCCTCTGCACCTGTACCATGTATACGTAGCTGCAGTTGTAAATATTTTTGCATCTTGCAGATGGGTATCTCATATTAGATGAATTAAAGATTTGTGGCTGTGGTAGATACCCGTATCAATTCATGCATAGCAATTACTTGAAGAATGGAAGATTTGAAAAAAGTATAAATAAACAGATTATGTATGGATAAATGAATCGAAACATCCACACCTTGCCGCACTGTTTGGGAAGCTATCTGGATGGGAATGGAAAGTGTAAAATTTGGCACACACTGAGGTTGTAGGATATAAACTGGAAGCCTAGAACCGAAAGCTGGCTCCAAAAAATTGTTAAAAGAAGGTGCTGAGGATGAACCCTGAAAGCCTACCAGAAGTCATATCAGCATCATAGCAATAGGCATATGAAGAATGAATTAAGAAGGATAGGGACAACGGGTCAACATTGCAATTTAGTTCAATAAAGCTGTGGGGGTCAACATTGCAATTTAGTGATGGAGGAAAGAGTGAACAAGAAAATGGGGGAATGTTACCAGCATGATGTTGGCAAAGCTGTGCAACATATCTGAAGAATCTGGAGTGAAAGTACCCATGAAAAAATTTCTTGCTACGCCTGTCACAATAAAAAGAATTGTCGGAATTTGAACAAACATAAATATTAAATTCATCAATCAGATAAAAGTTGAACCAATTATAAACGAGATAAGAAAACACAGTAACAGTAGGAAAGAAGAGGGAAACATACTTTCTCCAAGAGATCTGTTACCCCCAGTAAGAAGTATAGTAGCTGGGCAGGAGTCATTCTGGCGGCAGGACTTAGTTGGCAAGTCCTTAAATGGAGCAAAGTCAGTCCTTACGGCACGTTCTTCTAGATCTGGTACTTGCAATAAAGCTGGCCATTCCTGAGGCCTACGAATGGGACAGTATCCTGCTTGTTCCAAATCCGAGTACGCAATCCCACAGACAGTTCTTTTACATGAACCATCTGCATTTTTGTCAATGCAGGAGCAGCCACACCTTCCGTCAGGATCACCATTCAGTGCATTTTCAATCAACGTTTGGATCAGCAAAACCAGCAAACTGAGAAATATGGGAATAATATGAGCCTAATATTTGTCTTCATATTTCTTCTCTGCAAAATTAAGAGGTTGGAATATCAACAATATAACATTAAGAACAATTTCAAATCCCCTAAATTTATCCAGTAGCATAGTCATCAGAAAGACTCTCTGGAAGCACTTTATTTGGCCAGTGACTACCATTTTAGGGATGCCAGTAACCATTTCCATCCCATGAGATTTTCTTTTGAGACATAGGAAAAGAGGGGAGTGGGGAGGAGAAGCCAAACCAAAATCATAATTCCTGATTCAGTTACTTGTATCAAAATAAGGTTCCTTCATTAGTAAAGCAAAAGAAGGCTTTATATAGACAGAGAAACTGAACATAAAATTGGAAGTACAGATGAATTGCAGTTGAAGTCAAATGAAGGGCTTAACTTCCATCAACTACTGACTGACTTAAATCAACCTCTTTTTAGGAATCAAAGTTTATATCACTGTGCATGTTTACTCCAACAACAAATTGAACAAAAGAAGAGAAATTTAAGATTTAAGGTGTAATATTAACTAAACCCATTAAGACTTCACGGATTCAGCAAACAATAAAACATGCAAAGGAATTCCCATTTATTCCTTCCATAATAATGAGACAAGCACTGATCTTTGAAAATGTAAAAATCAAAGAAAGTGCATGAAGTGAAATTGCTGACCTGGAAAATGAGGTTCTTCCTGAACAGAGCGTTGGCCTGAGTCAAGAAACTGGCAGCTATATGCGATGAATCCGCCATTAGTGGCTGCTCCTCTCCTCCCCTTTCAGCCCTTCTCAATAAGAAGATTTGCACAGTTATCAGAAGAAGAACTGAAGAATGAGAGAATGAGAGAATGAGAGAATGAGGGAATGAGAGAATCATGAAATGACATATAACCATTAATTAATAAATCTTCCAAGGTAAGGAAGAAACCTTTACTTTCCCGCAGAGCAGTTACGTTAGTTAATGACCTGTTGACTGTTGTGGAGAACAGTATGAAGACAGAGAAGTGTGGGCCACGCGGCTTTGATATAGTTGGAAGTTGGAAGTTGGAACCTACTGTTCTCTGTTGGCTGGCGCTGTGAATGTGGGGCCCGCCATTGTGTGGATATGGAGCCCACTAGTACTTTGGCAAGTCAAATTGGGTCAATTTGAAAAGAACTCATACAGACGGAAAGCCTAGATGTCACTATGTGTAGCAATTAGTGAATCACAACGAATTGTCACAGCCCACCCAACAAAGGCTCACGGGCCTAACTTGCAAGTCTACGGACTTGGACATTGAGCTAAAATCAAGTCCATGACCTAGAACTCTCTACACTTGAAGGGAGTCTAGATATGTTCAAGAACTTCTAGAAGCAATGATGGTCAAGGAAAGTTTTAGAAGAAGCTTTTAGAGAAGCCTTGTAAATAGCTAAGGAAAGAGGAGACTTCTAGAGTTCTCCGAGTAGCTATAATCCACCACATAGGAGGTGGGATGATTATAGTCCCTTAGGCTAGAAAGTTCTCCACAATTGGATGGAGGACACTTGTACATATCTTAGTCATTCTTTGGATTCTTGGTTGCCTATAAATAGAGGTGGTCTTGTTTGGCCAAGGCACCAACCAAGCAAGTGAGTTATCAAGCTTTGTACTCAAGCTTTCTAGTGTCATACAAGTTCATTCTCTCAAACTCTCTCTTGTGTTCTCTAAGTTCTCTTCCCAAGTCCCTCAAGGAATGAAGAAAGTCTGACTTAGTACTAGCGTGAGTGCTAAGTGCCAGCGCGATTACTTAGAAAGGTCTAAGTCCGTGACAGAATGGTACCTTGGCAAGTCAAATTGGGTCAATGGCTACGTTTGGTAACGCTTCGAAGATCATTTTTTATGTTCTTTATTCCATTTGGGACCAGAAATATGGAATAAAGTGTTTGATAATCATGGATTGTTTTTCTATGCCCAAGTAACGAATCAGAACCAAAGTCATCCCAATATGATATTTTGCAGAACATGGTTACCCTTGTTCTTCACTCCCAACACCAAATTCAAGGAACAAGTTCTATTTTGTGGTCCTTGAAATCCCGATGAAATTGAACCTGACTTGCAAAACTCTCCATCACCACTACACTCCACAGCCTCTCGGCCCTCTCCTACCAGCTCACCTGACCTACTACTCTCCATTGAATCTCACCTGACCTGCTACTCTCCATCGCCACTAAGATTGTAGCTTCTCATATTACCATTGAATTTCACATGCAACTCGCCTCTTTGTGTGACAGTGTCTCACACAACAATAAGTATCTTCACGAAGGTTGGAAAGAGCTGACTCTATAGCCTCTCCTACTGCCATCGAACCTCACTTGCAACTCTTCTCTCTGCTTGACAATGCCTCACGAAGTTGATCATCCCAAATTTGTTGTATGTTCATCATAGATGTGTTATTTGTTGTTTTTTTTATTAGTTATAACAAACACTTTGGAATCTGTAGCTTGTTCGATAGGGGTTCTTCTTCTTCTTCAATCAAATCTAGGGTTTTAACATACTCAAATTTGGAACATAATGCATGAAATCAAACCTAGGGTTTGTTTATATATTGTAAATCGAATCTAGGGTTCTAAAATACCCAAATTTGGATGAGAAATATTCTTGTTTGCTGTATTTTTTGTAAATCGAACATGAGAATATCATTTGTTTTTTTTTTTTTTTTTTAAGTCATTGTCTTGGATTAAATTTCTGCTATTGATTGAGGAGTCATTTTCTAATATTTGGGTCTGAAATGGATTCAATCAAAGTTATTCTGAGTTTTTTTTTTTTTTTTTTTTTTTTTGTGATGACATTTTCATTTTTCCTCATTCTTTGACATTAAATGATTAAGTGGTCATAATTTTATAATTCTAGATTTCCTATAGTTTCCTCTATGACATGCCTTTAATCCAGTTTTATTTGTAAAGTTCTAATTAAATTGTTGATACCATATATGATCGAGAAGGAGAACCACCCGAATTGTCAAATTGAATGATCTCATAGATATTCCATCTTCTTATTAGATAGTTGTTACAACAAGGAATTTCTTACACTTTTTTTCTACTATTGTTTCCAATTTAGAGAAAAACAACATGAAACTGAAAAGAAATAGGATTCCCATGGTTGGAAGAGGTTTTTGAAAAACTAAACTTATTAGTCCTTTGTAAACGTGTTACTTCTAATGTATTCTTGGTTGTGTATTTCTCCATCCCTCTTTTTGACTAAACCTTGCTTTAATAGTTTATCATGTACGGAACAATGACAAATTGATCGTTTGTACACCACAGTGTGAATCATTCTTTAAATTTAGTGTGCCTTACCTATTATACCCATGCCCAAAACTTGATCTAATTGCACTTAATGCGTAGGTACTATACCAACATCTGTACTAGCTGGCAACAGGTAAGAATAAATTTAAGCGAAATCCTTTAAATTAAATCTCGAAAGTATTGTAGTGAGTAATCCGACCACCTTGTTGAAAACCTTCGTGTTTACGATGTAACAATCTCCACCTTGGCTTGAATTCTGTCGAATCTCCTGTAAAGATAACTTGTAGATGCCTTCATCCCCGTACCTCCATAGAGGTACAAACTTGCACCCATCTGGTGCGTCCCTCACCTTCAATAACAAGTAATATTGATCAAGTCCAAACAAGATTTGAAATTCTTTGTGGTGACCAGTTTGGTAAGCATATCTGCAGGATTGCTATCTGTATGAATTTTCCTCAAGTGAATACTGACTTATGACACAAGCTCCCTGATCTTGTGAAATCTCATATCAATATGCTTTGTCCTTGCATAAAACACGTGATTCTTTGCAAGATGTATGACACTCTGACTGTCACAGTATAGAACCAATCCAGCCAACCAAACTCCTTCCATGGCTGCTTCAATCGCCACCTACTTTACCTCTATAGTGGACAATGCGACTGAAGACTGAAGCATCGCCCTCCATGAGATAGGTCGACCAGCTAATGTAAATACATACGTTGTAATAGACATCTGCCTGTCTAAGTCATCGGCATAATTAGAATAAACATATCCCACTAGCTTTGTGGAACTTCCCTTATTGCTGAGCATAATACCCAAACTTATAGTCTTGCTCAGCTATCTGAAGATCCACTTAAGTGCATTTCAATGCTCCTTCTATGGATTACTCATGTATCGGCAAACAACGTTGACTGCATGAGACAAATCCGGCCTACTATGTCATAGCATACATGAGATTCCCAACTGCACTAGCATAGGGGAACCCAAGACATCTACTCCACCTCCTCATGTGTTTAAGACATTGCTTTTCAAATAACTTGAAATGGCCAGCTAATGGAGTATTAACCAGTTTAGCTTTTTCCATGTTGAAACGTTCCAGCACCTTTTCAATATACCTTTTTGAGTTACCCAAAGTTTACCTGCACTTCTATCTCTAAGGATTTCCATGCCAATGTTTTTTTTTTTTTTTCTGCAACAAAATTCCTTCATATCAAATTCAACACTCAATAAAGATTTTAGAGATATAACTTCATGTTTATTCTTGCTAACAATGAGCATGTCATCATCATAAAACATCAAAAGAACAATAGAATTATCACTTGACACTTTATAATACACACAACAGTTATACTCACTTATTGTGTAACTAATCTGCACCATGCAGGAGTCAAAACGCTTGTACCGTTGCCTAAGAGATTGCTTAAGACCATAAAACAATAGTGAAGAGGCCTGACCTCGAGACATACAACCTCGTAATGGCCCTTTGGAATCAACTCACAAACCAAGCGATGGAATACAAGACATCACTTGTTTATTAATTGATTTCGATTTGTGGACCTGAAATTGTTTAATAAACAATTCAGTTATAATTTCTAACTTGCATACCTTGAATCGAATCAAACCAAACCAATAAACCCGAACCATACCAATTAACACGGCTACGTGAAAGATGACACAAAATCCCACCCTACAACACCTCATTCATCATGAAAGTAGGACATATTTGTGTAAGGTTGGCATCACCTACCTCCTTTCAAGTGCCACCATCGTGGCCAACATTCCCATGTCAGTATATGCTTGCGGCAAATCCAAGCTTCTTATGGGATTCCCCTTACCTTTTCCTTTCCCGAAAGCAGCCATTTCAATTCAGGGAAGAGACTCCGTTTGATACCCTTTCGTACACATTTTTTAATCGATAAATTATGAACTTTGTTTTCCCTAATAAGACAAGTTAGAGAAGAAGCTCTCTGTACAAAACAGAAAAACCTCTCCCCCTCTGGGCTCATTCCTCGCGCCCTCGCGCCTCTCAGATCCGAACGCCAAGATAACCCTAGAAAGCGCGAAGGGTTAGAGGAAACACAAAACCCAGGTACGCTTCAACTTCTATCTTTCCGCTCTTAAATACTTAAATCATCTGTCCGAAAATCGTCTCTTACTGTTTACCGATCAATATATTCATCTATTGATCGAATTTTCTGATGTTTAGTTTAGGGTTTAAGTTCTCTGATTTTCTTTGTTCTTCTTTGTCATGCAATAGTGAGAACATTAATTGGGTTGATTGATTACTGTCTAAGCTCGATCATTAATGGCATCGCCGCAGCAACCTACCGCTGGATCTTGCCCGACTGCCCAAGTGGTACGTTTTAATGCTTAATTCAACTCTGCTTTTTCCTCTCTCTCTCTCTCTCTCTCTCTCTCTCTCTCTATATATATATATATATATATATATATATATATATATATATTATATTGTTATGAATATTACTTTATTTTTTTCTTTCGCATTGTTACCCTCTTTTCCAGGTGGGGAATGCTTTTGTTCACCAGTACTACCGCATCCTTCATCAATCACCCGAACTCGTGTTTCGATTTTATCAGGATACTAGTAAGTTGGGCCGCCCCGAGCCTGACGGAACCTTGAGTTCCATAACGACCATGCAAGTGAGTTCTTTTTCTCATGACATTTGAGTAACAGAAGCTAGGCTATTAAGTGTACCCTTATGAATCTCTTGGTTTTCAATGTTTGAAAATCGACCCTTTTATTGATTTGTCATTTGGTTATGCTTATTTGTACAGGCTATCAATGAGAAGATACTCTCTCTGGATTATAGCGATTGTAGAGCAGAAATTAAGACAGTGGATGCCCAGGAGTCGCACAATGGTGGAGTAATTGTCCTCGTGACTGGGTATCTCACTGGAAAAGAAGGCGTGAGGCGGAATTTCACGCAGTCCTTTTTCCTTGCTCCTCAAGACAAGGGCTACTTTGTTTTGAATGACTTGTTTAGATATGTTGAGGAGGTTGAACATCATGGTGGGAGCCAGAGTTTACCTAATCGTGTAGCTCCTCATCTAACCCCTGAGCAGGGTATGTTTTAGGTTGAGTCTTGTTTTTTGTTTTCCTTTAACATCCGTTGTTTTCTTCTGTTTGATTTCCATTCATGTTCATATGCAGATCCTGCTCTGGTTGCTGAGCAAACCATCACATCGCCGGATGAAGAAGTTAACGGTGAGGAAGTGTATAATCCCTCTGACAATGAGGAAAGTACCATTGTAATAGAGAGAGTACCAGCAACTGAGGTTGTTGATGACATTCCAAACAATACGCAGATGGTGGCAGAATCTAACACTGCTGCCCTTGAAGAGGTGCCGAAGAAATCATATGCTTCAATTGTGAGTCACTAGAGTCATACGTTAAAAAAATGTACAAATTTTTTTTTTTTGGGCATCCTACTGTTTTGCAAGTCCCTGTGACACTTCCTTCTATCGGTTTTCAGTTGTAAGAATGTGATGTTTGTGCCTTGACATGCATATGGTTGGTATAGTGTGCGGCATCATATCCTATTGTGTAACTTTTCACATGGGTTCAACTGACTGATTTTGTTGTGGTGGATTCATGGTGTTTGTAACTGCTGATCGGATGATGTTAATTTGGTCTTTTCCTACACATTCAGTGGAGTAACTGATTGTTCAAATAATTGATGTTAATGCAGGTGAGGGTTAAGAAAGAGAATGGAGGGCCTAGACCTCCTGCATGGACAGCTCCTTCAAACCAGGAACGACCGGTGGCACTCACTTCACCACCAGACTCAGCAGCCGAGACACCAGTTTCCAGTTCAAATACAACAGAAGGTGGCAATAATAAAGAGGGAGAATGTATGCTAGTCTTTTGATCATCCTGGTGTTTTTTTCCAAGAATCTATGCATAAAAATCTGCTCACTGACCTGGTTGGCCTTGTTGCAGCTGATGGTCACTCAATTTACATCAAGAATCTCCCACTAAATGCTACACCTGCAGACCTCGAGGAAGAATTTAAGAAGTTTGGACCTATCAAGAGTGATGGTGTTCAAGTCAGAAGCAATAAGGTTTGCTGAACTTCAACCACCTGCTCGCTTAGTTTTGGTTTTGTTATTGTTTAGTGTTGTAAACTGTTAAAGTCTCCTTGTTTGCAGCAACAGGGTTTTTGTTTTGGATTTGTTGAATTTGAGGTGGCAACTGCTGTGCAAAGTGCAATAGAGGTATACTTTCTGAGCTACATGATATTATGTTTTTATATGCTAACTAAGATGATAGCTATCATCTAACATTGTCAATCTATTAATCTAGAAATTGCCTCTTGAAAAGTATTTCCTTGTTCTGTTGCTTTTACATGATAAAATGTATTCTTATTTCTGTCATTATTCGGTATTCAATTATTTGATTAGTCCATATCCCTTGTTTGAAGATGAACTATCTTTTGTTGACTTCGAGATGCCTATTTCTGTTTGGTGATGTTTCAGTTTTTTGAATCCAGATGATTTTTCCCCAGCTTGTTTTGTAGAGCAAACAATGTTAAGTTTTGTTGATGTTTACTATCTTTATGTTATGTACTAATCCAAATTTTGCCTGTTCAAATCAGTTAATGCAGATCAAATTAAGGATCTACTAGTGGTAGGCAGGGATTTGTTGGAGTTAATAAAAGATAAAAAATCAGAGATTGGATTTGCAACAATTTGAGGAAATTAGAACAGCATGCAACAGGAATAGAGGATTAATGGAGAGAGAAACAGATCTAAATATTTTAGCAAAATATGAGACTGAATTCAACTGAGCCTTATCCCAACTAAATGGGGTCAGCTACATGGATCACAGAGAGAGAGAGACAGATCTAAACATAATAGCAAAATGTGAGAATGAGGTTAAATTTCAGATCTGAAACCAGAAGAAATAAAGTTGAAACAGAATACTGCAGAATCAATCAAAATATAAAGAGAGAAAGGGGGAAAAGACGGATGTCGATGGGGGACAATAGAAGAGAGAAAGAAAAAGAGAAATACGAGAGAGAGGGATATCGCAGGAGAGATAAAGGAGAAACGGAACCATGGGGAGGAGTAAGAGAAGAGAGATGAGAGAGTCCAACTCTAATTTTCAACTCAAACAATTCTTAATCCATTCCATCAAATCGTTGGGTGGGTTTACAAGCTTTAAATTAAAAAGGAAATAGAAGCATAGTTGACTAGGCTATCCAAGGTGTGTAGTATATGACTATATGTACTACAGAATTATAATTGTATATAATTATGGTTATGCGCAACATAGAAGCCATATTAATGCAATATGGTATAATTATACCAGTAATGAGCTAATATGAGAAAATCAACATATAATAAACATAGTATAGGTTATAATATAAGCATATTGATGTAGATTCTGGTCAGAAGAAGGAACAGAAGAAGAACCAAGGTGGTTCGAGTCAGCCTCATGTGGACCAGTTCGAACCAACAAGAAGACCAGCTTGAGCCAGCCAGCTGACCTTCTAGAAGAGGCCTTTGTTGGCCACGATTTTGATAGGAGATCATCTCCAGCTGCCTATTTGCTAATTTATTTAGTTTCTAATTTAGTGAACTACCTTATTTGTTTTAGAAGGCTGAGCTATAAAGCCAAGTAGTTTCTAATTCTATTTTCCTTCTATTTTAGTTAGGTTTTAATAGTTTTTATTTTTGTTGTAAGCTTGCCTAATAAGCTATTAATAGGCCCCTTATTGTAAGGAAGGAACAGATTTGGAGAATAGAAGTTTCAGGCCATGATGCCATTGGTTATGGGGGAAATTCCATGTTTCAACAGCTAGGATAGCTGTGGGTGAGAGACCCAGGCTGAGAAAGCCATTCCCCTATCCTCTTTCTTCTCCTATGTTCTTCCTGTTCTGCTTGATCTCCTTTAGCACTGCTGCTACTAATCTGTGACTGCAACAACTGCTGCAATTGATCTCTGTTGAAGTCCAGAAGTTGTTCTCCAATCAAGTTCTCAACTGCTGCTGCTGTTCATCATCAAAAGAAGGTTTGAAGTACACCTGTGCAAATCTGTGTTTGCCCTACTTCCTGCAACAATTGAACCTGCTCTTCCCTGGAGTCTAAGCCCTGTTCCAGCAAAGCTTTTGGAGCATAGAAACACTCCACCTTACACCCCACTCGAGCCCATAGTTCGAGAACTTGCGAGATCTCGCCGAGTTTCTCGGTTTTTGGAAAAGCCGAGACGAGACTGCCTACGAGTCTCGAAAGTGCAATATCTCGGTGAGATCTCGGATCTCGGTTGGATCTCGGTTTCGACCCATTATTTTAACCCACCTACCACTTAAATACCTTACCTGATTGGACAAAACTCGACATATCTCGGCGAGGTCTTGGATCTCGGGTTGACCCAAAGTTGAGGCTTCGAGTTGGAAAAAAAAAATACACCAACTCGGCGAGATCTCGCTGAGATCTCGACTCGTCTCGGTTTTTCCAAGAGTCGAGTTGGTACTGAGACCCGAGTTTTAGTACCTTGCTCGAGCCACTGTTACAGGTCATTCTATCGGCTGGATTGTTCCACAGCCTTAACCTTTTATTTTCGTTCTCATCTCATATCTCCACTTCTGTCCATCAGAATTATACCAAACTTGCAGCGAGACATCACCCCTTCAAGCCCTACACTCGATCTTACTTGCCCCCTCTCATCAACCTCATCTCCATCCGACCTGAATTTGGAGACATTCTGCAGGCCCGTTTGGTTTTTATCCACTGATTTCTACTTTCTATTTTGTGACCTGTTGATAACTTGTGATCTGGTCACCCTATTCCGTTCCTGTCTGGAGGGTTTGCTGAATACCCTAGGACCTGCACTCGACCTTGCTATCAGCCCTATTGAGTGGCTAGATTTTTGGATTACAACCTAGGCCTTACATACCCTAGGACCTGCACTCGACCTTGCTATCAGCTTTACTGAGTGGCTGGATTTTTGGATTACAACCTAGACCTTACATCTGAGTTCCAGCCTTTGCTTAAACCCTGCTGTTTTGGTTATTCTAGTTGACTGCTGTGAATTATTGTGGGTTTATTTGGGGCCAAGTTAACCCTAATTTAGCCTTACATAACATATCCATTGGAAAACAAAGCAATAAACATAAATCAACCTAAACTTGTGATGTGTCAATAAGGCTTGTTGTTGCCTTGGATCCAAGAAAGAGCCTAGACGCCTAGGTGAGCCCTTTACAACTCTGAATAGAAGTCTAGTCAAGATAGACTTCCTAACTAGTAAAAACAATTAAAGATAATGAACTAAGACTTCTAGAAGAACTAAAAGGCTCCATAATTCTAAAATAGTCCATAGTTGTCATGGCGCTAGAGAATTGTATATATCGATCAACGATATGAGGAATGTTAGCATTTCGGCCGATATGGCCTCCATGGCGTCGCCATGGCACCGACATGGATGCCATACTACGAAATATGGACATATTGTCTGATATGCTTGTTCAAGTACTTATTATTATTTTTTTAACCTTATAAAAAAATATGCTTTTATCCTAATGTGTATGAGAATACACATTAACAAAAACAAAAAACAAAAACAAAAAACAAAATTTGACTCAAATCTCTAATACGGTAATATCCTAAATCCCAAATCGAAGTTCTCAACACTCTCTTTGTTTCTCACTCAACACTCAACAGACTGAACAGAGCATGATGGAAGTCACGGAACGACTTCGACTTCGACTCCTGTGACTCCGTGACTCCAGCCCTACTTCATTTGTTTGAGGCTTGGACTCCGGCAGGCGGCAAGTTCTCCACTTCTCCTAGCTCCGGTGACTTCTCCTGTAGGTAAGTAAATGTTTTTTTTTAAATTTGATTGTTCTTCTTCTTATTCTTCTCCTCCCATTCCTCCAGCGAGAGAGAGAGAGAGAGTCGTCTTCTTCACCTCCGATGACTTCTCTTTTTTTTAAAAAAAAAAAATACGTAACACAGGCACCACTCTCAGTCTCTCACAGTCGACACTAGATACAAGCAGAGAGAGACCAAGAGGGTTTTTTTTCTTCTTCTTGCTTGGCAGAGTTGCAAGCTTGCTTGTGTTACGTGGGTAGCTGCTCTTTGCTTATCTTTTTTGTTGGATTAATAAAATTATTTGCTAGGCTAATCCATGTTTTCATACTTTCATATACACTAATGGGTATTACACTTTCATGAATTAAACCATAGTAGATTAGTAGTACACTTTCATGTTGATTTTTGATGTTATAGGGTATATATTATAGCATACTAAATGACATTAAAAATAGAGAAAATAAAAAATAAAACATGGTCGACATGATCGCCATGGCAACGCCATGGCGGGCGACATGTCGATATATTGACGTGACACCCCTCCACCGACTTGGGTCACCATGACAACGTGACAACTATGAAATAGTCTACTAATGGTTCCTACATAATCTTATCCATCTATTTAATCCGGTGTATTACCTTAAATACCAACTTTTGGATTTATATAAGAGGCACATTACATTAACTAAACCAAAAAATAAAAAAACCAAAGGTTATAGAACTCATCCATGAGCCAAAATAAAGTCTTTTGAGGCCCACCGATTGAACAATTTGAACTGCGTCACTGGTCTTAGGAGGGAATTTGTTATCATTCTTATTACTTTTTTGTCACTTGAAATATCCAATGACATAAATTTTTTATTCTCTTCGTTCGTAAATGGAAGATTGTTTCCTATATAGACAATCCCTGAGCATGTTGTCTACATAATTACCTAGTTATAGGTTGGATTTCAGTCCAATCCCACTTCTCCATATGTTGATACAACAACAACATCAAACTCAGCCTTATCCCAACTTAATGGGGTCGGCTATATGGATCCTATAAGTAAATAAAGAATCCCATGGATACAGTTCGGATCTAACCTGAACGGATATGGGAACGCAATAGAAGAGATCAAGAACCAAGCTTTTGATTACTAGCACCGCTAACACGAACGACCTTCTGCAATCTCTAGATGTCTCGCTTGGCTTCTCCACAGAGAACTTCTCACCACAAATCCTTGGGAAAAGATGGAATATCATAGAGAACACAAAGATTTGGAGAACAAGAGTAAGAGATGAGAATTAGGCTATGGTTAGTAACGGTCTGAACAAAGAACACCCATTCTTGACTAGAAACGTTCTGTGGCTTTTCTAGTCTGGAACGGCGTTCTGTGACCGAAAATGACCGTTTGGTAATGGTCTCAAGAACGTGTTCAGAACAAAAATGGTGTTTGGTAAAACCTATTCTTCCCTATTTGATATTATTTATAATAATGCCATCCTCATCTATATTAAGACCAAAAAATACGTGTCAATGTTTTTTCTCTCTTACCAACCAAACATAAATTAAAATAATCTCAGAAATTTTCATAATTAACATAAATTAAAATATCTAATAAATTACCTACCTTAACATAAATTAAAATATCTCATTAACATAAGCAAAGTAATTATAAAAATATGTCAAATTTCAAAGATATTAAAATTGGGTTCTTGTGTGGATTAGTGCCATAACTGACTATGCTATAATTGAATAAAAAGGGCCTTGGTGGATTCGAACCACCCCCCCTTGGAACATGCTCATTGTCCAAGTGCTCTACCAATTTGAGCGAAAGACCCATCAAGTACTCATTGATTAGGGGGAGGGGGAAGGGGGCCAATGGTGTAGGTGTTTTGTAGGTGGTTGGGGCTGACAATGGTGGCCTCCCTCCTCTGTGTGTGTGTTGTAGGTGATTGGGGCTGCCAATGGTGGCCTCAGCCACTGTTGTGTATAACTGTATAAAAAAATAAAAAGTGAAATAGAAGAGACCAATCTATTCTACCACATCCATGGAAGCACCTGGAATAACAACTTCTTACACACTGTTAAATACGCTCCCAACCTACTGGCAGAAATTTTTTGGATGGTGGAGTTACTACCTCAAGAAACTGTGTAGGTTTATAAAGATGTTCGATCATCATTCTTTGAAAAAGAAATACAATTAGGTGAAGAAGAAGAAGAAGAAGAAGAAGAACTCGGAGCTGTGATACACATCAACCAATATATTTTTTCCCAAGATGTTGTATTTTTAATTTAGGATCTAAATTAATAATAAACTGCAAATGCAAAGGTTGTGTGTAGCTACAGGTCGAACTCAAGGCGGTGAGATCTATGCAATTCCAATCATAGTACAAGAACTCGTTTCGTCTCGGTCCAGATTTCAAGAATTTCGAGTATCTCGGTTGAGTTGAAACGAAATGCAACATCGAATTGAAAAAAGGCAATATTTCGAATATTTCTGAAATTTTGATGAAATTTCGTTCGTCTCGTTTCGGAAATCTCGGTCAATTTGGCATTTTACGCCCACAGAAAAATACCATATTTGGACGAAATTTCGGTATCTCGGAAATTTCGGTCAGACCGAAACATTGAAACGAAACGAGATTTTAAACCTTGATTCTAATCCTAACTTAAGCAGAGTGCACCACTTCAGATGACAATTATCAACTGCCAACTATTCTATCAATAATGAAAGAAATAATATCGAATCCAATAAACGGCCTAATCTAACAATAAAATCAAATTTTAAAGAAGCACTTAGGGATACGAATCCACCGTGAAAATCCAAAGAACGACAATCACAAATACCCTTAATCGCATGAACGAGCTAAGTCTATAGAAGCTATGGTTGAAACACGATAAACTCCTATGAGTAATCCCAATCATGATATAGAAAGATAATAACACGCAAAATTATATTGGAACTATAACAAGTATGCATACGAAATTAATGGCATGCATAATATGGTCGTTGCACATATAATATTGGTTGCAAATAAAATTAACTATGGGCATATGAGAACCGTCACTTCTCTTCTTCTCATGGCTTCATCCAATCCCTAAGTCAAGAGACTTAGCTAGCCATGGAAGGAGTAGGAGGAGGAGATAAAAGGGATAGAAGAAAAGAAAACATAAAATTAAACTAAGCAAATCAAAGAGAAGAGATAGGGTGTATACCTGGAACACCTGGCTCCAATGAAGATCGATCCTCACTTGAACTTTGCCGCATGCAAGAATGAAGAACCAATTACAAAAATAAAAAGAAAATTACAAATGATGTTAAGGGGAAGGGAGACTAAAATTCTGCTTTAACAATGATGAGAACAACATAAAAGGATGGGAAAAAAAACGCAGAATGCTTGAAGAAAAAATAAATCCAGCCTTGGACAAAAACTTCCAATCCTCTTGATTCCAATGCTTGAATTTCGATTACAACCCGATCCAAAATAAAAAGAAAATCCTGAAGATAAAAAAAAATAAATTTTAAGAGCTCCAAACAGAAAGAGGGCTAGAGAGATGAAGGAATAATATTAACGAGGGGAGGGGCTGACCCTTTTATAGAGGAGAGAGGGACACAAAATCGTGGAGGGTGAGGTGATTTGAGAGAGATAAATTAGGGAGAGAGAGGATTTTAGAAAGATGAGAGAGAATATGGGAAAATCCACGGATTAGAGAAGGGGGATATTAGGTGGTGGAAAGAAAAAAAATAAAGATATAGGAGAGGTTAAGCACGTAGAAGGAAGTTAGGGATATTGGAGTTAGTTATGGATTAGAAGTGGGAAGGTGAGGTGGCATAAGGGAAAAGAGGAAAGAAATTAGTGGAGGGAATAGTAGGGCTGTAAACGGCTTGGATTCGGCTCGGATTCACTACTATCCAAATCCGAATCCGTTTAACAAATGCACTATCCGAATTCGATCAGATATCCGACGGATATTTAAATGGTATTACCGTATCCGAATCCGAGAGTTTATCGGATATCCGGATACTATCCGATCCAATAAACTATCCGATTCATGAACAATTACACTTATGGATTTCCAACCCCGATTACTGATTTCCGACTCCGATTACCGATTTCCGATTCCGATTATCGATTTCCGACTCCGATTACCTATTTTATTAAACTGCTGCCTATTCTTAGAAAGGTGTTATTTTGTTCTTTAAATTGGATTATCATTAGGTTAATGGATAGATTGATCCTGTTATCTTCAAATCAAACCTCAAAAATAGATTGCACCAACAGAAAAGAAAAGAAAAGAGAAACAAAAAATCAGTTTGTAGATTTGTAGGAAAAATGGGTCTATAGTAATAACTCAGAAAAGGAAACAAGACAATGGAATCCCTTTAAACTAAAATCTGGAAAAGTGGGGAAGACCAGATATTTAGACAACAAAAAAAAAAAAAAAAAAAAAGTAGGGAAAATGAGAAGTGATGGAATAGAATATTTCTGATAAGATTCGATACTAACACTGCAAAAGAAGGTGTAGTTCTCATTCTTTTAGGATCTGGCTTGTCTGGTTCTTTACGAGATTCATCAAAAAGCCTCTTAGCCGCCATCCTTGCTTACTGAGAGAGACAGTATTAGACAAAGGAGAAGGAGAGAAAGAGAGATTATTGCTCAAATTCTAAGCAGAAGAAGAAGAAAGCATTAGCAAACTATTTGGGTCTTTGGGGTTTGTGGGTGTTGCAGCTTATCTATCTTCAAGAGTGGGAACTGAGACCTGCGAAGAGAATATAAATTATGTAAGGAGAAGCATTAAAGAATTGTTGAAAAATGAAATTTCTGGGAAAGAGGAAAGGAAATAACTGGGCAGGATCCATCCCAATTCCCAATTCCCAATTCCCAATTCCCAACCCATATATGACTTAAGGCTTCCTGATGTAATCTTCCCAACGTCACTCTCCTCCACACCAAGTCAAGTCTACACCTCTCTCTCTCTAATATGTGCTTCAGGAATACTGAACTTAACTCGCTTCTCTTTTACAATTTCCTCTCCCGCAGCAATACTGACTTAACTCGCTTCTCTTTTACAATTTCATAGGGAATTTGAACAATTCAAATTCTGAAACTGAAATCTCAAGAATGCATTAAGTTATACCCAACAAAACTATTTCATTTAGAAACCCAAGTAGTAACAACAGAACAACCGTGCAATAAAGTATTTTGTGTAAAGGAGCAATGCAAACTAAAATACAAATAAGAAAAAAGAACAGAACTTCCAAACCATAAACCATTACCCTCTCATAAGCCTATCTTGATAAAAGCCTAAATCTCTACAAAACCATGATATGGTGAAGGTAGAGAGACAGAGGATGCTAGTTTATGTAAGATGGGGGCAATTACTATTACAGTATTACTCCATTGAACAGCTGAACTCATTCTATATGTGTAAAAAAAATCATCTACAGCAGCCCCATTTGAGCCATCTCCCCAACCCCTCTCCCCTCTCGACTCCAATAGTAATCTATTCTCCTTTCATTACCCATTTACCCCCTGCAGTAACCCTGTAACAGCAAATTCAAACAAACAAAAACACTCAGACGTTCACAGCAAAACACTCCTCCCTTCGACTCTCATTCCCACCCAATTCCTTGACCCCAAACCAGATAACTTGTTCGATTTTCACTGCAAATCACCCCACCCATTTGACTTAAAAAAAACCCACTGTCGATTCCCAGCACAAACGCTCACCACCCCTTTTTTTTTCCATCTGAAACTTCGATCAATCCATTCGGCCATTCTACAGTTCGACAAGTGAAAAGAAAAAAACAGAAAAAAGAGCAAAGAGATGAGAGCGAGAGACAGAATCAAGAGAGAGATAGTGAGATACGGAAGAAGAAGAAGAATCGCATACCTAATTGGTCTAGAGCGAGAGTCGTGGGGGTTGTGCGAGTGCCGTTGCCGTTGTTGCTAAGAGTCGAAAATCAAGAGTGAGTGACCAGTGACCTTGAAGCTTGAGGGTTGAGTGCAGACTGCCGGCGCCGTTGAGAGCTTGAAAGTTGAAACTCAGACTTGAGAATCGAGAGTGTAAGAGGGAGGAAGAGATTCAAGAGAATAGGAAGCCTAAGTATTAGGTTAAGACTTAAGAGTTAGGGTGATATTACGAAAATAGCCTTATAAAATACAAATAATAAAGGTAATACAGTAATATTGATATATTTTTATAAAAAATATTAAAAAACCATAACTTACAATCGGATAATAAATTATCCGATTATTATCCGATTCCGAATAGAACTATTCGACTCCGAATCCGATTAGCTTTCGGACGGATTCGGATATTATTTGGAAACCAGAATTTCGGATTCGGAACCTCTTAAATGGATTTGAACTCGGATCGGATTCGGATTTTCGGCTATCCATTTACAGCCCTAGGGAATAGGAAAGAAGAGAGAAACGTGAGAGAGAGAAGAGATTTGAGATAGATGAGAGAGATGATATGGAAAGATGAGAGGGACTGCTCTCTCGTTTTTCTCCTCCTCTCTTATATGGTTTTCTCTACCTCCCCAAAAGGAAAATAAAATAATATTCCCAATTCGAAACAACCACAAAAAACATGGCTGATTCCTTAGCCAAATACAACTCTTTCCTTTTGTTTCAAAATAGAAAGACTTAAAATCCTAAAACTTAGAATCCTAATCTAATTTAGAAGATTACAAATAATCTAATCTTGAGCCAATCTTCCAAATAGTCTCCCCATATTTAAGCAGCTTACAAAAATGTTGAAACCTATCCTTTTTTTCTAGCAAAATCGTTGGAGAGAGGTAGATCTTGAAAGAAAATAAGAAGTTCTCCTTTGAGTAGAAAACATTGGAGCTTGGTTGATCTCCTTTCCATCTTAACCCTTGATTCTGCTTCTAGACAATCCAGGATCTTCTTAATTATTTGGACACTTAAGCCCTCTTGCAAAAATCGCAGAATGTGGTTTGCTCTGTGAGTGACGGTTTGGCATGCTCGGGGCCGCCTTGGCCCATGGTCCAGCCCATGTAGGTGATAAAATCGTGATTTGGGCTGACTTTGGACTGCTTGCACTTCAGCTTTGCACGGGATTTATTCTAGCTCTTTAGCATCATTTGGGATTTTTTTTTCAAGAATGGACCTAAAACATAAAAACACAGAAAAACACCTCGAGTTGCTCCATTCAAGTATAAAAAATGTAAGAATTATATGCCTAAATTCACATTTAAATGTGCTCATCAGATTCCCCCATTCTTAAACTTTGCTAGTCCTCGAGCAAACAAAACAGAAAATTAAATTAAAAAAAACAAAGAAAATCTAACTCACTTTCGTAGGAATCACGATTGCACTTAGCATGTGCAACAAGCCTTTAAACCCTTAGGTTACTCTTAGTGGACGAGTTGTGTCTCGTGAGTGTTTGCAGGGAATATACACACAAAATTCAAATTTTAGTTGATCCTTTCCTAAACACAGGTAAAAAATACATCCATTCTAGAATTGACAATAAACATGATAATTAAGCTTTGAGATCGAGATTCTTATGGACCCCCATACTTGAACTTTATTATCTCACTCCAAGTTGTGGGACTATCATACCTCCCCAATTAAGGAACTTCCTTATTATGTTCACTCTATTTCTTACCAACAGTACTCCGTAGAGATTAGATCAAGAGCATCTTCTAGGCTACAAAAGACCTTGGCTCGGGTCAGACATAAACCTGGGCACTTTATATTGCAATTCCACATTTTTTTCACTACTTAATGAACTCAATTGTTCCTCCACTACAGTTGGCCTGAATGACATGCAAGGCTTGCACCAGATACCCAAGTTAATAAGTAGCATTGGTAACCATTCTGGTTGTATATATCTGATTTCAGAATTGATGCAGTATGAGCTTAAAACTTCTTTTTTTTTTTTCACAACATACTCCAATCCGTGCAATGTCTTGACCTCTTAAGCTTTCTAAATGGCTCTTGTAACGAACTTTAGGCCAATTACTCTCAAACCAGATGGCTTTAAGGAATTAGGTGTAAAACACCCTTTGGGCTTACTTACTCGAGACAAATAGGCCACAAGCCAAGACTGGATCAAAGAGCAAAATTGTAATTCTAATTTATCATGCAAAATTGCCCGGTCCCAGTCTTAACTCCCAACTAGGACTCATGTAATCTAAGACTACACAAATGGTCAACTCGCTTTTGTTTTTTCACTTTTTTTTTTACTCTTATCTCAGGAAGTATTCAAATTCCCTTCCTCATTACAAGACTTTTATTACTTCAAAGCACAGGGTTCCAAACTCACCTTTTTCTCTTTCTTTTCACAACAATACTTTGTCCAAAAATTTCAAAAAATTGATGCAAACTTGCACCTAAGCCTAAGTCAAGGTTCAACTTATAACTATCCCCCTATACTTAAAAGATGCAATGTCCTCAATGTATGAAAAATAAAGAAAAAAATAAGGACAAAAGAGAGGGGTTACCAAATATGGTCATTCTGGCTCAGAGTACAGAGGTTTATGGAGATCCATGATCTCGTCCAAATTCGCAAATGGTAGCTCAATGTAGGGCTTCAAATGTTGTCCATTCACTTTAAAAATTACTTCAGTACCTGGATTCAAAACCTCAACAACACCATGAGAGAAAGCATTATGCATAATATACGAACCATCCCATCGGGATCGTAACGTGCTTGGAAAAATATGCAAACGGGAATTGTAAAGCAAGGTCTTTTCACAAGGTGTGAAAGATCTGCTAAGGATTTGCTTATCATGAAAAGCCTTGGGCTTAGCTTTATAGATCCTCGCATTGTCATAGGCATCATTCCTAATCTCCTCCAACTCAGCTAGTTGGAGTCCTCTATGGGTACCAGCAATAGAGAGATCAAAATCCAATTTCTTAATGGCCCAAAATGCTCTATGCTCTAACTCAACAGGCAGATGACATGCCTTCTCATACACAAGGCGGTAGGGAGATTGACCAAGATCTGTCTTGAACGCAATTCTATGGGCCCACAAGGCATTCCACAAGTCTAAGGGACCAATCCTTATGAGATGGGTTGACAGTCTTTTCCAATATCTGCTTAATCTGCTTATTGGATACCTCAACTTAGCCACTGGTCTGAGGATGATAAGGTGTAGCCAATTTGTGGGTGATCCCGTACCTTTTCATGAGGGCCCCAAATGGACGATTGCAAAAGTGTTCGCCCCTATCACTAATGATAGCGCAGGGTGTACCAAATCAGGAAAAAATGTCCTACTTGAGAAAATTGATAACTACTCGATGGTTAGTGGTCTTACAAGCGATTACCTCAATCCACTTGGACACTATCAACAACCAACAATATATACATAGTACCAAAGGAAACTGGAAATCGGCCCATAAAATCAATACCCCACACATCAAAGACTTCAACCACTAGAATTGGGTGGAGTGGCATCATATTCCTCTTGGTAATGTGACCTAAGGACTGACATGCATTACAAGCTTTGCAGTAAAGGAAAGCATCCTTGAAGAGACTTGGCCAATAAAAACCACATTGCAATATTTTGGTCGCAGTCTTTTCCGACATGCCTGATCATGGCAAAAAGATAAGATTGCATGCTGCTTATGATCAGGAACACAACATTGGATTATCTGGTCTGGGCAAGTCTTGAACAAATAAGGGCCATCCCCAAAGTCAAACCCTCGTCGAGGAGTTGATCGTTCAAGACGAGGGGTTTGACCTTGGGGATGACCCTTATTGTTCAAGACTTGCCCAGACCAGATAATCCGGCGTTGTGAGTCCTGATCATAAGCAGCATGCAATCTTATCTTTTTGCCATGATCAGGCATGTGGCGGCCATTTTGGACCGAAGAAGACCGCGACCAAAGTATTGCAATGTGTTTTTTATTGGCCAAGTCTCTTTAAGGATGCTTTCCTTTACTGCAAACCTTGTAGTGCATGTCAGTCCTTAGGTCGCATTCCAAGAGGAATATGATGCCACTCCGCCCAATTCTAATGGTTGAAATCTTTGATGTGTGGGGTATGATTTTATGGGCCCATTTCTAATTTCCTTTGGTAATATGTATATATTGTTGGTTGTTGATTATTTGTCCAAGTGGATTGAGGCAATTGCTTGTAAGATCAATGACCATCGAGTGACTATCAAATTTTTCAAGGAGAACATTTTATCCCGATTTGGTACACCCCGCGCATTCATTAGTGATAGGGGCAAGCACTTTTGCAATCGTCTATTTGAGACCCTCATGAAAAGGTACGGGATCACTCACAAATTGGCTACACCTTATCATCCTCAGACTAGTGGCCAAGTTGAGGTATCTAATAGGCAGATTAAGCAGATTTTGGAAAATATTGTCAACCCATCTCGCAAGGATTGGTCCCTTAGACTTGGGGATGCCTTGTGGGCTCATAGAACTATGTTCAAGACAGATCTTGGTCAATCTCCCTACCGCCTTGTGTATGGGAAGGCATGTCATCTGCCTGTTGAGTTAGAGCATAGAGCATTTTGGGCCATTAAGAAATTGAATTTTGATCTCTCTATTGTTGGTACCCATAAAGGACTCCAACTAGCTGAGTTGGAGGAGATTAGGAATGATGCTTATAACAATGCAAGGATCTATAAAGCTAAGACCAAGGCTTTTCATGATAAGCCGATTCTTAGGAAATCTTTCACACCTGGTGAAAAGGTCTTGCTCCACAATTCCAGTTTGCATATTTTTGTAAGAAAGTTGCGATCCCGATGGGATGGTTTGTATATTGTGCATAATGCTTTCTCTCATGGTGATGTTGAGGTTTTGAATCCAGGTACTGGGGAGATTTTTAAAGTAAATGGACAACGTTTAAAGCCTTACATTGAGCTACCATCTGCGAATTTGGAAGAGGTCATGGATCTTCATGAACCTCTGTACTTTGAGCCAGAATGACCATATTCGGTAACCCCTCTCCTTTGTCCTTTTTTTTTCTTTTATTTTTCATGCATGGAGGACATTGCATCTTTTCATCTTTTAAGTATGGGGGGGATAGTTGATAAGTTGAATCTTGACTTAGGCTTAGGTCTAAGTTTGTATCCATTTTTGAAAATTTTGGACAAATTCTTGCTGTGAAAAGAAAGAGAAAAGGGTGATTTTGGAACTCTGTGCTTTGAAGTAATAAAAGTCTTGTAACAAGCAAGGGAATTTGAATACTTCCCGAGGTAGGAGTAAACAAAAAAGAGTGAAAAAACAAAAGAGAGAAAGCACCATCTCCAGAAGAGAGCTGACCATGTGTGTAGTCTTAGATTACACGAGTCCTAGTTGAGAGTTTGAGACTGGGAGAGGGCGATTTTGCATGATAAATTTGAATTACAATTCTGCTCTTTGATCCAGTCTTGGCTTGTGGCCTATTTGGCTCGAATAAGTAAGCCCAAGAGGTGTTTTACACCTAATTCCTTAAAGCCATTTGGTTTGATAGTAATTGTCCTAAAGCTCGTTACAAGGGCCATTTAGAAAGCTTAAGAGGTCAAGACATTGCACGGATTGGAGTAGGTTGTGAAAAAAAAAATTCAAAAAAAGAGAAGTTTTAAGCTCATATTGCATCAATTTCTGAAATCAGATATATGCAACCAGAATGGTTTCCAATGCTACTTAGTAACTTGGGTGTCTTGTGCAAACCCTGCATTTCATTCAGGCCAATAGTAGTGGAGGAACAATTGAGTTCATTAAATAGTGAAAAGAATGTGGAATGACAATATAAAATGCCCAGGTTTATGTCTTGACCCGAGTAAGGGTCTTTTGTAGCCTAAAAGATGCTCTTGGTCTAATCTCTATGGAGTAGTGTTTGTAAGAAATAGAGTGAGCATAATAAGGAAGCTCCTTAATTGGAAGGTATGATAGTTCCACAACTTAGAGTGAGATAATAAAGTTCTAGTATGGGCCATAAGAATCTCGATCTCAAAGCTTAGTCATCATGTTTATTGTCAATTCTAGAATGGATGTTTTCTTTACATGTGTTTAGGAAAGGATCAACTAAAATTTGAATTTTATGTATATATTTTCTGCAAACACTCACGCAAGGTTCGAGAACTCGGGTCTCGGTGGCATCTTGGCCAGGCCAGAAACCGAGTCGAGCCGAGATCTCGGCGAGTTGATGCATTTTTTTTTTTTTGGACTCGGACCCCCAACTCGGTGGGTTGTACACATATTTTGGGTCTGAAACTTGGTATCCAGCCTATTTCAGGCCATTTAAACACAATGGCATGCCCAGATTTGCCAAAAAACAAGTCCAAATATGAGTTTCACTTTGGACCATAGGTTGGTAGGCGACGAGTCGTACTAAAACAACATAATCTATATATAATTTAGTAAAACATAGCAAATTAGCAATCAAAACATTCTAATTAGCACACATCAATCAAAACATTCAAATAAAATGTACATTACATCAATGTTCACTTAATTTGTTACATAAAATGAGATTGAACAAGAAATTCATCCCTATATCGATCCACATAGAATTCCCATGTCATGGAATTGCTATAGTGTTGCAAATAGTGTGACACAGCTTCCATATAAGTCTTCTGATCAACATATACCAATCTCCCTATCTTAGGGTACATGGGAGGCTGTTGGTATATGGTGTAAGATCCACTATCTTGTCATATTGAGTTTGAGGCATGTATGACGGTTTGGGACTAGGAATGTATACCCAACACGACCTAGAGCTTTGATCGTCATACTCACGATCGCCCATACTGACCATAGGCACTATAATCGAACCGGTGCTCTGCTGGCCATAGGCATAGCCATGATGATGCTGAGATGATTGCCATGACTGATGCTCACTAGTAGTATCTATACTTATACTTCCGAAACTTGTAAGCATGGTGTTCATACTGCTGTTGTCCTCCTCCTGAGCATATGACTGATGTGAGTGTTTGCGACCCTTCTTTCTGTTGTATGTTTTAGGGTAGCCACCATGGTCTTGATCTTGAGTGGCATGCGTAAACTGAGACTCACCGGTGAAACGCACAGGGTCCTGCGTTCCAACTTCTTGCTCGTACTGCTCGCGCATCCCCTCATGACGATCATCATAATAACCGCCATTCCGCATGCCACTAGCAGCAGCAGTTTCACCACCATCACCATCACCATCACCATCACTAGCATCACCAGTGTCATCACCACCACCACCATCATCATCAGCAGGACTTCCTACAGCAGGCTCAAAAGGTTTCGGTGACTCTGCATGTGCACGCCCCTCTTGCGTTGACATATATTCATCAACATCGCTACGTTCATGACGCAATGGTGGGGTCGGGCCTACCCCCGATTGATCCATATCGTGTACCACGTTCCCTCACCCACTGGAATAGGGGATCCTCATCGTCATCAGAGTCCTCTTGAAAAATGTTGGACAGTTCAATGGGTTCTTTATCATTGGCCTCAATTCCTTCACGTATGTGCCTCATCCTTAATCTCATATTGTAGTGCACATACACAAGCTGCTCCAGTCGTTCGCTACCCAACCTATTCCGCCTCTTTGAATGTATCAATGAGAATGTACTCCAGTTGCGCTCACATCCGGAGGATGAACAAGTTTGTGAGAGCACTCTCACTACTACCTTCCTCAGGTTGGGTGAACTTGTACCATAAAGCACCCACCAATCGGCTGCATTACAAATATAGAATAGTAAGAATATGTACATTCTAAAGAGATAAAATTATAATTCATAAATGTAATATCATGCCACCTACCAGGGTCTGACTTTTGTCTACCCTCCACTGCAGCTAGTCGACCGAAACTTGCTGAGGCCTCTCTGAAGTATTTGATCTATTTTCAATATGAGGCATTAGTATTTCCTATTTAGTAATTACATTCATAAAACCAAAGTGCCAAAGTCCCATACTCTCACCTCATCGTTGCAAGCGACTTGTGTCTTTGGATGGGGCTCCAACTTCTGAGTAACGCTGAACGCCTCTAACAATTCTATGTCTAGCCCAAGATCATGGGAGTAGTGATACTTTGGATTCAAATAGTATGCTGGTAAAGTAAACACCACAAATATGATTTGTTAGTGACTTAATCGCTTTAATGCCTTTAGGGTTTTGAATATGTAAATGTAAAAAAGTTATAACATTTAAAGTATAAAGTATGTTGAACTCACCAGCCTTATGCAATGGATGACTCAAGTGCTTCTCCCACCGCTCATCAATGATGTTAGTGTAGGACTTTGCACTTCGAGGTATAGCAGCTCTAACCATTTCCTTCATTTTTGGATGGCAAGCATAAATGTGGCCCAAAGTAGGCTTCTTCTCTGTATCAACCATCCTCGATCGCCACCACCGGCTCTAATATGCCAACCACTTTCCCCAAGTCCTTCCAAAATCCATCATTTGCAATGGTCTGTTGTGCTACCTTTGCTTCTTCTGACTTAGAACCTTGCCAACCAAACCATTCATGACTTGCAAACATACACCTTAGACCTATCGCCTTACTCTGAAAGCTCTTCAATGCAATGTAATTGGTGGCAAATCGAGTGACACCAGGCCTCATTAAATCTCCATTGCATTTCTCCCTCATCAAGGCTAAAGCATAAGAATGGTTGTACACAAAAGTTGTCACTTGTCTTGCCCTATTTACCACACCCGCCACCAAAGTCTTTTTTCCCATGTCCTTCAGCATTAAATCAATAGAATGGGCTGCACATGGGGTCCAAAAGAGCCGGATCTTCTTACTCTTCTTATTCATGAACTTCTCTCCAGCCTTTTTATAGTTGGAACCGTTATCCGTCACAATTTGGATAACGTTCCTTGGTCCTACCTCCTCCACCACTTGCTTCAACTCCTTATACAAGTATGATGCATCCGTTATATGCTTTGATGCATCGATAGACTTCAAGAATATAGTCTTTCCATTGCAACTCACCATGAAATTTATGATGGACAGCCTAGTAGGTCCAGTCCAACCATCAGCCATAAGAGTAACCCCATATGTCTCCCACATTGGCTTCAAACCATCAATGTATTCTTTTAGCTCCTCTACCTCCTGAGGCAAATATACATTGTATAATTCAAATGGTGAAGGTCCCTTCCATCCTGCACCAGCCCTCCCTGCAGCATCAAGGAATGCATTATAGTATGTTCCTTGTGCTACATTGGCTGGAATGCCATGGTAAAGCATGAATTTGCTGAAGGCTTTTCGTGCTTTCTCTTGTTTACCACTAAATACTTATGGGATGGTTGGCTGGTAGGCATCTTGTTGCCTAAAAGTGGTGGGATCTTGCTCAAAAATGGGTTCTGGACCTTGTACTCGTGGTCGGGTTTGGGGTCGTGGTATATTTCTTGTCCCAGTGCTTCTCCTCCTCTCATCTTCTTGCACTGGTGCAGCTGAGCCAGATCCACCAGCTCCTCTTGCTTGCTCATATGCTCTTATATTATCAAAATGAAAACTTTGTCTACTCTCAGCCAAAGTCTGCTGGTAAATTCTCCATTCAGCCTTTGATTGAAACTCACCAGGTGGAGGCCCAATGTCAGTATCATCTTCGCCACAAACCTCTGCACCAGCCCTCTCTAGTATTGCCTCATTAAACTCTTCTTGTATTCTTTCCCTCTCAGATTTTTTTAATCTTCCTCCTTTCAAATGTTGTGTCATTGCCACTTTCACTTGGATAGGAACATTTGGGCATGATGAAACATCCTTGCCTGTACCAGACAAGTGTTGCTTTAACCTGGTGGCTCCTCCAGATAGTAACTTCCCACAATAATTGCATTTGGACTTCTTTTTGTCCATGGGACATGGGAACTCCATGTTGCCATGCTATATCGGACATTGTATACAAAATGTCTTATGTTTGACATCTTATTCATAAAAAAGCATGTATTAATAACCATGGATCACTTAAAGTAAGGTATTCAAGACTTAAAGTATGCTATTCATAACTCTTAAACGTAATGTCAAGCTACTAGAACTATGAAATAACTATCTCTTATTTATCCCCTAACCCTAGTATTTATTTGTTAATTAAAAATAATATTTTGAATTTTTTTAAAAATTATTTATACCTTAAAGTATAAGAAAAATATAATGTAATGATGAATTTGACACCATTTGAAGTTGAATATTATGTACATATGTTGTACATAATTTTCCATAAGCAATAAGTATTTTTCCTTAATATTATATATATTTTTTTAATTTTTATAATATATTTATTAAATCTGAAAAATAAAATAATTTTTTTAATGGGTGAAAATAAAAAATTAATCCATGGGGCTGTAGAGCATCCCAAGTAGTTTAACATATATCAAAATCATTTTCAAACAATCACTATTCATCCTATTTTTTTCATTTTCTTTTTTCAAATAAATCATTTATTTTTCCAGAAATTATAATAAATAATTTATTAACTGAAAAAAAAATCCGACTCCATGAAGTGATAGATCGGGCAACGATGTTCAACATATATTAAAACCACATGAATCTAACTAGGATTACAAAAATTTTTTTTGCAAAAAATAGATTTGGGGAAGAAATAGAAAACACCTTTGAAATCTTGCAAATAGGTGATGATGCTCCAAATTGGCACTTGAATTTTCACTTTGGTACTTCAATCTAACTCCAAACAGTGCATTCCATCCAACAATCGAAAGAAAGAAGAAGAAATTTGAAGGAGAGGTGTTTTTCCCCTTGGTTTAGAGCCTAAGAACTTCTGTTCCTGCTCTCTCTTATGTTGGAAATGGGTTTTTGGGTGAAAATTGGGCTGAATACAAGTAAATAGCATCTTTGGGCCCAACTGAGATATCGCCGAGATCTCGAGATCTCGGCGAGATATTGTTTTTTTTGTACTAAAAAAAACTTGATTTTCACCTTCGAGATATCACCGATCAAGAAAGTGCACTTTTGAGTACCGACTAGGAACTCGACTCGGTTTTGCCCAAAACCAAGAAACTCGGCGAGATCTCGCGAGTTCTCGAACCTTGCACTCACGAGACACAACTCGTCCACTAGGGGTAACCTAGGGGTTTAAAGGCTTGTTAATCGTGATTCTTACGAAAGTGAGTTAGGTTTTTCTTTGTTTTCTTTAATTTAATTTTCTCTTTTGTTTGCTCGAGGACTAGCAAAGTTCAAGCATGGGGGAATCTGATGAGCATATTTATGTGTGAATTTAGACATATAATTCTTGCATTTTTTATATTTGGAATGGAGCTGCTCGAGGTGTTTTTCTATGTTTTCAGGTTTTAGGTCCATTCTTGAAAAAAAATCCCAAACTATGCTAAAGAGTTGGAATAAAGCCCGTGCAGAGATGAAGTGCAAGCAGTCCAAAGTCAGCCCAAGTCACGATTTGATCACCTACATGGGCTGGACCATGAGCCAAGAAGGCCCAGAGCATAGTTGTCATGGCGTCGCCATGGCGTCCTGGCACTGGAGAGGGTTGCATGGCGACCTACGCCATGGCGTCCCTCTTTGATTTCTTCTTCCTGTCTCTCTTTCCCTCTTCGATTTCTTCTTCCTGTCTTACGATTTCTTCTTCCCTCTTCGATTTCTTCTTTCCCTCTTCGATTTCTTCTTCTTGTCTTCTTTCCCTTTTCAATTTCTTTCGATTTCTTCTTTCCCTCTTCGATTTCTGAATTTTCTTCTTAAAACTTGAGAAACAATAGAGAAAAAATAAAACATGGCTTGAGTATACATCTATTAAAACATTAAAAATAGAGAAAATAAAAAATAAAACATGCTCGCCATGGCGTTGCCATGGCAGGCGACATGTCGATATATCGACGTGACACCCCTCCACCGACTTGGATCGCCGTGATGCCGTGACAACTATGGCCTAGAGTAGGCCAAACCGTCACTCACAGAGCAAGCCACATTTTGCGAATTTTGCAAGAAGGCTTGAGTGTCCAAATAATTAAGAAGCTCTTGGATCGTCTAGAAGCAGAATCAAGGGTTGAGATGGAAAGGAGATCAACCAAGCTCCAACGTTTTCTACTCAAAGGTGGACTTTCCTATTTTCTTTCAAGATTTATATCTCTCCAACAATTTTGCTAGAAAGAAGGATAGGTTTCAACGTTTTTGGAAACTCCTTAAATATGGGGAGACTAGTTGGAAGATTGGCTCAAGATTAGATTATTTGTAATCTTCTAAATTAGATTAGGATTCTAAGTTTTAGGATTTTATATCTTTTTATTTTGACACAAAAGGGAAGAGTTGTATTTGGGGTAAGGATTCAACCATGTTTTTGGTGCTTGTTTCTAATTGGGAATATTATTTTATTTTCCTTTTGGGGAGGTAGAGAAAACCATGTAAGAGGAGAAAAACGAGAGAGCAGTCCCTCTCATCTTTCCACAGTACCTCTCTCATCTATCTCAAATCTCTTCTCTCTCTCACATTTCTCTCTTCTTTCCTATTCCCTCCTCTAATTTCTTTCCTCTTTTCTCTTATGCCACCTCACCTTCCCACTTCTAATCCCTAACTCCCTTCTACGTGCTTAACCTCTCCCATATCTTTTTTTTTTTCCCCCTTTCCTCCACCTAATATCCCCCTTCTCTAATCCGTGGATTTTCCCATTCTCTCTCCCATTTTTCTAAAATCTTCTCTCTCCCTAATGGTAATGAGAATGTAAATTTATGTTCATCTCCCCAAGATTCTATTATGTCTTCTTCTTTCCATTGCCTTCCTTCAAGAGAAAAAGAAGTATAACTACTATGTGCCATCATAGACTAGCCAAAGAGATTGGTTAGGAAGTTAGTTGAAACATCATATTTTTGCAGGTTGAATTGGGAGATTTGATTGGATATGTACACTTTAACCCACAAAATTGACACACATCATACAAAATCCCTAATAAAATCCTATCCTAAGAAACAGAATCCATAAAAAACATTTACACACATCATACAAAGTCATGCATTAATTTTCAGCTGAATTATAAATAATGCAAGACTGCAGTTTTAGGACGTCGATCAAAAAAATTTCCAGCATCAGTTGCTTTCTGGTTCAACTGCTGGTTTTTAGGTTCTTTTATATCATTGGGGACTTGGTAGTCACCCTACAATTTAGGTTCTTTTATATCATTGGGGACTAGGTAGTCACCCTACAAATCTTCACTAGAAGATCTCTAGTATCTCAGCCACGTGGAGGGTGAAGTTGCTGATATGGACCATCCATTCTTCTCAAACACAAAAAAGAAAGATTCCAATCCATAAACCTCAAAGTTTATCTAATCTATTGCTCCATTAAACCCAAAATACACAAAAGCCTGGATCATATCCTCATTGCAAGTTCTATAACAGCCTATATGCTTAGGCACACCAATACCTGCATCTCTTCATAAATGAGATGAGCACACCATGTGTATATATATACCAATTAATTTCACTGACTTCCATTGTTCCTTAAATTCCAAAAGTCATAATTATGGTAATTTGGTATTTACATCACAATTCCATGCTATTCAGACTCTAGTACTTCTGCCACTTTCTATCACTTTTTTGCTGAAATGGAGAAACCCACTATAAAGCAACCACTAAAACTTGAAGTATGCACTGTTTGTTAAGATCCTCCAACAATATTAATAGATTTATAGAAGATGATAATATTTACATGGCATTTTGTTTTGTGTAGTGGTTAGTGGTTGGTGGTATGGCATTTTTTATTATTCATAATACCCTAATTAGATCATTAATATCTTAATCTTAATTAGGTTAAACTTTCATCATCAGTGGGATATTTCTTCCTCCAAGTAATAATGAGAAGTATGAGCATAGAAACCCACTTCAGTTGTGATTAAAACCTGACAAAAAGGTTTTCCACCAAAATTCAGTTTCACCAAGATTCAGTGCTAGATCCATTCTTCTCATGAATCTGTTTAAATTCAATCAAGGATCAGGGGTCAACCAACCCAAAATGGATAATTACAGTAATTAAGAAAATATTGTCTTTAGGTCTTCCTTGATATGTCCAGACCTGCCAAGGATGTTTGAACAGGTAAAAAAAACTGATATAAGCCTAAATGGTAAAGAAATTCTAGTGGAAACCAACTTCTAGGATACTATTGAATGGTGCTAAAGTGAATCTAATTTTTTTTCCATAAAAAATTGGGTGGTAATTGCTTGATTAGTCCTGAAGCCTCTATGTCATTCCATAGAGGAAAAAATGCTTCAGACGGTCGGCTTTTGCAGCTGCAGGAGGTGGTGCAAAGAGAGGGTCTGAATGATTGAAAAAGATGTTTCTCAAAACCATTTCCTTCATATTCTTAGCTTATTGTGGGTGCTTTATTTGTCAAATTTTCACATTATCTTCTAATTTAATAGTGGCAATCACCTATGTCCTAACAGCAACACCGAGTATACCTTTAAAACATAATCCATTATTAAACATAACACACATCATACATAATCCCTAAAATCCATATCTAAAACAGAGAGAGAATACAGTAAAATCCCTAAAATTCATACCTAAAAATCAATTCTGCTCAACAAATCCCAAAAATCCATACCTGTTCGGCTGATTCCTTCAAAGTATAGTGATGGTAATCCAATTCCTGAGACAAAACCGTGTGTAACAGTATAGATTTGTCAGATATGGGCTTTCCAAAACCGTAAAACGAACTTCACAAACACAGAGAGAGAGAGAGAGAGAGAGGGACAGATGATTTGCAGAGACTGCAAGGGAGAGCAAGATAGATGATTGACTCAGAGAGAGAGAGAGAGGGAGCGCGAGACAGATGATTTGCAGAGACTGCGAGAGAGAGCGAGGGAGAGTGAGACAAATGAGTTGCAGAGGGAGGGAGGGAGGGAGGGAGGGACAGATGATTTGCAGAGACTGTGAGAGAGACAGATGATTGACTGCAAGAGCGAGAGAGAGAGAGAGAGACAGAGAGAGACAGAGAAAGAGATAGCGAGAGAGAGATGAGATAGATGAGAGAAAATGGCGCACCTTGAAGGGATTCAAGTGTTGCAGGTCTCCTTCTCTTCCATAGTTCCACAGGCTGTCTTCAAACTGCCAAGAAATCACGAGTTTTCTTGTTTTACGTCTTCGTTTAGTTGTTCTTGTTCTTTACAGACCGTGTCTGAGACGGTTTGTAAAGAACGTTCTTTTAATGAAGATTCCCTCCATTTCGTTCTGAAAGACCAAAAAAAGAACAAACAACCTAAACACTTTTTCATGTTTTTTTGTTCTCAAAGAACGGCGTTCGGAACGTTACCAAACGTAGCCTTGAGACTCAAGTTATCAGGGCCTTAGGATTTTAGGAGGTGTTTATATAACCACACCTAAGGCCTCCCCTTTAAGAGTCATAATCAAAGTGGGAAAGAGAGGTGTCTGTCACTTTAAGTGACCAACCCCCCCTCTCTCTCTCTTTCCTTCTCGCGGGTAGCATGCGGCTGCCCTGGGTGGGCGCCTCGAACCGGGTCTTTCCTATTAACATCTCCCACTTACCCACACAGGGCGTGCTAACTCAACTATGCATCTATGTTTCTCTCAATCGTGTAACTCTTCATACAGGAAATGGGGCGTGTGCCGCATGTGAGCTAACGAGATAGGACAAGGTAGGAGTACTATATCAAGCTTCCATCTAACCAACAAAGCACATCACTGAAAATAATCTCGAAATACCCCTAACGATCCATCTATACTAGATTCAACACCCTCGACCCCTCGTGGTGAGCAATGCTCTCTCCTTTCATGTATTGTACTCATGACTATGTTGATCGCAATTCCGACAAGTCGCTCGTGCAATGAGTCACAAAACAAAGGCGTAAAATCGAATGGTTTTTCCTAATCACCACATGTTAATTCAGTTAACCCCAACAACTTTCCCAATTGTATCCCGCTAGACCGCATCATCCATTATCCTAAGGAGTATCAAAGTAGCATCATTGGGTGTCCTCTTCATGACATGGTCTCAGGTAATAAGGGTATTGTAAGATCAACTAAATATAATCCATGTGGTTCGCACAGTAATGAAGCATGGATCCATGCGGTTACTTTAACTATTAGTTAGTACTAGCAAATACAGTATGATATGTATGCTATGACGTGACTGCCATTGGAATGGGCATGTTACTCACAAAATAAACGCCATAAGGATCTAAGTGTAGTTGTTGGGACAAGCGCCTAACCTGAGTTTCTAGAATAGTCACCTTCGTGGTTTCTGTTACACCCTTGCTCCCAAAAGAGCAGCGAAAGTAATAGTAAAATATTACAATCAGAGCAACAGAAGTAATAGTAATAAATTCAGTATAAAACGTATCTAACTTGATAAATTAATAATATCTTTATCATTTATTCTTGGTTAAGTACCGGGTCCAAACTAATGTATGTATATAAATATATATTTATACAACCTCGAAATCTTGAAATTACAAGAAGGATAGAAACCACACATTTCCAGACCACTGCATGTCATAGGCACAGTTTTCACCAGTACGACCTGGGTCACGATCCACAAACCCTGGGTTATATCGGTCTGGTTCGACAGCATCAACACAGGATAGAAATCCACACTTATTACCACCACAATACCTGGAATCAAAACTAAAGGAGTGTGTACATGAGGGGTAAGCTCCACTAAGCCCAATGAGGGGTGAGGACATACAAGCATACACAACAAAATGATGTAGTGTATGATTTCAATTCTTTTAATTATCCTACACAACACAACTAAGTCGTAGTTTCGATCCTACTGACATTCGACTTTACATAGGCTACATAGAACCGACCAAATAAGGTCTCATCTTAGTTCTCACAGGTTCATTTCGGTTCAAAATCTCGTTTCGTTTCAATCGAAATTTGGTTCAATTATTTCGGTCGAGTCGAAATGAAATGCAACATCGAATTGAAAAAGTGCAATATTTTAAAAAATTTCGGTCTTCTAGTTTAGGAAATTTCGGAAATCTCGGTCATTTTGGCGTTTTACACCCATAAAGGGCCAAGCAAAACTCAGAAAAAATACCATGTTTCGACGAAATTTCGGTCACGAAATGAGATTTTAAACCTTATTCAATGCCTGGTGACATCTTTACAATTATATACAAATGTATACACACAATATCGCTCGAAAATATATCTCATATATATATGGAAAGAGACATACAAATAAATGACCAAGAAAAGCATCTCTGGCGATGGGCTTCGTAAAAGGATCAACCAACAAATTGCTAGTGGAGATATGCTTCAGGACCACTTCATATTGCGCAACCATATCCCAAATGCAATGATATTGTATGTCAATATGTTTGGCCTTTCCATGAAAGTTGGGGTCTTTCGCAAAAACCAACGCAGCTATGTTGTCACAATGTATAAGCACGTTGTTTGAATGAGCTGAAACACTAAGTCCCTACAATAACCTACTTTGATTCCATTGTGTATAGAGCGATGTAGGTCTATTTCTTGTTGCTCCAAGTAACACCCTTGGCTCCTAGGACAAATGCATACCCTGAGGTGGATTTGTGCTCATCTCTATTACTAGCTCAATCAGCATCAGTATAGCCTCAGTCTCAAATTTGAATCACTGTAGTTGAGCATGAGATTTGTGCTCCCTCGTAGGTGTCGAAGGATCCTTTGAACAACTTGCCAATGAACTAGTCTTGGATTACTTTGATAACGGCTAACCATGCCAACTGCGAAGCATATGTTTGAACGAGTACATCAAGCTGCCTATTGCAGTTGCATAGGGTACTTTGGAGATTTGGTTTCTTTCGTCATCAGTTTTAGGGCATTGGTCTAGGCTCAAAGTGCATGCCTTGTCCATTGGAGTGTGTATGGGTTTCAAGTTGTTAATATAGAATTGCTCTTAAGATCTTCTTTATGTAAATCTCTTGAGACAAACCAAGGAGTATCTCAGTGCGATCCCTCACAATCTTCACGCCCAACACAAAGTCGGTGAGTAGAAGTCAACCACTCTTTAGTGGTAACAATCATTTCAATGTCATTCCCAGCCAATAGGATGTCATCAACATACAAGGATAGGATCAGGAAACCTTCCTTGGATCGTTTTACATACACGCAGTGGTCCTCTTCTATCATTTCAAAACCAATAGAGGTAATGACAAATCTAATGTAGTACTGCCTTGACCATTGCTTAAGGCCATAGATGGAACGTTTGAGACGGCAGACTTTGCGCTCTTGTCCCTTGACCTCAAAATCCATTGGTTGAGCCATAAAGATCTCATCGTCTAGTTCTCTATTGAGAAAGCAGTTTTAACGTCTATTTGGTAGAGTTCCAAATCCAATTTTGCGACAATCTGATCAATATATACTGCAACTTCTTGTTACATAGGGTTTTCTAACATCCTAGTCCTAGTCTACAATGGGTTCTCCAGCCGTTCGTCATTTCACAGGCTAACACAAATACACTCCCTCAGTCCCTCTATTTTCCCCTTCTCCCTTTCTTTTTTTAAGAGAGATTCCTGTTTGGATATTTGTGTGTGAGAGGGATGGCTGTTTCTGTCCGACATTTTTTTGTTTGTTTTTGCAGCCAGCAAACCCTTGTGTTGGTTATTTCCACTCCACTCTGCGTCTCTGAGTTAAAACATCATTTACTTTCTTCATTTTCAAAGGGTTCCCATAACCTATTTGTATTGAAAATGTAGCTAATCCATACAAGTGGCCATGCAAAACCTTTTGTTGGTTGTATCCACTCTTTCATGGATAAAGTGGTGAACTGGTGATGTAGATCGAAGCACGAAGAAGAAAATAGCAAAATTAAAATTCAGGAGAAGGTTCATGTGAACAGTACTACGAGTTACTGTTCACGTGAATAGTGTTGCGGGCCCACCTTGACAGCTGGCTTATAGGAGGATTTTTTGAGATTCTTTCTCTTCTAATTTGATTAGTTTCTATTTTCAAAATTAAAAAGAATATTTCATTGCAATAGTCTAGTAGTTTCTAATTTCAGATTTAGAAAGTAGGCTTGCCTTTTTTTTAGAAGTTTCTATTGCTTAGTCTCTAATTTTAGAACATTGTCAATTTAAGTTTCTAACTTTTGTAACTTGAGGAGCAAGTTATTGCTGCCTATTTATATTTAAGGCTTTTAGAAGCCAAGGAGATGATTTGAATAGTTGAATGAAAAAAAAATTGCTTTGAAGCAAAAGATTCTCTTGTCCAATAGCTGTGACATGAAGGACTGGGAGGCCTGGCTGAGAGAGCCAAAATCCTAGGGCAATTAGGAGCCTGGCTGTGAGAGCCGATTCCTCTATATCCCTTTCTTTTTCTACTTCTTATCCTTTTTATGTTCTTCGTATGTAACAGAAAAGTAGCAATAAAAGAAAAAAAGAAAGAGTTGCAGTTTTAATTTGTTCTGTTCATTGTATTGATCCTACTGCAATTGATCTCCTGCTGGTTTCACTGGTTTGAGGTCGACTATGCATTAAGTGGAGGATGGATCTTAGGCACTAACAGGAGAGGGTTCTAGCTGGATTGGGTTGAGTTACACCCAGCCGTTGCTGTGACCACTGCTCGTTGCTTTGTTGTCACCATTCTCTCAATGAAAATGGGCAGCAGAGTTAGTGGTGGTGTTGCTGATGATGTGGGGGATATGGGTAAAATTGGAATTACAAAAAGAGAAGGTACCTCAAACATAACATTTATGAAACAAGAGGCACTCTAAACATAATATATATCAAACCTGAGGTACCCCAGGTGTAATTTACCCCAAAATGTTTAATGTTTCATTCAGTTGTATTGATTCTGCAGTGCAGGAGGAACTTTGATTTTGTTAATTTCAAATGCTTCTAAAGTTTTGATGTCACATCCCCGCCCCCACAAAAGAAAAAAACTAGAATTTTTCCTGTCAATTTCAGGGAGATATTTTCAGTATTTTTATACATCTGATATTTATGTTTCTTTCTTTCAGGCTTCACCTATTACTATTGGTGGTCGCCAAGCCGTGGTTGAGGAAAAGCGACCTTCTAGTTCCCGAGGCAAGTGTGGAAAAATCTTTTTTCTTGTTATCCATCTTTTCATTTTTTCAGTTGCAATTGAAGACTGATGCATCCTTGTTCAATTTGATTGAGCATTTTGCTTCTCAAAAATGAATCTTTTTAACACCCCCCCCCCCCCCCAAACAAAATAAAAAAGTTGCCTGCATGTTGAAACACATGCTTTACTGGTGGTATTATCTTCAAGTTCAAGTTTGACCTCAAAGGAAGAGACATCCTTACAAAGGAATAGAAGAAAAAAATGAGAGAGAGAGGTGCTTTCCACCATGTTTTTGGTGCAGAATGATGCATCTGCAAGTCATAACTTTGTCCTTAAACTAATGAGAAGAAGAGACCCTCTTTGGGGAATCTTCCATTATACTTGACCAAACAAGGCTTGTTATTGAGGTTATATGCCTTATTGACACTTTCAGGGAGCTACTCTGCTAGGCATCTCAAGCCTTTGGTACAACACTGGTCTTTTACCTTCTTTCCTTAACTTGAGAAATTTGTTAATTCCCTTTTCGCAGTGAACAACAGAGGTCGATTTCCACCAGGTAGAGGGAGTGGCTTCAGGAATGATGGTGCAAGAGGGCGTGGAAACTATGGCAATGGCAGGGGTTATGGTCGAAATGATTTTAATAATAGGAGCGATTTTGGAAACAGGAGTGGCAGTGGTAGCAGGGGAGGACCATCGAATCGTGGAGTTGAGGGCGGAAACCAGAGGGCTGACCAGTGGGCGTGTGAACCGCAATGGCGGTCTGGCTGTTAATGCTACAGCTAAGAATGTGGCATCTAGGGTGCCTGTTCCAGCTTAATGTTAGTCTGAAGATGTGGAAAATTGATCTTCCCTGTTTTATGTTCTGCAGATTAAAGATATACCAGTTAGATGGCATGGGGATGGACAGCCTTTTTCCTTGCCATTGTAGGAGTAACAGTGGCCGTGCCCTATTTTTCAATCGGGAATCTCTTAGGTTGGCCTTTTTTGGGTTTTTTTTTTAAAATTTATTTTAATAATTTTATTTTTTGGTTTGTCCATCTGAGTGTAAGCACTAGGTAGGTGATGGGTACATGGTTAGTTGGTAGAGCTGCTTGTGTAGTGTGTTGATTAAAATCTTGTACAACTTTTTAACCATTCTCTGCCAATTTTTTGTTTTGTTTTGTAGCTAATTATTCTTTTCATGAAAGATGACAAACTCAAGGCATTTGCCTTAATTTCTTTTAGGGTCTCCACTAAGGCAATGGGGACTTGGAATGTACTGAAACTGTCAAATTCCCGTACCCCATGTTTTTTAGAGGAACAAATTGTTGACTACATGATGAGATTTGCTCTTATATTGAGCGTCTTGTAGTGATAACACTCTCTATCTCTATTTATCTTTTTTTTTTTTTCCCCCCCCCTTGGGAACAGAAAAAAGTATAGAAACTCGTTTGTTTCCATCCGATCATTTTGTTGGTTCTTGGGAATGAATCAGACAATAAAAATTGTTGAGAAACACAAAAAAAGAAGTTTCAATTTGGAACTGTGTTTCAGGAATTAAAAGGAGAGATAAATAAAATAAAAACGAGAAATAAATAGGGAGTTGGTCTTTAATGAACACATGGAGATGGGCAGAATAGTAATTTCATTTCCAAAATAAAACACTACTTTTAAGGCTCTAATGCAACTTCAACCACTATCACCACTACTCGTCCAGCCAGCACTGCCTCCACCACCACCATTACCAACACCACCACAGCCATAGCCACAAACATCACCCCATCACCAAAATTTTGGGTACTCAACGGCATTTTGTAAAATTTATAGTTCTAGAAACAAAATTTACTGTGTATAACAGATGAGTTTTTGTTTCTTTTCTGGCTTAGAAATAGAAATTATTATATATTGCTAAATATATTTTTTTAGCCAGAAATTAGGTCCATAAATAGAAATACAAAAAGCTATTTCTAGAATAGAGACATGGCCGAGAAATAGAAGTGTTATCATATACGCTCCTTGTTTCCTTAAGTTGTGTTTGATTCCGAGTAAATATCATGTGTGGATAATTTTCAAGTAATATGGTTTTTACTTGGAAAAAAAAATATGGATCCTTCTTTTCAGATGTACTAAATTTTTTATTGTGCATAGGGATTAGGGTTTTAGTAATCGATATCGGTGTTGGTCTCGATCGATATTGATACGATACTGATCCGGATCAGTCAAAATATAACAATTTTACCCGTTAATTTCAATAAAAATCAGTTTTATTTATATTTTTACCCTTGGTCAGTACCATTGGATAGGTATTGTATCGGTCGCTATAGATACCAATACGAATTGGCCGATACTGATTCCTTGAACCATGATTGGGATTGGGTAGTGCTAGGTTGCAGTGGCAGAGGAGGGATGAGCCGGTGGTGCCTCAATAGACTATGGTGGCAGCAAGAGGCTCACAGTCATGGGCTGCAAGGGTGCATGGATTGCGGGTGATGCAGGGTAGCGGTAATGAACGGCTTAGATGCCTTCCACACCATACAACGATCAATTAAGTACTTGTGTACAAGATTCCAGTGCTCAATGCTAGCGTGTAGATCCCTTTAATCAATTAAAGGTTCTTTTTAGTTTTTTGTTGAGGGGAGGGGGATGGAGAGATTGTAAGAACGAGTAGCAGTATTGGAAATATCCGAGAATATAAAAATCTTAAATCGTAGACAAACCCAGTCAATCACGTCGACAATAAACTATAGATACCTCATTTTATCATCCGGATGCTTCTCTGACGATGATGAGTATCTTTCGCAATTGAGGAACCTTGTATCCGTGGATTTGGGGAGTTGCCCATTTTCTTTGACACGTTTGCAAATCGTTCAAATAAAATGACCAAAATATCCATGGAGGGCAAATCATGCCTTAAAAAAAATTTCCAACTTCTTTTACGCCCATCCCCAAAATATCATTCCTAATAGAAATCTTCAAAATGGTTCAATCTGAAGGTCTAACCACTCGCAGCAGCTCTAATCAATCAATCAATCAATTAATCTGAAAATTTATTACTAATAGGGTGAGCGAACTAGCTCCGCAAGTAGCTAATCACAAACCATAATTTAACAATTCATCAGTACATCACAAAATCATATTTGAAAGATTTTTGAACACAAATTCTAAAAGCTAGAAGGTCGAAAACATATATACATTTCTAAAGGATCCATATCAATTTCAATAAGGGAAAATGTTACAAAACAAATACAATTCCACATAATCCATAAATTTTTTTATAAATCTCTTTTAAAATATAACTATTAATAGACAATAATATTTTGGGTTAATTTCACGGACACCCCCTGTAAGTATCCAATATATCATGGACATGTCAAACTTTGGCAAAATATCACAGACTACCGTTATTTTATGTTTTTATTTCAACTTAGTCCACCCCGTTAGGTCTGTGCAGTTAAGTTGCTGTCAGTTCTTTTATAATGACGAAATTACCCTTACCATAGGGTGAACTTCCCATAATACCCTTAAGGGTAAAATCCAAATTACAAACCATTCCTTTCATTGCCTTCAATTCGTTGGTTCTAAGGTAGAAGAAGCAAGAACTGGGAAATTTCAAGATGAACTAGAAAAAAAAAAAAAAAAAAAAAAAAAAAAAAGGAGATACTGTATTTGAGGTTTGAACGAGTAAAGTAAATTCTACTTTCTGCTTGGAGTTCATCATCCATATCTTATTGTTTTGCACACAAAACAAAAATCCAGATCTGGGCTTGATGGCCTGCAGCCAAGAAGTTGCAGATCCTCCAACTATGCAAATCCTTCTCCATGTCTGTCTAACCGGCTTGATCTTTCCCAAATCTGGGTAGAAGTCTTCTTTATCTTAAAAATTAAAAATTAGTTTTCAATATGGGTGAAATCATAACATTGCAACAACTTCACAGTTTTGAGCGTGGTGAAATCTTTCCCAAATCTGGGTAGAAGTCTTCTTTTATCTTAAAAAAATATTTAGTTTTCAACCGGCTTGATTTGTCCCACTAGTCTTTGATCACTAATGGCTTTATTATAAATTGATACAGAGAGGTTTGGAGTTTGATCAAATTACTGAAGTTATTCACTCCCAATCATAAGCAAATTATTTCATATTCAGGACTGTGTATCACCATGTAATCAGCCCAGGTCCAGGCATTCAGCCCTCTAAATATTATGCTAACTTCCGTTGCAGCAATGATATGTCTGTAGGAACTAGGAACCCTTGCCGCCTGTGGCTGTTTGGCCGTTTGGTCGGCGGCTGTTTTTTTCTCTTACCCCTCACATACCCCGTACCAGCAGTCCAACCCATGGCAGCGGCAGTTAAACCCATCACAACCCGTGGCCGAGAGGGCTACTAGCCTGCGGTTGCTTGACAATCGGCCAAGGGCGATTCAGTGTTTTTGCTATTTATGATCGGCGGTGACTTGCAAAATCTGAAGTTGATATTTTAAGAATTAAAAAAAAAAAGAAACAAAGAAAGAAAGACAGAAGAAAAGTTGAAAAAGAAGGGAGGATGGGATTCCATTCTTTATTTTATTTATTTAAATAACTACTTGGGGGTTAAAATGGATATTTCAACTTTGGGTGCTAACTGTGCTTAACATCAAGGAGGAAAATTGATATTTTGATATAGTTTGGCATGTCCGTGATATTTCATATGCTTACAGGGGGTGTCCGTGAAATTTTCCCTAATATTTTCAATGCTTTTGCAAACTGTTTATAAAACTACCATCGTTTTCAGGAAGTGGATTTATTTTTTTTAGCATCTCTTCCATTAACAGACTAACACTGTGAATCCAATGCAGTGATATGTAGCTAGAGGAGCATCAACCATAAGATACCAAAACATGCAAAGTCTAATTGCAATGGTAATGACCTCTTAGGTCCGGGGATCAAGATTAACAATCACAAAGAAATCTGTTTCTCAAATATCAAAGAGAAATCGATATAAGATTCTCAAAGTGATTCAGTTCAATATACACATAATATAAATATTCATTCGTAAATATAAATTTTGAAAACCATAGAAACAAAATGTCCAATTTTGACTCTAGTTGTGAGTATTTTAAGGTTTAATCTTAGGACAAACAATCACTCAAAATATAAAATTATAAATTAATAATTAAATAAACTCTTTAAATTTGATTTGTTGGACACATAAATCTAACATGTGATTGGATGAGGTTACTAGTTACAATTTTTTTGTTAGTGGAATTTTGACACGCAGTCATGCTCTCAATTAGGTCTAAAGCAATCACACTTCGTCCAACCTAATATAAGCAGAAGGCATGCTATGTTAATGGGTAATGTATTGCACAAAGCCTCACCAATGACATGATCTTCTTCACCAGTAAATAATAAATATACTTAATTAGGAGCTCTTTCCATTCATAAATTAACCTCCAAAAAAAAAAACAAAAAAAAAACATATAATGATCCATGTAGGTAGATAACAATAAAAATATACAATTAATAAAAAAAAATAGATGAAATATTATTACCTTCAAATCCTGTATTGGAATGAAGTTGCTTGGCTTGTTCGTCCTTGAAGAGGCAACAATCAAAGAAACAAATTGCTCCATGATTATTGACATATGTATTCCGTATTCCAATTTCATTGCAACATTTCACATGCATTGACTTTATACATATGTATATATGTATGTATGTATGTAAGTAGTGTCAAAGACGACAACATGTACATCACGAAAAGGCCAGCAAGTTTGGAGAGAAGCAAGATAATGAGGAATCGTAAATTTGGTGACAAATTTGCAACATAACAAGCCCAATTTTGACCAAAAAGCGATTATAAGCATGTAGTTGAAACAGCATGCATGAGACCATCTTGTTACCACCATGTACGAGAGAGAGAGAGAGAGAGAGAGAGAGTCAACCTTCCATAATTGCACTCATTCATTCAATTCATTTATATTGGAAATCACTATCACAGTCTTTCAAATTTTCAATTGCTTGCTTGCACACCAAAAACAATGTTAATTTGCACAAGTGGCCGGGGAAGTGCAAGATCACCCCCATCTTTCAATTGCTTGCTTGCACACCGAAGCAACTAAAGCAAGGTTTGCTGCAAGAAGTCACAAGAAGGGCTTGTCAACGCAATTGGGATTTTGATAGAACGACCGGAGAGCATCATCATCATCATCATCAACATATCAGGAATTCCTTGATTGAGCTGTCCAATGAATTAATGATCTACTTCACCAACATTTATTTCTGCCACGCTGCCAGAACTTTTAAGTTTATGTTTGGTTGGAAAGAAATGAATAGAAATAGGTAACATATATATATTATAAGATAAAAATCATGATGATGCAATGATTGATTTATGTGTCTATTTTTCTTTATAAATTTAAAAATAAAAAAAAAAAGTTTCAAATTTTTTTGTTTTCTATTAAGTTCTTGCCAACCAAACATAGTTTTTAGGTGGGAGACGATAAGAAGGAAAAAACCAAAAAAGGAAAAACTAGAAAATGATACAACATACATGGACAATTGAAAATGGGGTTGTGAGGACCCCATGTTCATCCTCATCATGGTTTTTTGGGATCGGTATTAGCCCATCTATATTGATATTGGCAGAGATCGATAGCAATACAATTGCAATTGATTCGAGCGGATATTGGTATCCACCGTTCCAATTGTACCGATAGCAAATCCGATTCCGTGAACTAATAAATCCTTGACAATTTATTTATCTTTAATCAATTAATCTAATATAATTTTACGTTTATGATCCAACTCATTGTAACTTATACGTATTCATCATTGTCATTGTCACACATATATACTTTTTTTAATACACATTTGAAATGAATTATTTTATCCTTAATTATCAAAAGAGAAGCTCTAGCGTGTTATGTATATGGGGATAAATAAAACAGGTTACAAATAATTTGACAAAGAACACCCAAATAAAAATGACACTAACTCGATCGGCCTGTGCTTAAGCTCAAGGTTAAACACTACTTAAACTTAAGAAACCCTCGGAAGCGAGGAGAGGGGAATTCGACCAACAAGATCCCTTCAATTCATAAGTATCCTAGATTCTCAATAAATTAAAAAAACCAAGGCAAATGTTCTGAGCTGCCGGGTACGCTGCACCCTATCACAAGAATTATTTATTTCTTTCTTTTCTCTTTTTTAAAAAATAAAGAAAAACTTCGTGTGAGAAGGCATAGTGTGTACCTTGTAGGTTTAGAGAAACTTTTCTCAAAAAAATTGTCTAATATCCTATTTGCAAGTAGGTTAGGCAATTACTCTGATACGTGTAGGCTAATTAAGTAGGGGTATCAATTGGTCATGTTCTAGACAATCGGTTTGGTTTCTTAACGGTTCATGTCCTAAGGCGTTAAGATTATAGAATCAGACCAATAAACTAATGGGAAAGGGTTCAAACCTGAGATCCAAAACAATTTACTAATATGTGGGCCAGTTCTGATTCCTTATTGTTTCCAAGCGCTATTATAGTGCTCAAAATTTATTAAATTTGTACTTTTTTTTTTTTGGTAGGCCCCAAAATTTTTTCCCTACGTAATCAAATAATTAAATATCTATTCACAAACATTAAAAAAATCAAATATCCTAAATCAGTGTAAAGAAGAAATGAGTGTTTTAGATATGGGAAAGAGATCTATACTTGGTCGCATGATCTCTATACAAGCGTTTGGGCCAATGGTTGAGTACACTTAGGTATCTACCTAGGGAGCAGTGGCATCATCTCACGGTGCCTTGTGAAAGGGCATAGAAAACACCACCTAGTAGAGATTTTTTCCCCTTTAAATATACAGTGGGATAAAAGCATATGTCGCTATAGAAAATATATGTGGAAGATAGTTCAAAAGTATGGCTGACACTAAATTATAGTCGATCTCTATGAGTTGGAGATTGTCCATTGAAGCATTTTGTTGATATTTTTTAAGTTAAGAACACTTTGCCCAAAATCAGTGTGCTTGCATAAAATCAAGAGGAATACTGGAATGTTTACTTTGAAAAGAGAAGAAAGAACAATATGTTGGCTACTTTAATTTAGGATCTTTTGATATTGGATCTCATGATTGTAACAGATACCTTTGTGGGTAGGTACATGGAGACATAAATCCATTTTCACTTATGACAACAATGTTGGATTTATGTGTCCATCAAATTAAGTTCGGTCCGATTTACTTTGTATTGAACCTCTTATATATTTTGATTTAATATTAATTAACACATGCGATATAAACTGTTTGAGCATTATGTGTCCGTAAGTTTTACTTAAAATGATAGTCACGACTAGGGTTTGGGCTGAATACCCTTATCATATGGTCGTCGCATTGGGTATGCCTAAACATGTTGATGTCGGGGTATGAATGCGAGTGCACATTATGATGTGCATTGGTGAAGAATCTACTTTGTCAATTCCCTCATGTATTACTACCATGTAGGATAGGATAGACATGTGTCACCGAGACCCTATACCTGACAGGACCTTGTCACTGCGAAATGTGACCGCATTCTTTGAATCATCAACGACTAAGATTCAAGAGAGTCAAAGCCGATGTTCTGGTAATGCGTAAACATTTCGTGAGTGAGAGAGTTACTCAACATGGTCATCACTGCGCGATTGGGGAACATCAAGATGGAGATTGTTTGTGTATGGTCAGACCAAAATTTGGATCTAGTGCCATTTTAGAAATGGTTTTTTGCAAAACCTATTTTCATATAAAATGATAGATTATATGTAGTTTTAATTGAAAATATTTTATCGTGTTTTGCGAGACCCGAGCACGTACGCAGATGCTCTCGTATGGACATGTCCTATGGAATGGGGTTTGGCAGTATATGTGTACATGCCCTAGATTCCATAATGATGATGTTGATTAATGGTAGGTTGGTACATAATAATTAATTATTATGTGAGGGTATAATTGAAATTTGTTAATTAATTAATTATTTAATTGATTGGATAAGGTGCTATTTTTATTTAGCCATTACACATAAATATATAATTAATTAAACTATTCCTTATTATATTCTGCTTCTTCACCAATTAGAAACCCACCAGGTTTAAACAGGTTCAAACCAAAGAGGAGAGAGAGAAACAAACTCTCACTGGATTTTACCAAACAGAGCTTTAGAAGCCCTTTCTATTTAAACATTCAAAACGTGGAAGGGGGCACTACGTTTTCAGCCTTGGGCGAATTTTTTGTGCTCCCCCCCTCCATGTTTTTGGCTCTCTCTCTCTCTCTCTCTCTCTCTCTCTCTCTCTCTCTCTTGTGCTTAGTTTTTGAGAGTTAGGGTTTTGGAACCAGATCTGTGCTTGAAGAACTGAAGAGACTCTTGTTTTGACTTGGAGAATCTTGGCTGGAGCATTGGAGCTTCAGATTTGTTTACTTGGTGTGCTCGTTGAAGGAAGAACCACTGTCTATTGGAGGAGCAACACTTGAGGTTCATCAGGTTAGCAAGATTATGTTAATTCCTCTTGTTTTGATTATATGATTATTCATGGGATGTGAGAGAAACCCGAATCGATCTCTTTCCGTTGCGTATTCGGGTATGGGTTGGATCCCTCTTTCCATGAGATGGAAAAGAGATGAATTTTCTCTCTCTTTGGGATCCCATAATTTTATGGAACAAGAAAGAAAAGGATTGGGTAATGGTTTATTACATCATACCCTAATTGGGTTACACCAGGGTTCCCATGGACGACCATGGATAACTCTAAAATTAAATAGGGCATCCATGGAGAGCCATGGGTTAATCCAGGAGATGTAAAACCCTAATTGGTTTATAATTGGTAGTCCTAGGGTCACCATAGAGACCATGGGATAACCCAGATAAATTAAACCATAGATTTTAGCCATGATCAACATGGAGATGATCCCATGGACTACTATTTGACTAACAAACAATGGTTGGGCAATGAAAAAAGAAGGTGAATGTGGATAAGTTTGAAGCCATCTAGCTATCATGTGTCAATTCAATGTATCAACAACACTTCATAACATGTTGGATTTATCCAAGGAAACATGTGCTCACTCATAACTTTTACTATCCTATTTGAAGCTCTAACAGAAATAGATTCTAAATCCAAGGTTTCTACACAATGTATACCAAGTCTAGCAGTTCCGATTCCAACGGTTCTTAACTGATCTATCAATTCTAGAACCATTGGGAGATACCAGCCCATACCAATAAGTTAATAGGTGGGTTGGTTTTGATCTGGTTCTCGGTTTTGGTCCTAATTTGAAACCCTTAGGCTTGAGTTGCCAATTGCTCCCCTTTCTCAAAAGTTCACAATTCAGGACTAGCTAGGACAATTAAAACCTTCTTGTCCATTAAAATGCAAACCTAGCATCGTGGAAAATTTTTTCCTTATAATATAAGGATTCAGAGAAACTTTTCCTTCACAAAAATAATCTATTCGATCACTCACCATGTGATCTAACCATTTCTCCCATCCTGTTCAAAATTCTCTTTTCACAATTCTAAGGAATTCCACCCAAACATCAGAACTTATGAGTGAAGAGATTCTCTCTTCACCTTGAGTGAAGGAAAACTCATTCTATAGAGTTTACATATTAAAAAGGGCAAGAGATCTATGCTTGGTCGCATGGTCTTTACACCAGCATCTGCTAATGGGAGAGCGTGCCTTGATATCCACCCAAGAGGCAATGGCGTCATTTCATGATTTCCTATGAGAGGGCGTAGGGGGCGCAATCAAGTGGGGATCTTTTTCCCATTAACAAAAAGAGGAAAGAGAACTCTCTTTTGAGAGCATGGCCTACACTAGTGGTTCCATGTGTCTATATATATATGTCTCCTCCCCATGTGAAAAGACATCTCCGCCTTTTGTTTTAGGAAAGAGAGAAATAAGGAGTGCTGGCGTAAGCTGCGCTCCCCAACAAAGAACATAAGTCATTAGAACATTAGACACTATGAGGACATAGACTCACACTAGGAGATTGAACAAAGACACTCTGATTCGATTGACTAAATTAAGGATGAATTGTTTCTAAAAAAAAAGGGGGATGATTTGAACTTATAATTGGCCATCATGTTTGGTAACCAATGAGGGCCTTAATTTGTTAGTCCAAATCTGAGCTATCTGACTAGCTTTATTTCCAACCGAACAAATAAAGTGCTTAATGTCAAAGAAGACTCACAAAACTGAAGAGTTAATTGAGCTGATCTCTACTTTCTTCCAACCAAGCTCTATGGCCTGCTTAGGTTTGAGCTTCAGGTAGGGTTGTAAATGGATAACCGAAAATCTGAATTCGAATCGCATCCGTATCCGTTTAGGGACACCCATATTCATTTAGAGATATCTGGAAAAAAAAAATCTGAATACTCTGATAAAAAACCGCCTGGAAAAAAATTCGAATACTTAATAACAGAAAATTAAGTAAATAATGATCTTGAGGGTTTTTGAAGACTCAATAGGTTCTAGAATATGGGGAAAAGAAAATCATGATCTAAGAGATATGGATTGACAGTGAACTGTATTAGCTAGGGAGAGGAAGGTCCGGGTTACATAAGACAAAGATGTAAACGGATGGTCGAAAAATAGAATTCGATCTGCATCCGAATCCATTTAGAGGTATCCGTATCCAATCAAGAAATATCCGGATCCAAGCCAAAACTTATCCGTTTACATCCCTAGCTTCAGGTCACCTGAAGAATAAGGATCCATAGTTTGCTCATGGGGCTCATACTGCAACATAGTCTCCTAAAAGAGCTCGCATCACATAGCAAGACAAACTAGTCTTTTTGTGGTGGCAAGTGGCAACCACAAAAAGCATGTCAAATCCAACAGATCCTAATTAATATTTCAAAATAATAATAAATAATATATATATATAAAATATTGCACATATCCTTTATTGTTGGGAACGAATGCACAACCATGAAGAGGAACCCAAGCAAACAATCACACAAAACACAAGAAATTTATCGTGGTTCGGCAAGATTGCCTACATTCACCTGAGAGAACCAGAGATTTTCCACTATTTTCTGAAAAACTCTCTACACCGCTCTCCACCTCACAAAGTGTTCCTCTTTGCTTGTTACCAGGGTTTTTCACACAAAGACAATATATAGGGAAACCCAAAACCTTAATCCCCACAGAATTACAATTTTACCCATGTATATGTAATTGACCCAAAACCCGTCCCAATTACAAATATAGACCAATTACAATTATGTGGACCTACATAATACAAGACATACCCAACCCCAACAATCTCCACCTTGGCTTGGATTCTACAAACCACCCTGAAAAAGACCGATGTTAATGTCAATTCTGTAAACTCTGCCTTTGTCTCTGCCTTTCTCCCATGCCCAAACTAGCATAACCTACACCCCTACCCGGGGTGTCGCGTATAGCTTACCGCTACCGCACGATATGATGTGGCTCCACCTCTCCAACTGCTGTAACTCGCTCCGAGAGATCACCGCCACTCACCAAATTTGAAGCGAAAGACACCCGCTTCTTTCTAAACCTGCACTTGCTCATTGCCTGAACTACCTGGAGTCTTTGTTGTTTACCTGTACCTTTTGCCTGAGTTCCAACATGAGCTCCACCTATTTCAACACTCCCTGCAAGCCTATACAAATTCCCAATCAGCCGGCCCTGCATCACAACCATGGACCCTCTTGAAACCCTGAGAACTCCACCTTCAGATGTGCCCATCTGAAACCTTTTCGAATCCAGTGTTCCTAGTGAAATCAGATTCTCCTTAGATCTGACACATGTCTCACCCTAGTTAAAGTTCACACAACCCCATCAAACATGCGAATCTGTACAGTTCTAATCCCACCAATCTTGCTTTCCGCATAATTTGCCATTTTGACAGTACTACTCTCACATGCATGATATGTAGCAAACTGATCCCTGACTGAACACATATGAAACGAACAACCAGAATCTAAAATCCAATCTGAAGTATCCAAACCTGATGATGTTGTGAGAAGGATATCTCCATCATCACTCCAAGACTCTTCCACAATACTAGCAGTGGATGATTTGTCATTCTCCTCCCCCTTCTCTTTTCTATCCTCAATATGCTTTGGACGATTCTTCTTTATATGACCTTCCTCCTCGCAATAATAACATTTTATTTTGCGACCTTGGAACTTTGAGCAACCCTTGTACTTGTCAGACTCCTCTAGTCTCTCATTTGATTTGCCTCTACCCTGACCACCACCTACAACCAAGGTACTACCTTTCTCTGACACCCCATCACTGCTATTTTTCCACCGTGTCTCATTTATAAGCAAAGCAGCAATAACTTCATCAAGTTTGAGAGTATCCTTACCAAACAGTAGTGTAGTCACACTGTGATCAAATGAAGGAGGTAGTGACGCCAACAGGAGAAGTGTCTTGTCCTCCCCTTCAATCTTCACATCAAGAGCCGACAATTCCGTCAATATCCTGTTGAACTCATCTAGGTGCACCTCAAACTTTGCTCCCTCTAACAATCGAAGGCCATATAATTGTTTCTTCAAAAAACAGCCGATTTGTGAACCACCTGGACTTGTACCTACTCTCCAGCTTTGCTCAGACTTCTTTTGAATCCGCCAACCCAATGATCTCACGAAGAGTTATCCCCAAGATACAATTGGATCGTACTGTTTGCCAAATCCCTCAACTCTTGCCACTCATCGTCCTTCATCTTCTCTAGCTTTTTTGATTTCTTCCTGAGAGCCTTGACCGTCCCCTCCCGCGTAAGAATATTCTTTACTCGTTGTTGCCACAAAGTGAAATCATTATGGCCATTGAAGCGTTCGATGGAGAAGTTTGAAATCTTTACCGCCATCCAGTTTACTTGATCTGTGCCTTCCGTACCTACCATTAACCTGAACAAACCGTACCATTGATCTCTGCACGAACACATAAGATCTATTCCAATGGAGCGGAATTTTCCCGATCCGTCACTTCCACTGAATCTGGAACGTTGAAAAACCCTTCACACTCCTTGTACAAAATCTGATTTTCCTGTACAGAATCAAACTGGTACGATATCGGCTAAAAAAAAAGACTTTTTTTTCTTTCTTCTTCATCAAACCCTCTCTGTTTCCTCCTTTTTGGTCAACGTCCTATCTCAATTTTTTTCTTTCTTTTGTAGTGATTACTTTTCTAAGTAATCATTACCCTTTTTTTGTTTGGATTCAATCGTGAATAACAAACTCACTTGCCTTCTATTGTTTACAAAAATCGTACCTTCTTCTTCCTTCACGGTAATTGAAACCCTTTTCCTCTCAAAGCAGAGAGACTCCCTAGCCGACAAAAAAAAAAGGGCCAACGATCCCCACTCCTGTATCAGAATCAAATCGATTCGAAACTGAATCTGAGAATCGTACTTCTTCCTCTCCTTGCACACCGTCGTTTCCTAAATCTCCACACCATTTGCGATGATCTATCGAACCTCTATCTGATACCACTTGTTGGGGACGAATGCGCAACCACGAAGAAGAACCCAAGTAAACAATCACACACAATGCAAGGAATTTATTGTGGTTCAACAAGAGTGCCTACATCCATCCGAGAAAACCAGAGATTTTTCACTATTTTCAGAAAAACTCTTTACACTACTCTCCACCTCACAAAGTGCTCCCCTTTGCTTTTTATCAGGGTTTTTCAACTAGAGACAATATATAGAAAAACCTAAAACCCTAATCCACACACAATTATAATTTTACCCCTATACATGTAATTGACCCAAAACCCGTCCCAATTACAAATACAGATCAATTACAATTATGTGGACCCGCAGAATACAAGACACACCCAACCCCAACATTTATTAGTTATGAATTTTATTTTTCTTCATTTACAGGAAGAAAAAATTTGGAACACCCGTATTGATCTCTTTTCCTAAATGTTTTGTTACATGGTAGATGAACTATATATGAAGTGTTCTAAGAAACATAAGGAATGTCAATTGTCTTACTTAGAGAATATGGCATAATTGGTACATATATTCAAGGATTTAAAACTTGGGATTCTGACTTAGTTCTGCTATTGGCATATTCATAAGTAAAAAAAAGTTAACCATGAATTTTTTTTTTTTTGAATCCTTTCAGTAACATTCACTCTTAGCTGACCCAACCAATCCAATCCCAATATATAAAATCATGTCTATCTTTATAGTGAGTGGAGGACATGTTTCTTTTGATTGCCCTATATCTTATTACTAAAAGTTCTTTAAGTCAAGGTATGATAAAAAAAAAAATTCAAAAAAATTTAAAATAGATTTATTATTATGTTATTTTCAAGAGGTTTTTTTTGTTTTAAAGTATGCATGTGAAATGACAGAGTTTTCTCTCACTAGAAAAAAAATGTGTTATATTATAAAGGCAAAAAACATAAGTTCGTAAATTATATGACATCTTAGAAGGCAGGTGCTAATAAGAAAAGAGAAAGAATGTTGCTTCGTTGCATTGTTCTGGCGCGTAGTTACATGAGCGCACAAATTTACCGCTCGGCCCACTATGAAATAAAAAAAACCTATTCATGTCAATGCCCCTACTCGCGCTCTCATTGGTTCTCACACTAGGTAGGGGCTAGAGACCAAACATCGATCTCTTGCCAAAACAAAAAAGAATAAATTACATGTATCTCCTTTGTAGTTTGGTTTAATTACAAGTAAACCCCTATTATTAATTACATTGATCTCCCTTAAACTATGTTGGGATTTACAAATAACCCCAATCTGTTAACTTGAAACCGTTAGTTGAAGCAAAACATTCATATAACCATATTACCCTTTATTAAAATAGTTTTACCCTTTTACCCTTATATTACAAAATCCAAACCCATCTCCTCAACCTTCCATCGTTTCAACCTCATCATCCATCTCACCTCTTTCTTCTCCGGCGATCTGCGAGGACGTCCACTCTCCAATCCGGCAATCTTCGAGTTGCGAAATCGACCACGACCAACTCTGGCGATCTTCAAGCCCTCTTTGTCATTCGGTTTTTTCATCCACATACGTTCCCAATAAGTTCAAGAACTCAATTTCGGTTCTTTGCAATTCAAACACTTTCAGAAGGATTCAATCCCAACACGGATGCTGCCTGAAGGTCAATAAGTTGTCCACTGGAAATATATAGAAATTTCTCTTTTTATCTTCTCTCTACCTCTTCTTCCTTGGTGGGGAGGGGTGGGCACTGGGAAATTTCTCTCTCTCTCTCAAAATGATTTTCCAGAGAGGGCCAACGCAATCGAACCTCAAATGCTTTCTAGAATGTACAATCCCAATCGTTCGATCACAGTTTCTACCGAAAATTCGTTCCATTGGTTTTTCTCAATTGTTTCCTTTTTGTTTACAGAGAATGAATTCGTAACTTTTCTGGGTTTTCCTTTTTTTTTCTTGTTTTGCGGACTGCCATGAAAAATCTTAATCGACTTTGCATTCTTGGGAAGGAGAAACAATAGAGTATTTCACATTGGAGGATCTCTGGAGTTGTTATGGTGGATGGAGTGCTTATGAGGCAGGAACTCCAATCATATTGAACAATGAAGAAACTGTTGTTCAATACTATGTTCCTTATCTCTCTGCAAATCAGTTTTTCACAAGCAATGCGATGAACCATAATTGTGGCTAGCCAATCACAGAGTGACACTTTGCGAATTGGAAGGATTGACGAACCAATTATCCAACCCGGACTGAACCATATGAACCCTGGGCAAACCAATTTATGCCATTCCTGATACTCAGATCGGATATCGGACATATACTCAAATAGATCACTCCATGGTCAACTGCCGAGTCTACCAGGACACTGAGGTCAGGAGTCTGCCTAGTTCACTTAGACAAACTCAAAAACTTGGATAACAAGCAATTAAATCCATGTGGTTAGTTAACCTGATCAAGTCCGTGCCAGTTAAGGTCACGCTTTTCTTGTGACTCCTAACCCGACAGGTGTCTTATCCTAGAGAAGACACCTACCCTTACATGGGACTTTCCCTACTGTCTCCGATCTGAAAAAATCATACACCGATCTACTATCTCAACCCTATAAATAGCAACCCCTACCCTCACTTCCTATTCTTTGGATTCAAGTATTTTATCTGTTGCAGAGATCTGACTTAGGCATCGGAGTATACTAACCGGTTCAGGCTGACACTCTTTAGTCTTGCTTGTGCAGGACAGCTCAGCCAAGTAGACATTTGCTTGGATTTCGTCGCAACACAATGCTACCATTGCTACCTTAACCAGATTCGAGTAACCCCCACTTAATCTTTTATGGTTTGGATTTCTTTCTCCGTTTTGTTAAACTTAGTAGGGGAAGACTTTGATTCTTACAGTTCAACAAGTTTAAAGCCCAGGTACTGCCATATCAGAGCTTAAACTTCTCAATGCAAACACTTTAGAAATTTCCTAGTGCCCACCCCTTTGCTCGGTGCAGGTTATCTAAGGGATTGGTTTTCTATATATATTTCAACCTCAAATGGGTTGTCATGGTTCTTTTGTCTTTGAGATCTACCCCATCTAGGTTTTGAAGATTTTTTGGGCATTTCGAGGTCATAGAGGTTTTGCTTCTTGAGTTGGGGAATACTTAGTTGGAGTTTAATAATGGTGGAACCAACAATAGGGGTGGGGGCATGGATGGAAGGTGGGACTGACAGTAGGACGAGGGGCGGAGTTGCAGGCAAGGGGTTGGAGGAGGAGGAGGAGAAGGAGGAAGAAGAAGAAGAAGAAGAAGAAGAAAAAAGGGGGAAAGTTGTCTTTTACAATTCAAAACTAACACCGTTGACCTTTAGGGGTGCGAATATAATTGTTCAAACAACAGGGATTCCTTGTAATTGAAGTAAAGTACAGGAGAGGGAGGTACATATAATTTACTCAAAAAAAATTCAAACATTTTTACAAGACGAGGTAGAATCAATGGGAAGAAAATGGGTTAAAGAGGGGAAAGGATGGTTATTAAAGTAGGGAAAGGAAAATAACATGAAGGGCATTTTGGAAGATACAAAAAAAGGAGAAAGGGCAAAAGAATGAGAAGCAAAGGGACTATACTCTCTTTTAAGGCTGAAAACGCGGGATCCGCAGGACATCTCGTTCATCTTAAATCGATGGTGAGGTGTTTGCATTCGTTTGGGGCTCTTATTAATGTAACGTAAAATAAATACCGTTGCTCTTCGCTCCGCTCCGCTTCCACCTTCATTCCTTCTCTCCCTCCGGCCTCATTCTTCACCCATTTGCCCAAAAAAAAAGAGAAAAAAAAAAAAAAAGCTTCTCCTTCTCTCCTATGGACATAACCCATCATCAACACGTTAACATCAACATCATTGTATTTCATCATATAAACCCATCCCAATCCTCCTCACATCAGCACCAATCTTTGAATGAGCCTGGTGGGTCCTTCTTAAGCAGTTTCAGATCGTCTGGACCTACCTAGGAGAGGGTATGTAATGATTCATTCTCTCTTTCTGCCCGCATCATTTCTTTTTTAATCTGTTCTATATATGGGCTTGATTTTTTGATTGTTTTTAGGAATTGGGTTTGGGAGAGATTTTTTTTTGCCTCTGCAACAACCTGATCTTTTGGGTTCTTCTTCTTCTTCTTGCCCCTCCCACCCCACCCTCTCTGAATCTGATGGCGTTTTCTACCGATAATCTTCATGGTCTTATCTTGGCCATTTCGTCGAGTTTTTTTATCGGAACCAGCTTTATAGTGAAGAAGAAAGGACTTAAAAGAGCAGGGGTTAATGGACTAAGAGCAGGTTTGTCATTTGTTTCCTATTTTGAATCACGAATTAGGAAACAAGAGTTTCGATCTTCATCTTGTTCTCTTTCTCTTCTATTGTTAATGATTTTCATCCCGAGCTGGGATTAGTTGTTCAGTTCCTTACTTCATGTTTATATTGAATTTTAATGATTTCACAACTGTGTTTTCTTTCTCTTCAGGTTCAGGGGGGTACACGTACTTGTATGAGCCTTTGTGGTGGATTGGATTGCTGACTAGTAAGTTTAATAGTTCTGGAACCTTGAATTAATAAAGAGCAAGTTTTACAATATTTTGCATGGTCCTTTTCATTTGGTTGTTAAGCTGGCATGTATCCTGACCTCAGAATGGTGTAGATTTGGTGGTTTGCAAAGCATTATCAATCATATCAAATTTCTTTAAAATGGGAAATCTACGGGGAGCACAAACTCAACAATAAATCTAAAGCTATAGAAACATACTTTCTCTATAGCTTGACACTTCTACCAATTTTTCCCGAGACATAGTTTTCTTAGTGGAGTTCCAAAACTAGAATAACTATGGCTTGAATATTTTTTTACTAGGACATTCACTATATTTGGGCATCTCTTGTGTTGGTGCTTCAGGGGCTTGGTCTGGGGATAGGAACCATATTTCTGATTGGAACTATGTGAAGCTATTAAATGCTTTTGTATTCTTCTAGCTGTAATTGGCTTCAATGCTTGTTTTATGGGGAAATCGATGGGATGAATTAGATCTGAAATGTGGTTCTTCTTCCTTGTAGATTGGAAGTCCTCCGTAGCCTAGATCAACTGCTGGACTTTGGTCACATTCTTATGAAAACTAAATAATGTAGTCTACATATTCATCTATTACCAGCTGGGTATTTAGTTTTCTTAAATTTCATAGTGTGAAAGTAAAAAAAAGAGAGAATTACTTAGCTATTGCCTCTGCTCTTATTCGAGTGGCATATACATATTCATCTATTACCAGCTGGGTTTTTAATTTTCTTAAATTTCAGAGTGTGAAAGTAAAAAAAAGAGAGAATTACTTAGCTATTGCCTCTGCTCTTATTCGAGTGGCATAAAGAACTAAAAGATTGAATTAACTACTCCGCTATCAAAGCTGTTATGCATGGCTTTCACTTTGTTACACGTTCCACAGTGCTGAGATGCGAGGAGCAGGCTAGTGCAGGCATTCTAGGACCTTTAAATTCTTGTGAGAAAATGGGTCTGTAAGATTCTATTTTATTCACTGATCTCACATCTTATGGAGGGACTGATAGCCAGAAATTATTTGACAATAAGTGCATGTGCAATCTTTTGAAACACTAATGTTTCTCTCCCAACCATCCAACTAGATGACTGAGGATTTAAGAATGGAAAGGAGACCCCAAACCATTCCCTCAATTGATATAGGCCAATTTAAACATTCTAGTGGGCATAGTTGTCAAGGCGTTAGGCGAATCAAGGCAGTCGATGGGTGAAAAAACTTAAGGAGACACCAACCAAGGCGACCCAAAACAAACCACCCGGATGCTGCGGCGCTTTGACATCCTTGCTATTGGTTTATTTTGCCTGTGAAATAAATTTTTATATATATATATCTGTGGGGACTTGAAATTAACCCTTTAGTATTATCTCATCTCCAGGAATAGTGACGGCATGATGGATGAATTTATCAGCCACATATGAGATGGGCACATAATTTTTTATGAGCAGAATATAAGAATATTCAGCCATTTTTATCGTTGTGAAATTGTATGCATTAGAGGGAATGGCAGGCTTGAATTTGAATGTCTTCAATGATGAAATTGCACATTTCCTAGAAAGGATGAAGAGGGGGGGGGGGGGGGGACAGTTTTTGGGAGAAAATACCTTCAAATGGTACAAATTCGCTTCCTAGTGAGTTTACATTTGCAATTGACATAAACGATAAAAGGGAGGGGGAAAAAATTACACTAGCCTTCTATAAGAAGTGCTGGAAAATCACAAAAGATCTTGTATAGGAATTGGAATTCTATGGAAGGGATGGTGGAATAGAAGATTTAATCCTATTTCAATCTCTCAAATTTCTCTGTTGGACCATAGAAAAGAATACAAACATGGTTTGTGAAATATCAAGATCAATGTGTCTCCAAACTTCGAGCTTTGTTTCCCTGCTGCTCTTTGGTCATAAACTGTTGGCATATCCAATGACAGTCTGTTTGGCTTCTCATGTAGTCTTTTTTCTCAAAAAGGAAAATCTTCAAGAATGTCCAATGGGGGTCGAACTGTTTAAAAACTCTACACTTTTTCACCTATAACTAATATATGAAAGATGTTCTGATCACCTTCTACCTTGACAAATACACAAGAAATTATTGTTGAGGTAATAAACCATAGCAGTTGTTATGCTTGTGCTTTTGCTGAATCTAACAGCCCCCCCCCCCCAAAAAAAAAAAAAAAAAAAACCTGAAAAAATGTCTCATTAACCTTGCCATAGAAATCTTCCCCCCCCCCCCCCCTGAAAAACTGTATGGTCTTATAATTACTGACTTTTTGGTTTTCTAGTGATTGTTGGTGAGGTAGCTAATTTTGCTGCTTATGCATTTGCTCCTGCAATTCTTGTAACTCCATTGGGGGCTTTAAGTATTATTATCAGGTATGTCATTAGATAACATTTCAATGCCTCCTCTTTCATAAAAGCATTTCTTCTTTCTCTAAAGAGAAGTTTTTTTTTTTATGCAGCGCAGTGCTAGCTCATTTTATGTTGAATGAGAAATTGCATATTTTTGGCATGCTTGGTTGTCTTCTTTGTGTGGTGGGCTCCACTAGTATCGTCTTACATGCTCCACAAGAAACAGCTATTGAATCAGTAATTCAAGTTTGGCAACTAGCGACTCAGCCAGGTAACTTTTCTAGTTCTATTCACCCAAAAAAAAAAAAAAAAAATTTCTAGTTCTAAGCATATCTCATATGGGTTTACTCACCCCAAGGTCCTTTGCTCATTACAGATTTTCCATTTTTCTTTGGTTCTATGTTGAGCATGAAGTCTTAGAATTCCTATTCATTGTGTACTATATATTCTATATCTCATAATTATGTATTTTAAGTTAATTAGATCTCATAATTACATCTTGCTGAATCCCCTCCTCAGTTTCATGATTGGTGCCTGTAAACTGACCTTTGAATTCTTGGTTCTAGCAGGTTTCATTGTTTACACTTGCATAGTTTTGATTATGGTTCTTGTCCTCATTTTCTTGTTTGTACCAAAATATGGGCAAACACATATGATGGTATACGTTGGAATCTGCTCGCTCATGGGCTCCCTTACGGTATGCTTCTTTTGCAGCTTGTACAACTGGAAACCAGACTTCCTGCTCCTCATTTTTCTCCAATTCTTAATGCTGTAGGTTATGAGTGTGAAAGCATTGGGAATTGCTCTGAAGTTGACATTTTCAGGATCAAATCAATTCAAATACTTTCAGACATGGTTCTTCGCTCTGGTTGTTGTTATCTGTTGTCTCCTGCAGTTGAACTATTTGAACAAGGTAACCTAGGAACTTGTTTTGGAAATGTGTTACAAAACCAGTCTTGAACTTTCATTCTAACTGTGCTTAAAGTGAAGTGATAAAACCATGGCATGTTAAAGGAAAGATGATTACAACAAAAATTATTGTTTCTTCCCATATACATGGAAGAGCAGAATCATAGGACCTCAAGTCATGAATGCTTAAACTTTGGTTAAAACTATTACAGACTTCTTATTTATTTAGTATTTAGTGTTGACTGTTATGCTGCCATTCATCTTTGCGTCATACTTCTATTTCCTTAGATGGTTGAATAGGCAGAGTCTGTGATGACTATTTCTTTTCTTTCTTTGAGATTATTTGACTCTTAAAGAGTCCCACCGTCTGGTTTTCAGTGTTCATTTATCAGTAATCACCTTCCAGGATAATGTTGATTGTCAATCTTCTAGTTCATCTCAGTGCAGCTTTCTGTGGCATAAAAAATTCTCTGCACCAACATTGCTATATTTGAAGCATGGGTATTTTGATTGTTGTCTGAGGATGTTTGCCTATTTTTAGTCCAAACTGTCTACATCTCCTACCAAGTACCAGTGCACCCCCCCCCCCCCCAAAAAAAAAAAAAAAAAAAAAAGGGGGGGGGGGGGAAGAAGATACTCCTTCGCTACTTCTTTTCAATTGTCTTTCTCGGCTACTTAGAATCCTAGATATCCCCAAAGAACCCTGTACTTTATTTAAAAAAAAATGCTAGGAATTACATAATGATTGTGATTGACTTGAGGAGCTCCTATTAACACTAATTCTGTACCTAAAAATGGGGCAAGTTTTTCCAGCTATTCAACGCATACTAGGGTTTTTCTTAAACAAAAAATTATAACTTCTGTATGGCTTAACAATTGACTGACCACTATATGTCCTTCAAAAATAAAAAGCACATTACAAATAACCCCAACAACTTACTAAACTTAAAGCTGAAACCATAAACCAATCTTGCAGTAATAAAAGACATACTTAAGCTCATAAATTCTGAAATCTGAGAAAATCAGGTTTAGGGTTTTAAGAAGAAATCCTAGCTCTTAAACTCTAGCTCAGATAAGGTAAATTCAATTTGAGTGGACTTTATAAACTAGATTCTGTCACTTTATAAGCTATATCTCTGAGGAAACAACAGCCCTAAGTTTCAATTTCGGTCACTTTATTTCCACAGGAATCAAGGACTAGCAGAGGTAAGTAAGAGAATAGAGACCAGAATAACTGGAGATAACCAGTGGAGTTCTCAGAAAATAAAACAAGGATTAAACTGGCGAAGAAACACAGGTTGTATAAGTTGCAAAAACAGGGTCTGAAACCAAAAACAGAGCATAAAAGAGAGTAGATAAGATGAAGCAATCGCATAAAAGAGAAATTTACAAAAGAGAATTGAAGGAAGGACAGAAAATAATAACGATAGAAAAGAGGAGAATTGAAGGACAGAAAATAATAACGATAGAAAAGAGGAGAACACAGGGATATCCTCAGCCCATCATGCTGAAACTGTAAGCACCCTCAGCCCATCATGCTGAAACTGTAAGCACCCTCAACCTATCATGCTGAAACTGTAAACACCCATAACAACATAACTAAAACTTAACTTCATTACCAAATATATGAAAATTCATGAACAAGCGCATATATATTATACACTCCATTTTTTTCGATTTAAATTGCCTGAAAGTAAGATAAACTAATGGCTTTGTTTATTTCTAAATATGATACCCGAAAGTAAGATAAAATAAGGGAGATATTTATTGTACTTTATAATTTTTGTCTATAAAATTGTGGAATATATTGGAGACCAACACATTTCTAATGTCTACTTCTATAACAACCATAGTTGTCAAGGCGACCCAAAGCAATGGGTATACGCCTAGGCGACAAGGCGGCCTAGGTACCCATGCTGCTCTATAATGCTAATAATTGTCGTTATTAGCAAGGGAAGTACTGTTCACTTTTCCCAACTCCAGAAGGCCCATTTGCCGGTGAGTGGGCCGGGGGGTTGAAAGGGCTGGAGCCATGGGGGGGGGGGTTGGGGTGGGAGCCCCCAATCCAAATTTTTGTAATGTATACTAGGGTAGTTTCGTACTTTTGCGTATATTTGGGCTTCTCTATGTGTAATGTAAATAGGAGGCGTGGTGGTCTAGTTGACCTAATCACGAATCTCCCTTTCTCTCCATCTCTCACAATCTCTCCTCTATCTCACGCTCTTCTTTCTCTTGCAGGTTTGAGAGTCTTTCTGTCTTTAACATCAGTAATGACCTAATTTGAGCAAAACTAACATATAATAAATAATAAACAAAGTATAGGATATAATATCAGGATATTCATAAAAAAGTAAAGCAATAAATTAAGTAATAGAAAAAGAATCACTTATATAACACAAGCTAATAAATAGTCAGAAAAAATCAATTTAATATAACACAAAGAATAATAAAAATGCCCCATAAAAAAAGTCCACCCATGTCACAGGCTAGCCAAGGTGTCCAAGGCAGGGGGTGCCTTTCGTGCATCCATAAAGGCAACAAGACGGCTAGGGCACTGAAGAGTACCTTGTCACTTGGGCAACTCCTTGATAACTACGATAGCATCTATTTCTATAATGAAAATTTTGTACATTCATTTCTTTTTAAAACTTTTGCACACTTAATGTCAAAACAAATAGAGCATAGAACATAATTTCCTAACTCAATATCACTCTAATTTGGCTCTCTTTAAATCTTATACCTCATTTAACCAGGTAAGGTCCTTTATAGGACTCTTACCCATGTTTTCCCTTATAAACTCATAAAGAAAGAAACCTAAAATAAATAGGAAATTGAAGTGATAAAGACTCTCATAGATCCTAGACACATAAACTCCTACTCAAGAGACCAAGGTTTAAAAACCCGGAACCGTACATGGGATCGGCCTCCATTGATTCCGATTCGAATCAGATCGAAGAATTGGTCAGAATTGGCCGGACCTCTACAAAATGAATCGGGAAGAACTGAAGAAGAAGAAAAGATTTTCACAGATCTCTGAATTTTTTTGGTGTTTCTGTTTCAAAGAAAATCTTGCTACAAGAGATATGTTCTATTGATCTTCTTCTGTTTTACTGATTAAAAGAAGGAAAAATGGCCAAAAATGAATATCCGAGTGCATTCATGATCGATCCAAAAGAGGGGTTTGAGAATCAGCATTAAGTAGAATTTCTTTTCTAATCGACTGATTCGGATCCAATTTTTTGAACCATGACAGACCACAAAAGAAGAAAAGAAAATGAGAAAAAGACTAAGAAAATAAAAGAAAAATAGAAAGAAGAGAAGTAGGTTTTCCAAATGTTGTTCATTTGTACCGAAGCTTGAAGTTCAAGTAAAGAAAACTCCTTGAGAAGCTGCTAGAGATGCTCCGTCTTACCAAAAAAGTGTAGAAGCACAACATTGTAAGGATCAAGGGCTGCAAAGAGAGAAGTGATCGCAAAGTAACTGAATGAAGAGGGGAACCAGGGGCTATGAAACAAAATAGAGTTGAGTCATCCTTTGGCTCTTTTCTTATTCAAAGGAAATGCAGAACCACCCTATAACAGTAACAACCACCCTATAACAGTAACAAAGAACCACAACTCTCAAGTCTATCTGAGGCCATATTGACCTATTGTTCTCATGGATGTCTTGATTCTTCATGCTTGGCTTATGCATCATGATATTCTTGAACTGGCTGTAATCTGGACATCTCGAGAAAGTAATTTTATTCTCTCTTTTCATTCTTCTCTTGGTCCTGAATCCCTACAATGTTTTCTTCTTCCTCGCCCCTGTTTTTGTTTCTTTAAATATAGGGACAATATTATGAATAATCTTTCAGTAAGACAAAAAATATTAAATGGTTGACTAAACTAGTAAGCAGGGAGAGGAAATATTGATTCTTAAATAAACTCAATGTCATAGTACCAATATTTCTATGGATATCTGTATCCAGAGCCTTTCCAGTTCCTTTTCTTTTCATCTCTTGACTGACATACTAACCAGAGAACCATGATAGAAGCCTTTATAAAAAGTATGAGATCTTCAGGGTGCAGATATTCTTCTGATCAGGTATTAACAATGACTTTCAGTCTTATCATAAGCCACACCAAGTCCTACCAGATAAAAAATTACTCCAAAATTATTTTTTTTTTGGGGGATTACCAATCATCTTCAATAAAAGTAAGTGTTTTCTTTTCAAATTGTTGCATTGTAGGAAAGTTGCAACTGCACCATATCAGTACCAAACCAATTTTTATTTTTGCTAGTAACCTGAATATATGCTTGTACATAGTTATGATTAAAACTGAAATTACCAGCCATATGATGTCTGATGTATTTTACCTTTGCTTGGGATATTTCAATCTCCTTTCAAATAAGCTATTCTCTCTATGTATCTTAGCAGTTAGTGAAATTACCAGTCACCATTAAGTATCTACTCACCGATGGTGCTTAATGTTCCAGAATTAGCTGTGTAGCAGTGTTCTTTCTTTCTTCCCCTGACTCTTGAAGATGCTTAATCTCATGATTAGGTTATATTTGCAGGCATTGGACACCTTTAACACTGCTGTCATATCGCCTGTCTACTATGTCATGTTCACTTCATTCACAATCCTTGCCAGCATGATCATGTTTAAGGTGATTTTTTCAATAGAAATTTGTGTTGTTTGGTTCTCTTTGTAAAGTCACTTTGTTTTTGTTAGACAACTTTCCTGATTATCTGTTTGCAAATCACTAATTAATCAAAATTATTCACATTGAGATAGTGATTGGTATAGCATACGCACATTATGCACCTCGGACAGTGGTGAGTGGTGTCATCTCTCCTATGATACCTGAAGCCTTCATTATAAACTTAGTACCTACACCGACGCTAAGACATTGCTATGGGTGTAGGATATCTGTTGGTTCCTCCATATCCTATCCTGCTTACTTTCTTTTCTTTTCCTCTCTTTTTTTTTGTTTTTTTTTTTTGGGGGGGGGGGGGGTCTGAAATGCGCCATTATCTGGACACCTACCCAACATAAACTATGGCCTGTTATTGTTACAAGTCTGTACCCTTTCAAAATTTGCAGTCTTTTGAACGAAAGTATATTTAAGTTCTTAATTCTATTCTTTCGTTGCTAAATATTTTCATTTGTGATATCAATGGCAATGCATTTAAGCTTTCTTGGATACTTGGAGATTGTATGCAATTGTTATGAGATCCATGTATCCTACATAGTCACAGAATCCATATTTGTCAGCTCCTTGCATCCTGAGATTTGATGCACAGATGGATCTGATTCCTGGAGACATACCCTCGTAACTAGCATCTGACTGAGGGTTTGGTGCACAGGGAGCTGTGCATGGACACAGATTCTGTTGCATGCATTCCATTAATCTCAACTGCAGATTGTAACTTCAATATCTAAGATCTCATAAAGCATGCTATGCTGTTGTGTCCTGTCATTGGTAGTCTTTATTTAGTTTAATTCATATATCTTCAAAAAATGCTTTAAAATCTGATCATTTTTATTCTTTCATTTCTGTCAGTGTAATGCTTGAAGCTTCTGATTAGGTTTGCACTAGAAAAATTCCTGCAAATGGTTCGGTAAGCCCTGTGGTTTCAAGATTCTAGGATTGGGTGCAACCAATTAGAATTTATTAAATTATGATAGACAATTAGAATTAGGATTATAACTTAATCAAAATTAGAATTTATGAAATCCATTTGATTTCGTTAAGTCATAACAATTAGAATTAGGAATTAGTATGCAAGAGGAAGGGGGGGGGTTAATGGATTTGGATGGTTTGTGAGGAGAAGGCAGAGAATTAAATTTTAGATGCCTAGGTGGGGAAAATGAAGGCTGAAGTTGAGGTGTATGGTATTGGGAATAAGGGTTTAGAACAGAAGAAAGAAAATACAGCAAAGGCAGGTGCATCAAAGGAAGAATATTTAGTGTTTGAGAAAAAGTGTATGGTAGAGACTAGAGAGATATCTGCACCCATATAGTCTGTTAAATAATGAAATAGGAATAGAGCTAATTCAAACAGAAGAGCAGGCCTAGATTTGAAGAGTACTAGAAAAAACAGAGAAGAGGAAGAACAGGATATTATAGAAAAATAGGAGAGAAATAGTAAGAAAGATAAAGAGGTCTTCTCGTAGGATTTCACCATGGGATTAGATCCCAGGCAATAGCATTTTCATTGAAGACAAGGGGGGTGGGGGAGAATCATGCACTTATAAGGAACTGTGGTGATAGCAGCAGGACTAGTGGGACCTGATAAGAATCTTAAAACAACAACTAAACCTAGACTTGAAACTATTGAATAATGCAGTCAGGTTTCTAGAAAGATTCCAGAAATAAGAACTACAATTATACCAGGATATATGTAGAATCAATAGGATAGAGTAGGGGCAAATATTGGATGAAACAGAACTAGAGCAAGGAAGATGACCAAGTCTAGCAATCTGAAATTGAACCATAAACAGGGGCTCCACCTGGTGTGGAATCAATAGAAATAAGAAGTACGAAGAAGAAGAACAGTAGATGAGAAGAGAGTAAGAATGTAAGATCACACTTGAAAGAACAGATCAGAATAATAAGAAGAAAGAAGAAATTAGGTCTGGGATACCAATCCCGTAAGCGTATCTCAACAGCTACAAAAACTCTTGAAAAAAACTCATAATTCTTTATGCAAAACATCTCCGATTGATGGGGGTTGTATACATTATAGATAATCTTTTAAATTCCTAAATTGTCTCATAAAAGGACTCCTAATCACTCTCTTATACTGACTTAAAGTAAGTAGACTCAAAATAGAAATCTTAAAAGCTATTTAGTGTCCTAATCTAACTAAAACACTTAACGACTAATCCCGTGTACTAACTTTATCCGCCACTTTACGGAATAAAGTAATTTCATTTCACTGAAACCAAAGAAAATAAAAACGCAACCTGTAACATAACTACCAAAAGCTTGTTTTCAGCTTATTAGATTGCCACCTGCCTTTTGTGGACCTTCTATACTTACGTCTAGGCCTCCATACGGGTTCAATTTCTAATGCAATTATATCGATTCCCCTGGTACTGGAAAAAGAACTCATCATTGAGTTTTAAATGTCCACCACTCGATCGCCATTTAAGATCAGTCTCCTTGATTCAACGATCCATCACTTCTCACGAATAACATGAACAAAATCAATAATTATCGGATTCTTGCTGTTGAAGGATTGTTGGGGGAGGACAAAATCCAAGCTTTTAATCATTGTGGGGATCTCGAATTTCTCCTCTTCAACAAAATTCTCTATGGGAGACTCATCAACTTCAATCAGATCGTCATTTGATTAATCTTCTAGTCGTTATTGTGGAACTTCATGTATAACTTCAATTTATTGACTGAACCCTGTTGACACCTTTCTATGATACTCTTTAAACTCAACAGAAGTAGCCCTCATGTCTCTCATAACTTTTTTGATTAAGTGAATATCATATTTCATTGAAAGTAGCAAGTCATAGATATGTGGATCAAATTTCATTGTCATCTTAGGTCTGGCTCTGAAACAAATAATTCAGTTCAGGTTTGTAGAGAGTTTCCAAAAACAAGAACTACAATTATACCAGGATTCATGTAGAGACAAGACAACAAAGTAGGGACAAATATTAGATGAAATTGAACTAGAATAAGAAAAATGACCACATCTAGCAATCTAAAAATTGAACCAGAAACAGGGGCTCCACTTGGTGTGGAATCAAGAAGTAATAAGAAGAAGAATAGTAGAAGAGAAGAGGGTAAGATCATACCTAGTAAGAGCATATCAGAATGGGAAGAATGAAGAAATCAGGTCTGGGACACCAATCCCGTATTCAACAGCTCCAAAACTCTTGAAAAAACTCAAAATTCTTTACTCAAAACGTGTCCAATTAATGAGGGTTGTATACGTATAGGTAACCTTTTAATTTTCCTAAATTGCCTTATAAAAGGATTGCTAGTCACTCTCTTACATTAACTTAAAGTAAATAGACATAAAACAGAACTCTTAAAAGCTATAAAGTATCATAATCTACTAAACCCATGCACTAACTTTATCCCCACTATGGGCTTTTAAATTATGCCCATTACAATGAAACTCAAGTAAATAAAAGGCCCGACCTATAACATAACTAACCAAAGCTTGTTTTCGGTTCATTGGACTGCCTCTTGTCCCTTGTCAGTCTTCTAGATTTACGTCTAGGCCTCCATATGGGATCAATGTCTTATGCAACTGCATCATTGACTCAAATAGACTAAATTCTATCAACAATAGTTGGCTTGGTGGTCCACAGTCAAGTGTGTGATAGAGGGAGGTCACATTTTTGAATTTCCCCTACTGCAAAGTTTTAAAGTAATTTCCCCATTGCCCTGTATTTCCATATTTAATGTTGATGTTACCTTCATTTGTCTTTTCACCTATCCGAAAAGAAGAGAAAATTTCCACTAATAATCTCAAATTTGTTTATGATTATTCCTAATTAGAATGAATCCCTATAGATTCAATGCCCAAATCCAAATGAAAAAAAAAAAGGTAAGACAACTGAAATGCATCTTTCTTTTATTTAATGCCTGGACTGTTGGGATGATGGAGCCATGGATAAGCACCTTGTGTTATCTTTTGACTTGGGAAGTTGGGATTGCAAATAATTGTTTTTTCCCCAGCCGCTAATAACTATTTTATCAGAAAAATTAAAACCACATTTGCTTTTCAGGGACTGATAAACTCTAATAGCACTAGATAAAGGGCATACTTTGATTGATCCATTTTTTTTAATTGTATACTGTCAGTGTCACTATTATATGGTTTGCATTGGCAAATTTAGGTGGTCATGTTCAAACACTCTTGTTGTCTTCTTTTATCATCTTTATTACTATTCAGTCATTCTAGTTTGGCACTGTTAGGTTCTGGGAAATATTTTGTTCTATCTTACATATTTTAGGTCTGTTGGCTACAATAGGAGATTCAAAAGCATGAGATAACTTGTATTCTATACAAATGAAAGATTGGGACTAACAAGTGCAATACGTTTGCCTATTTGAAAATGTATCTCTGGTATATCTAGTTCATCAATAGAGAAGTCTAACCACCTATTCTGAAGGATGGACAGTGTGTTGAGAACTTCAGTTAATTCCATGTCTTTTTAATGACTTCAAAACATATGCCAGTTATATGATCTTGCCTCATAGGAAATGCCTTTAATGGTCTTGCTGTTTGTATACATAATAGTTGTGACTTATTGTTGACAAAGTTTCCAGTTTGATTACTGCAATTCATGGCTGTCGATCTGATTTCTTGTTACTGCTTCAGGACTGGAACTCACAAGATGTATCACAGATTGCAACTGAAGTATGTGGCTTTTTGACTATTCTTTCCGGGACCTTCCTTCTCCATAAGACTAAGGATATGGGTAATGATGTGTCTACACAGTCCTCTATTTTTGCAAGTCCAAACACTGATCCCAATATCTTCAGAAGTCCAAACAATGATTCTCTGATCTTCACAAGTCAAAACAATGTACCTCCGATCTTCACAAGTCCGAACAATGAACTTCAGATCTTCACAAGATCAACTTCAGCCTCCAGTTCAATCAAAATAAACACAAGCTCCAAATAGGCATATTATACAATCACATTTTGACCGTTGATTTATAATCTCCTGAGAGTTATACCCCTTAGGAAAATGCTCTCCTCTAATTACAAAGAAGCAAACGGACATGTAAATGGAAGAAGAATTCAAGGATGTCTAGCTGACTCTTAACCCACACTGACAATTTTTTTTTCTTCGAGGTCCAATGGGTAGAAAGCATCTGCAGAAGCTTATCGAGTGCTCGTCATTGCCTAGTGATGCTAAAATTTGAGGTTGTTTTCTGCTAGTGTACTCTGCAAAACCCACCACACTTGATAGTTATTAATTTCTTCAAGGAATTTAGTGTTTGATTATGTGTCATTACTATTATGGGTGTTCTTTGGGATGTAATAGGAGTTGAGATGTATAGATTGAAATACAAACTTCATGTAAGTGTTGATTTGTGCACTCTGTATTCGAACACTCCATATAAAACAACCTTGTGATCTTTTGAAGCTTATTCAAGATATCAAGCATTTGTCAACGTATTTCTTGAGTTGTGTGTTTACTCATATTCCTAGGTCCATCAACAATTTTGCTGATACCTTGGCCAGGAAGGCCCTTTCAGTAGAGTGTGTGACAAGCTGGCCTACTTCCACTCTATGGGTGTTCAATCTTTGTACTTGTGACTCCATGCGTTTATCGCACCCTGAAAAAATTTCTCATCACCAAAAGATAAAAAAAAAAGATCTTGTGAAGCTCATCTCAGTGTGAAATTGTGTTCCTTTTGTTGCACTACATGTAGGATACATATATCCCCAAAGTGCATTGGTTCAAGTAGAACCTATCATTCTCTATCTAGGCATAAAAGTTGAACACTAACCTAGTAAGTGAAAAATTAAAGTTAAAAAAGTAAAAAATAAGAGCTAAAATTATGGATCATCCAAACTACAAGCAAAATGAATTCAAGTTGGGAATATGATTGAATTTTTGCACATAATTTGACATGTGATTCTTTATCCATCCAAATGGCAAAAATGAAGTTGCCACATCATCAACAATGTGAATAAAACAGTTGGGACATGTTTTTAAGCATGCAACCTGTCCATGCTGCCACATTTTTGCCATATGGTAGTTATATTTTCGAATTGTATCGTTATTGAGTAATGTTGGAGAGAGCACAAGCTATAAAACCAAAAACACCCTCCACATTACCAAGGGTAAAATATATATTTTTTTTTACAGAAAAAAAAAACTATAGAAGAATCGATTCCTCATCAATTTCACTAAAGTTTAAAGTATCAGTATCGGGTTTTATATTAAAGGGTGAGTTTAAGAAATGTATCATGTATTGGACAGGTGCAAGATATGCTAAAGATAAGTATGAAAATGATTAAGATAAATGCAAAATACATTTTTGAAGTATAAAACATTATAAATAAGTAATATATAAAATATATCATATATAAAAAGAGAACAAAGTACAACCAGACAAATGCATTCAATTGATCATATAAAAGTGATGAGATTCCTTACATGTACTAATACCAACTTTTTTTTAGGAATTGTATTGGTGTCGTAACATTTCGGACCTTAAAGGAACTATACACATTGATTAGTATCGACAAATACTATAAGATACTTAAACCTTGAATCTCAGTCTATTGTCTAATAGAACAAAAAGCCTTTTTCATTATTTTTTGGGAAAGAACTCATGTGTGTCTTATCCCTTCTCTTTGGGCAGATGGAGAACCTCTCCTTCTCCTTCTGATTTTAAATATTTTTATTTTTTTGTTTTACACAAGTCTAGTCTAATCCATTTTTGTTGCCTCATTAAGGAGGGAACAAAAATATCATATTTTGAAGTAGTCATTGTTAGAACCCAGGGTTTCAATCAAAACCCTAGCAAAAAACTCTGTATGAATCTCTAGAACACAGTGGGATGATCAAAAGAGAAAGGAAAGAGATGTGTACCTTTCACCACGTATGCTGACGTGGAATAAATAGGAAAACTTTTGTGTGTTGATGAAGAACATGAAAAATAATGTAAGACCACGTAGAAACTTGGACAACCGCGATGACGATCTTTTACAGTTTTTTAGACTCACACAGAGCTCTCTGAAAAGAGAATATAACTGCAGGGATCCTCATTAATAGTATTTATAATACTCCCCAAACCCTAGTCCACATTCCACAATGGGACGGTCTGGCTCGTCTCAAGAATAAATAGCAAGTCACATCAATCCATGTATTTCTTGATTCCCATCAATGATCGACCTAATAATTAAATAAATCCACAAATCGTTATTGGGAAAAATCTAATAGTATTTGCTATTATAACTTGAGTTGCCTATAATTGAAGCATTGATCGTGCTCTAATAAAATTTAGAAAGTATTTTTTTTTTTTTTGATAGAAAAATTTAGAAAGATAAAGTACTCTCTTTTGAAAAACCCAATCATGGTGGAATAAACTTTTATATTTTGATCAAACCATGTATGGGAGAACTGTTACCTCAAAAATCACCAAAGCAATGCCCCTTTAGCTCTTCCACAATATAGCAATGAGAATAACACGTCGTTGACAACAATTGCTCGATTGTTTAAGGTAAGAATCTTCTACACACTTAATTTGGGGTTTTATGTAGGGCTGTAAACGGATCGGATTCGGTTTGGAAAGTGCTATATCTGCATCCACATCCGAGTTGCTATCGGACGGATTCGGATAGTGCTAAATGGATACGGATCGGATATTTTATCCATTTACATGTAAATATAGCTTTTCGGATAGCTATAGCCTATCCATATCCACATCCGTTTAGCTTTCGGACGGATTCGGATAGTGTTAAATGGATACGGATTCGGATACGGAAACGGATTTTGACTATTCATTTACACCCCTAATTTTATGTGAAAACCCAAATAACAACACAAAGAAAGTAGAAGAGGGAGAGTGAAGAGGTGGTAGAACCCCTAATTGAATTAGGGTTTCTCCGTCCATGATTCTTATAGAATGGAAGTCAAATATTATTAGTTTCCTAAAAGATCAAGGCATTCCCAGATTGCTATAATATTGGGAGGAGGTAGATCCCATTGGGATTACTACCTAGAATAGAATTTAGTAGAATCTTTAATCCCATTAAAAATAAATTATATATACATCCTAGATAATGTAATACTAATATTTCCCAAAGAAGTAAATAATTACGAATTAATCTCTCCACTAATCAATATCACATTATAGATTTTAGGGCATGTGAACAAAATATTGTCTCACCCTAGTGTGTCGTAGTGTATAGAGATACTGAGTCAATGATTGGACCACCAAGAATTTCAAAATATTTGTAAAATACTATTAAAATATATAATATTGGTTATATATATATATATATATATATATATATCATACTGACATACTATCATACTATTATGCTATCATATTATTATATAAGTGTATGAACTCATTTTTCGTGATTACTTTTTTATTTGATTATTTTATTATTCTTATTTATTTAAATACTTTCAATCTCTTATTTTCTTTCAATTATTTTTTTCTTGATTTATCCAGTTTCTTGGTACCCTTCATTAGCCTTTTTTTTATTTTTATTTTTAATGTAATATATATATATATTATTTCTCCATTCATCCAAAAAGGACACAAAAAAATGGAATCCTAGAAACACCCTGTCTCTCGCCCCTTCCAAGCCGTTCTGCTTTCCAGAAATAAAAAATAAAAAATCCTGGTAACACCCTCTCTCTCTCTCTCTCTCTCTGTTTTCTATTTTTTCCCACAACCTTACCGGTGGACCTCCAAATCCATGGAGGACGAAGCTCCTTCGCACTTCCGGACTCCCTAGGCGGTTCCACAGAGGAGAAGATCGATCCAAGCTTTTCTCACTCTCGATTGCACTATTTTCTGTTCTTCTCAAAACCTAACTGCCCTTCCAGATCCACAGAGGACAAAACGCTTTCATTGTTCATGGTTTGAGTATTTACACTACCAAGGGCAAAAGTAGAAAGCCAAGGCTCTTTGATCTGAGAAGACTTCGTTTTATTAACAAGGACAAACACGGGAAAAAGGAGAAAAAGAGGAGAAAAGTGAAAATAACGCCATTTAGGGGCACCGTCTCATTGCAATTCCATTGGGGCCGCCGGAGTGAACAGGAATCCCGGGCTAAGTTCCAGCATAGTGAGCAGGTTGTATTATTCAATCCCGTACTATTGTATTAATTCGTTTGTTTAGCCTTGAGCTTTGCAGCTCTAAACTTCCTGCTATGGCGAGGATTCAGTAAAATGGTTGTTACATCTCCTCAGCTAAAATGCATTCGAAGGACAGGATTTCCTATTTCTATGATGGTAAGTTCGTCATGATTCGACTCTTAAGGAAAGCATCAGAGGCAACTCAATATATTTAATTAATCTAGATATCCAACTAAAAACAATAACAAGGGACATCCCGATTAATATAGATACACATAATCGTGTTAGCTGGCCCTTTTTAAATAATGCCAACCTTTCCTTCAGTCACATTGTTTGTAATTCAAAGTTATGCATCTTGAATTACTGAACCTTTTGCGGAGTTGTCTTTATCATCTATAGAATCCCATTTGATTTTTTCTCAATCCCAGTAGAAGACCTGTGGTAGTTAATCAAGTTTGATCTTAAACTGTTGCCATCTCTTATGACGCTGTCAAGCATGCCAAGGCATTAGTTGCCTCCTCATGTTACCTCTTCATTGAATCATGTAACACCTTTAGTTCAGCTCTGCTTGCTTGCTTTCTTGGGGTTGTCACTAATTTGTTATGACACTGGTTGATTGTAATGGGAGACTTCGATTAACAAAATGAAAGTGATGGTTGCTCATCTGTAAGAAACCTCAAAGTTACTAATGCAATGCTAATCTAGGACCAGTGTGATTCATTGAGAGACCAGCTTGGGTCAGGATTGCAGGCAAGGAGTGAAACTAGATTTCAAAAGACTTTTAATAACATAGAATCTAAGGTTCAGCCAAATTCTGGTCAAAGGCTTTAATTGGATGGGAGAATATAATATACAAAATCAGGCTTAATACAATGGTCAGATTCTTAGGAATCGAAGATTTCTTCTTGAAGAAGGTATTCCCTAATCTGAGAATCGATGGAAGGTTCAGGCAAACCCCTGTTTTGATTTTTGGAATCTCAGTGGTGTTTTGTGCAATGAAACTGGTTTTTTTTTTTTTTTCTTTTAAAAACATTGGACTGAAATTGTGATTCCCTCATCATTGACATTTTTTCAAACATTCATAGCTACTGTGCATGTGTATCTGGTTCTGAATTTATATGTCATTACTCTCTCCCATTCATATTCATATGACATATGTCGAGTAACTTAAGTTCGAAATGTTGTATCTATAGACTTTTTTTGGCATATTTATTTGATGACTAATCCTTTTTTTTTGGCCTGTACGAGAAAGCATTAAGTATAGCAGAAAGATCAACTATTTGCTTTTCATGATTAATGTCTTTCAGGTATCTGATATGGTTATTGTACATAACGTATTCAGTTGTTGGAGTTACTGATGTAGCATCTTCATATACCCTTACATCCCTCTTGGCTCCTCCATCCCACTCTCTCCTCTCTCCCACCGTAACAATATTAACAGGATTTTTGGTCCCATTGCTTCGGCTACATAGTGTCGAAGAATTACACATCTTCACCATTGATAATGACTTCTTTTAAGTAGAGTCTTCCTGTAGTTTCAATTTTTCATTGGATCTTGGCTGTCCCGGATAAATTTTCAGGAGCCTAGAATAGTGATTAGTTATTGACCATTATTAATGGACTGTTATTTCTCAGGCCCATTCTTCAATACACAATCGAAAACTTCATGCATCAGATTGCCCTTGAAATAGATTCCATTGATATGCTGACACTTTTGGGAATTCTGTACATACTCTCTAAAGGTCTATTCTATTGAGATTCAGATTCATTGCTTGGTTTTGTATCTGTCATTTCTTTTCTTTTTTGTTTTTTTAATATAATTTGTTATAACTTCGCGACATATAATCACAATAGAGGAACCCCTGTTCTATTTTTGGTTTTGTACCCTGTTCTATTGGATGCTAACTATCAGTGTCATTTTTGTGGGTTTTTTGGTTTAAGTATGCAATTGAGAGATCATGTTGGATTATTTTTATTTAGGTCTATGGTATAACTCTAATTTCTCTCATATTTGTGGGGAAGGAAATATGTGTCTAGGGTTTATTGTCCTGTTTTTCTCTGTTCTAATTTACGTTTCTGGATATTGGTTCCGTAGGTAGTAGTTGAAAATATGAGTCCTCAGTTGTCCTGTTCTAATTTATGTTTTTTCAATCTACTCGGTTGTTCCACTTAGTTAGAAACCTGATATTTTGGGAAGTGAACTAGGTGAGGCAGAAGGTATGTTAGAATATTTTTAGCTTTTGACAACTCCAATATTGCCAATGGATAATGTATTGACCTAAAAATTAGGAGCACTATACAAGGTGGCATGTGAGATTGGCATGGGGGGTTCGTATATATAGAGAGTGTGGGTGGGATTTGCATTGAAACCTCCTTCATGTGAGGTTTGGGTTAGAAGGAATTTCCGGTCAAATTCATCTTCCCAGCCTCCATCTTATTTTGGTTGATGGAGCAATAGAGGACTAATTTAAGTGCTCAAGGGGACTTTGACAAAGGGATCCCTACTGGTCATATTTCATTTCTTTTTATCATCATCGTTGAAACAGAGTTTAATAATACCACAGACAGAAAAGGGATGCACAGTGGATATCATTTAATTGGAAGTTAGATCATCACGAAGCTTCTTTTTCCATTTGGGGAAATTGAGCAGCGAAGGCCCTCTTTAAGGAATCAATAGAACAACAATAAAGGAGTTCGGTCAACATTTCTATTTAGCAATAACCACAAGTTAATGCAACTTAAATTCAATAAGAAAGAAGGATAAATTTTCTTGGTCTCAGTAGGGTATTATTTGGTATTTGGTCTCTGCTTTAATTAGGGCTGTATAGTTTCTTGGTTTTTTATTAATCTTGGTGTCTAATTCCAAACATTAGTTGTTAAAGCTTTTTAGGTTTTCACATTCAAAGTATTTGGGCTCTGTTAAGCAATTGAAGGTATGGTTTTATCAATTTAGGTACCATGTAAGTAAATCATCCAAGAAATATAAGATTCCTTCCTTTTGCAGTTATACTTATGAATTTGTCTCTTGAGCTATAATAGGGGAAAATTCTACTAAATTTGGATAGCGGAATTTTATGGCTCTCATGTCTCTTAGTTTAAATTTGGTCACTATATTTCTAGGGTTATTTTATTGTTCAATATTTCAATCATAAACTCTCAAATGGTTACATACAACCTATAACGTAGAAATCCTTTTGGATTTGCATACTTTGACTTTTATTACATGATGATTGTTGTTTATTCTATTATTTCTTGATTTCCCTTAGTTAACAACTGCAATATCTGAACTATTACACCGTACAAGGTAAAAAGAAAATATTAGTTTTCCTTGGAAGCAAAGAAATTATGCTAATAGTTTAGACATCGAAGTTGTATTTAAATGGTCAAGGTCCTTTTGCAATTCCCTAAGGTTTCCCACTTCCTGTAGCAGCAAGATTCAGAAGCTGATGGTAGAAGGAAAGGACTCAAAAGTTTCTTGGATAAGTCTGCCCTTAGTTCCAAGTAGATCAGAGGCATTTGAGCTTGTTGCAAATTTCTTTTATGGTGTAACATTGAGATCGCATCATCAAATTCTGCAATGCTAAGGTGTGTGGCTCATTACCTAGAAATGACAAAGGAGTTGGCAGAAAACTGAAAAGAACTTGCAAATCAAAACTGAAATCAATGAGAGATGGTGCTCTAAAGGCATGAAACTTCACATTGGTGTTGCAGGACCCCCCCCCCCCCCCCGCCCCAAAAAAATGAAAGAATTTCTTGCATTAATATATATGGAGCTCAAATGTGACATCACAATAGTAATTCATTAAATTTCTGTATAGATTTTATTGTAAATAGTTGGCCGGTAATCCACAATTAAGCGTTTCATTATTGTAACTGGTTGCATTGAGGGTTATCTTTCTTAAGTATAATGTTTATCTAACCCCCTCAACCATCCATATTCTGGTTAGACCATTTCCTTCCCATAATATTGTTGTAATCTTTCTTGAAATAAATCATTGATTTAACGGTGTGCCTATATAGAACAAATCCAGTAATTCAAGGAGTATTCAGTCCTTGGCTTTGAATTACTAGAGTTATTTTTCTAAATGCAATAACCAGTTTGTCTTGATGCATCAAAATGGTCTGAAAAAACCCTGGAAAACCTCGTCTTTAGAAGTACAATTTGCTCATTGTCCTTTACTTCTTTTCCAAATCTGCAAATGAATCATTAAGTACCCTGAAGTTTTCTCAGTGTGCCAAAATTATGCAAAACAAATTCACCCTAAGAAAAATTTTTTATTCAAAACAATGTATGGAATATTATATTACTCTGTGTTGTGATAAAAATCATATTTCAAACATATGGATAACAATTTGCCGATTAATCAAAGAAAATTTAACAAATTAATCAGGAGAAACTTGTTGGGTCAAATTCACCCTCTCCCTTGCATAGATCTCTCTCTCTCATATACAATCTCTCACAAACATGCACATACATTAGTGTCTACACGTGCATTTGTACGTGCGATTTTACTAATATATATACATAAAGAAGAGAAATGTTCGAAAGGTACAAACTGATCCTGGTACGTTTGACCTAAATAGTCAGATCATTGCAGTCGGGATAAAACTTCTGTTTTGTTTACAAAAACATAAATTAGAAAAGGAATCCAAAATATTCTTAATGTCCCATAAATCTGTGAATACTTCCCAAGGCCATTGCTTAATAGACTGGGTGGGCCAATGGATCAGATCTAAATAGTCAATCCAGAATGTTGAGAGGAACGTCGGACCATGATTCTACCTGCCGCAGGCCGAGCAACAATCCTTTTGTTTCTACCTCTTATTGTGATTCTGCATAACCAAAGTCCGTACAGGCACACACAAATTTATTGTTATGAATCATAATGACTGCCCATCATGCTTCTCCGGAATCTGTCAAAAAACTGTCGTGACAGATAATTGTTAAAGAGTTCGGTTTTGCAATAGCAAGTATTTCCCAGATGGTAGGAGGAATTGATTCAAAGTTGGGTTTAGTATTGGGTTCAATGTGTAGTGCAGAAGGGATGATGTGTAATCCCCAATGACCCAATCCATCTATTCTGAATTATTGACGGAGGGTTGGGTGGTCAATGTGAAACCCAACAACGATTCCGTTCAGTTCAGATAAAATAACATGTAATGGAAAAGATGGATAGAAAGGTTTTTATATCAAAGGATGAGCTTGGGGAGTTGGTATAAAAAGAGTGGAAGAGTTCAATGGAATTAGCATGGAGAAATTCAGTTTGCAGCTCTAGAGAGCCTACATTCCAGATGTGTTTTGAAAAGTCACATGAAAGGAAAAGATGCCATGGGGTTTCTCTGTGTAGTCTGCAAAGAACACACGAATCCTAGATTTGAATGAATTTTGATAAGTTAGTTTGAGTCCCAATCCCATTAAAAATTTGAATTTAGGGTGAAGCTTAAGTGACCAAAGCAGTTTCCAAATTTTCTCTCTCTCTCTCTCATATCTATATATATATATATATATATATATATATATATATATATATATATATATATATCAAACTATTATATAAAAGCACTAATACATGTTTTGAAGTTTCCTTCTTTTCTCTTATTTTTCTCTTCTCTCTCTCCCACTTTCCTTCAAAAATAAAAGGGTAAATTACACATCACCCCCTGATTTTTGAGAAAACTCAAATCACCCCCTCTACAGTAACGGTGTTAGTCTGATGTTAGTTATTGGTACAAGAGGACTATTTTGCCCTTGTACTAAAACATTAGAATTAAATTTATAATACTACCCTTCCTTCATCTTCAACGTAAAATATCCCACCCCTTTCCTGCAACTCTGCTCACAGCACCGCCACCGCCACCGCCGCCGCCATTGGCACACTTCGTGGGGAAAAGTGAAGATTCAACGAACCAGCTTGAAGGGAAAATTATTTACTCAAAAGATTTCATCTTTATGAAAGATTGATTAAATTGAAAGGGATTTAAACGAAATTTTTGTTGCAAGGTTTGGCCTAAGATTTCAGGTGGAGTTTCCTAGTTCGAAGGCTTTTGGATATAAAGTAATTAGACAATATTTATATCTGAAATTAAAAACAGCAAAATATTCACCGTTGCCCTCTTGAATCTTCAGCCTTGAATACCCCCAAGTCCTACCTTGATCTGATGGACAGATCAGTCTCAGGTGATTAAACACATCAAACTGAAAATAATGCTAAAACACGGTAATGTGTAGAACACATCGGACTGAAAATAATGCTAAAACAGGGTAATGTGTAGTCTCAGGTGATTAAACACATCAGTTCAAGTGGAATTTTCAAATTTTTGGATAATTTGTAGTTCAACTTTACTTTCCTCCCCTCTCGCAGATAGATATAAAGCTGTAGTCAATAATCCTGGACGTCTAGGAAGGATAATTTTTTTTTAATATGAAAAAGAAATTTAGAATTTGTATACTGCTGAAAGTTATTCTCAATTTATTGTCAGAATGCATTAGAATATAATGGAGAGCTTCATGGGAAGAAAGTTTTCCTCTTCGGTTGTACAGAACGTAAGTGCCTTGTATGATTTAGTACCTTCATTTTTATTTCTTTAGAACATGTTTCGTATTATGAATCACTGTTACAAGTTTCTGCTTAGCGTATGTGAAACAATTACTATGATTCTACTATACTAATATATAATCATAGTGACATCAAATTTGGTTCACCAAAATCCATAATGTGTAACTTTCACGATAAACACCTCTAAGGTCAAGGGGCAAATCGTAAGCTACTAATGGGAATCTCATTCTTTTTTGACCGATAGTAACACATGCAAGATTCTTGTAAGATCCAGATCGGTATCGGTCCTGACCGATCTCAAGACTGAACCTGAGATAAGGAACCTAGGCAGGGAGAACAAGAATTAAATAAATAAAGGGAATAAATAAAGTAAGAGTAGGAAAAACAAAATTTCAAGTATGATGTAATTGTCTCAAACCGTTTTTGTTATATTTGTTTTTTTGCACACTATCGTTTTCATAATGGTGCATGGCGATCAATGTGCAGTGCCAGTGCCAGTGCCCAAGCAATTTATTAGTGTTTTCCACGCAAGGCCTATGTCGCTGGTAGTGCGTGCATATATATATATATATATATATATCAAATTTCTATAATAAGTTGAAAACAGGGGATTTACAGAATCATACGATTTGCCCTATTTCCTTTCTTTAAACATAAACATAAAAACACAAACCCCAAGCAATTTATTAGTGTTTTCCACGCAAGGCCTATGTCGCTGGTAGTGCGTGCATATATATATATATATATATCAAATTTCTATAATAAGTTGAAAACAGGGGATTTACAGAATCATACGATTTGCCCTATTTCCTTTCTTTAAACATAAACATAAAAACACAAACCCCAGATGTCAAAACGAAAACCTGTTGCTTAGGAGGATTAAGTTGCTCAAGAAAAATAAAATCCTATCTGTATATAATATAACTTACAAGCAACTTTATTTTAGTGAATCGTATTTTAAACCTTATCCAGTACCCACTCTAGATGGCCTGAAGTGGAGAACAGCTCTGTGGTTTTCCCAGTCTAATCTATAAATCTAAAGCAGATATACAAGGCACAATAACAGGCAGGTATTAGAAAATGGAATATAAACCTCTCTAATCCATCACAACAAATTTTGCAATAAGCATTCAGATTTAAACACATGGACGATTGGAGGAAAACATTACTACCACAAGAAATAAAAGAGAATGAATATCATGTGCAATGAAAGCACTATCTATTAACATCATCTGTTCGGAGAGATCACCTTCCTATTTCTTCACTACCACCAAATGTTTCATGAAGTTTAACCATATAATTTTAAAAGAAGAAGCAAACAGACCTGTTGGAACAATAGTAGACCTACTACGTACTCTATTACTATCCAGCAACCTTGATCAACAACAACAACAATCCTTGTAAGTAAATATCAAGGACATGTACAGAAGACAGACAGTAGTAGTAGAACATAACAATTAGATTGAAACTTGAAATATCTACCACAATGAATTAAAAATACATACATATATTTTTTTAATCAGTCTGAACAATTGCGTCAGACCTCATGAAACCAACTACTACTTGTGGGAGAATTGATTTTTAGCATATCCATGATTTTCTGATGACTCATGCTCAGCATAGGAAACCATGCATGACCAATTTCATCTAGAGACCAAAATTGCAAGTCTGGATAAATTCATTGTCATAGTCCACAAATTTTGTCCATAGGGGGCGGAACTGGTTCATGGCAATATCAAGCCATGGTTTCATGTTCCCATTGAAGTGTATGACAGCAGCATTCCTGATCTCCTCCATGCTGATGCTTGGATTATACCCAAGTCCAAGAACATGCCAAAATTTTTCCAGAGGCTTGGTTGTCGAATAAAATGTGATCAGGCCTGGGGGCAGGGTCCCCAATTTCCACAATGTTCGATTCTCATTCTGCAACACAATTCCAGCATCTCCGCGGAGCCAGTTAAAAACATCAAACAAGGGCTAGATATATAATTATAAAAAAGTTGTAACAAAGAGATAGGAATCAATCAAATCCATCAGAGCCATCATGAATATAGAATAAATACAAGTACATTAACTTTTACAGGACCCACACATTGCTTATCTTCCTTCTCCTAACAACCAAATAATTAAAAGCAGAGGAGGTAGAACAGATAATTAGTTATTAGAAATCAGCCAAGAGGAAGGACACAAATGGCCAATTGATGCAAATAGGACCTCCTTTTGTATTACCATGAGATAAACTGCAAAATCGTGTATGATGAAATTAGCATCATTAGGACTTATGAAGAGGGTTTTCAGTTCTTGTTATAGAAACCACCAGATTTTTTATTTTTTGGATGTTAGATAAGTAACCAGAAATGTTAATTTGCTCCTTAGAGTTTGCTATTTGTAAGAGTTATTAGCCACGAGTCTTCTAAATTTTACCCTTAAATTAAAGGAAATCAGACTTCATTTTATAAGTAGAGCAACATAAAGAAAGCAGGGGTTGGGAGGGAGGGGCAAGAAATCCTTAGGATCCATCACAGACACATCATGGTTGAAAGCTATAGATGATCCCATGATTTGAACAGAATAAAAATCTCAGTTCAGTGAGCACCTAATGCTAGTTGCTAAATTTTTTGTTATGGACTCAGTCAGTGATATTAAAATTATTCTGCAAGCCTTCAGTTTGTTAGGAACCAAAACATGTAGAATTTAAAGAGGTTTTCAGTCTTACCAGATTCTGCCAGTAATGATACTGTTCCGTACACTTTTCCCTTCTCCACGCATCTAGATCGAAGAAGTTCATACCATAGGCCCATCCACACGCTTTGGGATTAAATTTCTCTTTGATCAAAGGATGTGAGAAATTCATGTACTGAGCATACCGGTGGAATGACCCGAAACATGTTTCAACAGCCCCGTTGACCTTTCCATCCATGTCAATCGCCCACAACCCTGTAAGATCTCTCTGAACAACCACGTCGTCATCCAAAAATAAGATCCTGTGCAACTTGGGATACATCTCTGGTAAATAGAACCTCACATGATTCAGCATAGATAGATACTTGGGATTCCTGAATTTCATGTTCGTTGTGTCCTTGGTGGCATTCTCGAGCTTATTCTCGAAGTAAAACCTCTGAAGATTCGCAGATTCGAGCTGACGGAGCACCGGAACATAAGAAGAGTTCAAGAACTTGTAATCTTCAATTGCTTTCACCTCAATGTGAGCTCCATTGTAATCTCTCATCTTGAACATTACCTGCATTGCCCCAAGATTCATCTTATCAGTCACAACATGGAACACATGCTTCCAGGGTTCCTTCGCGTTCTTTACTGCCGAATTAACCACAACAGAAGCAGCAACCACGTTATCCGAGAAAATGGCGTAGTGGTAGAGATTGGGATCCTCCAGTTCCGGCGGAGGAAATTTCCCTTCCTCCGAGTACTTGTCCGGATTCTCAATACGCTCTTGCATCAATCTCATGGTCACGCAATGCAGGCCCTTGGGAATCGATTTCGCAGCAATCAAGCTAGAGAAAGCCCCCTGCTTCTTAGCCTTGGTGAGATGCTCGTTGACAGCAAAAATAGTGTCTTTAAGTTTCTGAATCTTCAGCTGATTATCGAAAGACTCTTTAGACTCTGCAATCACTTGCCGTGTAACCTTGATCCGTTCTTTCACCTCCTTCTCAAACTGGCGAAGCACAGACTCATCAATCGAAACATCATCGGAATCAAACAAAGACCGGTAAGACGGTTTAGACATCAGATCTGTATAGTTACGAGTTAGATCGGCAAAAACCCTAACAAGCTTGGAGTTCTCGAGCTTGAGCTTTCGCGCAAACGAAGCATAAGCGAGGGCTAGAGATCTGTGGTCGTCTGCTTGCTTCCGGATCTGATCCACTCTTGGTTTCAAGGGATCTGACTTCACGGCAAGCACGGATCTCCGAACATAGTGGACGCGATTAAAACGAGAAGAAACCACACCCTAATACAACAAAACCAAATAGATTCAGTAAATTTTTACCCAAAAAACAGAAGGAAAAAAAAAAAAATGTTTACTCACCAGCTTGACATCTACTGAATCGGTTATCGATGACGAAGAAGAAGAGAAGAGAAAGAGAGCAGTGAAGAGAAAAACCGAGATGAAAGCGATGGCAGAGATGAAGGATCTGTAGGGAAATACGAAGTTTCGGATCGCTCGAGCGTCGTCTGGAAGCTTTGCGATATTCGCCATTTTTTTTTTTTTTTTCCTTCACTGAAGGAGATTTTCGGTTTGAGAGAGTGAAGTGGGGTTACAGTTACACTGTCTCTGTCTCTTGCGGAGATGCATTTAGTCCCTGAAAATTCATCGCATCGCATCTCATCTCATCTCATCTCATCTCATCTCTATCACTGGAAAGTGTCAAGCGTCAATGTAGACAGTAACCAACCATACGATCTTACGAACGTAGTATTTCTCTGTTTTATAAAGAGCGAAACGGGGCAAGGGAAACGGATAATGGCAAGGCTTAAACTTACGGGTGTAAGTTGTGGGTCTGGTTTAGCCCGACCCAGTTTGAAACCCAACAAGAGCCCGGCTCATTTAGTAGTCTGGGTTGGGCTTTTCAACCCATGGATTGGGTCAGAGCTAGATTTCCAGGCCCAGGCTCAGGCTCAGGCCAGGCCGGGCCTGGATTGATGATAGCTAAGGTTAACAATCCGGCCAACAGGTTGTAGGAGGTTAAGGTCGGAGATCCATGTGGTTATATATATATATATATTTTGGTGAAGATGCAGTTAGTTACATTGTGTAGGTTGGATAGTGGTTAAGGACTGATGATAGCTAGGGTTAACAATAAATCAAGTTAAGAGGGCGACATTATGGATCAAATTAAGACAGTCTAAACCCGGAAAATTATCACCTCCAGTTTGCTGACCGGCCCAGTTCCCCAGTTCCTCTAATAGGGGGATGGTGGACCCCACCCGGGCAGGGTGTTTGGGCATGGGTAGAGAGGTCATTTCAGCCCCCCTTTGTTAGAGAAACTGGGGAACTGGGCTGGTCAGCAAACTGGAGGTGATAAAGATCCGTCTAAACCCACGCCCACCATGCACTCTGGGCTTGCAACCTTCTTCCTGGCCACCCTATTAGAGATAGCCCATTAACAGGGCATATCCTTCAAGGTTCAAATTAGCTATTAGAGAAAATATGCAAGCATGCTCTCTCTCTCTATCAATAAGCTCTGTGGTTTTTTTCTCCATGTATACAACAAGGGTACGGTGATTTAAAAATTCTAAGCATATATTCGCTGTACGTTTAGGAAATGATATGATGTGGATTCATCACTTCAAACTTCAAACTGAGAATGATATGCATATATTTCTGTGCATGCATATCTAGCTAGCTACATTAATTGTAGACTATGTCGTCCAGGTGCCGCCGATTAAGACAAGACGATCAAATTGTTTTGCCAGCCAAGATTGTCATTACTATTTCTTGTCCCTAGCTTGATGCATGATGTGATCAATGATCGCGATTCTTCGATCAATGGCCAATCAAGTAGTTGCAGTACGTACTGGCTGCATGCGGTGGTAGCTAGCCACAGCAAAACAGTGGCCGGCCAACCAACCAACCAATCAACCAACCAAAATATGATTATTGGGGTAGGGGAAGGCAGAGAAGATCGAGGCACGTACCCATTCTCTAAAAAAGAAGACTGATCAAGTATATAGGGATGGTCGGATTTTTGGTTTTTGCTTGATAAATCATCCTATATTCCTATCCTATGACTTGGGTTGTGTTTGAGTTGTTTAACCCCAAGTCAATTTAATTGTTGGATTCAAATTCAATGAAGGAACTTGTTTAGGCATTTCTTTTTGTTTTATATTGGAAAAATTACACTGTCACCCTTTAAGGTTTGTATTAAATATAAAATGACTCTCTATGTTTCTAAATTATACAGCCACACCACCTGAGGTTTGGTTTGTTGTTACAGTCAGCCCCATTCCGTTATATCATTCCCGTTAAGTGGTACGATGCTGGTAATTCATGACTTAAAATGACTAATATACCCCTATTAGGGGTTTGACCTTAATTACCACCCCTTCCCCTGCCTTGTTACTCGAATCAGAATGAGGTTTAGGGAGGGCATGGGTTTACCGCTGCTTTAGAAGAGATTTGAAACACCGGAGCACCTACGAACTCAAAATACTAGATTAATACTCCCTTGTGTCAGTCGATTCCCCTTCTCCATGTCTTTTCCCATTGATTGCAGAAGCTCCATCGGCGGTTGCAGCGGCAGATTCACCATCTCCGTTCGACCAGCGAGAATCTTTCCACTCTATAAGTTTCAAATGCATCTATATATCTCTCTCTTCAATCAATTTTGCAATGCCATGGCTCATGACGGTTTCCACTTTACGATGGCCTGATTCTGGAACTCTATTTTGGGTTAATGGATCCACTAAGATTTGTATTTTTAATCTTTCTTCTTTTCACCTTTTTTATGTTTCCTAGTTTAACCATTTGATCGATGTACGTGGAAATATTAACTAATCGGTGGTTCATGGTAGAATTCTATTTTGAAATGTTTTTAACTATTAGTGCTTGTAGTGGCCATTGTGGGAATCCCAGCATTCAAAGCCATTATAGGTTTTATAATTACGTATGATCCATCTACACCCTTTTAAGGTTAGTGCTCCACAAACCACACCATCCATTACTCTTAGGGGGGGAAGGAGGAGGTAGTAACCATTAACAGAAAAGTATAAATAGGTCTCCATGAGAAGTGAAGTGCAGGGAGTATGCAATCCTTTGGAATGAAACTAATTCCATAATTTTGGGGTGAAAGGAACGACACTACATTGTTGCATCAAGCTAACATGAACAAATCCCAAAGAGATCGAATGCCCCTTGACCTTCTCCATTCAAGATCGGTTTAGTTCTGCACATGCACTGGACCATGATTCCTTATACGTATATTGTATTCGTTGGCATCCACACTTAAGGTTGTTGTCCATCCCTTTTGATTACCCATTTTAAGTTCTACAATAAAAATTATAATGAATCTAGGCCTGTTAACTGATCAAACTATATATTTAGGCACATCAGTAAATGTTATTATTGTATTTATTAGGTGTACATGCATGTTTTATAGTGTATATATGTTTATATTTTTGCTCTTGAATTTTTATATAGCAATCGTATTAAACATGTATCGTATCATTGTCTTGCGCGTTTTATTGTACCGGATTTTTGAAAAGTATTATTGTCATACAATCCATTTGATTGTATTTTTGATGAAACAGATGATTGAAGTTGGACAACTTCATCAAGAGGCACGACTTTGTGACGAGAACCATAATTGACTGCTTACATTTTAAATAAGATGAGGAACTGCAGGTCTCGAACTCGAAACCTCCGAGGGAGGCTAGCTCAACTACACAAGCCTCAAGCCAGCTATGCTAGCAGTTGTCCTCTAAGTCTTACTAATTAATTGTTGGGAAAAGAACATTGTCTAGTCACATATACAACTTGCATCCCAAACAAAGCTCCTTGAAATGACCGCCTTGTCTCCCTACAAAATGAAAAATCCCCCCTCTCAATGCCCCTACCAAAAGAAATATTATTTATTAGCTTATTAATTACATTTTTTTTCATGTGTAGCATGTGGGTTCGCCAATTCCAATTCTAATTCGACCTGTTTCTTTTGACAAATATTCTAATCTAACAGCATTTGATGCATTTTGTGGGGGAGGTTTGTCTTTATTATTATTATTATAATGTTAGGTAATTGATTGATACGTCAAAAGCTCTGAACCTAATAGAACGCGTTAAATCAAGTCCTTTAACCTATCTCATACTAGGCGTCCATACACTAGAATAAGTCCCATTAGACACATAACAGATTATTATTACCTAAACCATTACATCGTCTTTGCTTTTATTAAATACAACTATTTCCTTAAAAATAATTAAATATCAGACTACTCTCTCTCTCTCTCTCTCTATATATATATATATATATATATATATATATATATATATATATCACGAGATCACCATCGATGTCAATTATACTGAGCTCTTCGTCGCTATTAGGTCAATGACCATGATTTATGTTACCGTTATCCTTACATTGATTGCCTCATCAATACGCCACCAAAGAATCAGAGGAAGGTGGATTATCAGCCTAGTCCAAGAAATTGGTTCTTGGTAGGGGAGGGGTTCGAGTCCATTGCAGAGAGGAGACAAAGACTCTTCTTGCTTGCCAATTGCCTTGGCCCATGGGGGGTTGTGACTTGTGAGGGGTTATCAATTTTGGGAACACTTGTTTCGTAAATTCGGTCATCCGAGCTCTACTTCACCCACCACCACTGAGGAACTAATCAAAATCCGACGATATGGGATTGACAACTATCCAATCCGATTGACCAGAGTACCCCAGCGGGCAACTGAAATTAAGAAGAAAAAGAAAAGACTTTTCAAAATATATGATTTTTTTGTTTCAAATTTTAAATTCTGTAAAATATTATTGTTACAATGGTTTGTTAACACATTTTTATTCTACCACTACCACTTGGATAGATGATGTGTCAACTACTTACTGACCGTTGGATACAGAGGACATATTCAAGATTAGTCTTTTTTTTATTTTTTTATTTAGTAAAGATAGTCAAGATTAAGTCCAATTCAATAAAATACATCCCCGTCATGGGCATGGGTCTTGTGTATTTTCATGCATGCATATTAGTACCTTTAGCCATTGCTATGTACTCTATCTCCTGACTTTGAGCATGAACAGAAACACCACAACACTTGTGACAGTACTGGATCTTGCTACAAGAGGTAATTAAGATTCATTGAGTTTTTTACTATTTTACCAACTAAATTAAAGAAGAAAACAATAGCAAAAAACTAAAGATATATCAAACATGAATAATGAGCGACTCAACAAAGGATTTTAGGAATCAATTGGAGTCGGTGATCGAATTCGAGGAATTCCAATTTCAATTCCAATTCATTTCAGGCAAATCACTTGATCCAATCTTAGGTTACTTAAAACTAGGTCTGTAAACGGATTGGATTCGGCTCGGATAGTATTATATCCATATCCGCATCCGCATCCAATTAGCTATCGGACGGATTCGGATAGTGCTAAACGAATATGGATACGGATCGGATATTTTATCCGTTTACATGTAAATATATTTTTTTGGATCGCTATAGCCTATCCATATCCGTATCCGTTTAACTTTTGGACGGATTCGGATAGTGCTAAATAGATATAAACACAGATACGAAAATGGATTTTAACTATTCATTTACACCCCTACTTAAAATCGGCCAATGGGCAGGGTGGGCTCACCTCCTTCGACCATAATTTTATCTAGCTAGGTTACCGTTACTTGCTTGGTTCAATCCATAGTCTCCCATAGTTGTTGAGAGAGTTGACTAAAAAGGGAAAACTTCCATAAAGTAGAGAGCAACACAAAACTACTTTCTAATGCAAATGTGGGAACAAAGGAAGGGGTCTCATCGCTAATTAAATGATGATGGTGGGATGGAAGTCCATCCATCGTCCTTCATTAATGAGCCAAGGGCCCAAGGGATCGGATTCAATTCTGGCAATATTGCAGGAAAATAGTCGGTCTAAAGAAGGGTATTCTCGTCAAATAAATAAAATAATGGTGTAACAGTTGGTCAAAAAGGGCAGAGACAAAGAAACTGTGAACTGTGGAGCATTTTTCTTTACCCAAAATAGCCTCTATATATGGCTTTTGACGACTCACCACCCAATTGTGAGTAACAACAGACACATGGGGCCGTGTAGGGTTTAAAAGGAGGAGACCAGAGATGGCATGAATGCATAGCGTGCACTTAAGTGGTCATGAGTGGGTTCCCCATGTGAATTGTGAATATACTTATATACCTTCCAAAACCCTAATCTTCTTTACTCACATTTATTTTTCTTCCTTTTCCCACCCAAGCAGGCAAAATATATATATATTCTGATCAATAATCAGTCCTTACTGCCCAAAATGAAAAATGCACACCAAAAGCAGCCCTAATTTTCAATTAATTGTCTCTATTTAGTTTGGGATTTTATTTTATTTTTATTTTTGATAGTGGATTTAGTAGGGATTTGTTTTGGACTAGTGTTTGTTGTCTAACTGTTGTAGTTTGTTAATTATGTCCTTTTTATTAATTAAATTGTTTAAATTGGTCCTTAATTTCTTGGCATTTTAGAGAATTAGGTAAAATGTTCAAATCAACATGACGAGGAGGGGAAATTAATTAAGTACGATTGTAACTACCACTTTTAATTTCACATGCCTCTAAATCATTGAGCTGTTCATTCATAAAAACGTTTCCGCGTGCTACAAATGCAATTTGTATTGGACCCATTTAATCAAGAAGAAGAAGAAGATGATGATGATGATGATGATGATGATGAACATCGGACCCATCGATACAAGTTTCATGTAACTATAGGCTTTACGCGGTAGCACCGTGAGAATGAAGATATTTGCAAGGATGGAACAAGACATAGGTCTGATAATTACCTTAGAATGCCCCCATATTAATCATTCACTTTGATGCTATAATAGAGTAATGTTAGGGCCCTCTTGGTTGTGAGAACATGCAATTCAATAAATGCATGAAGTTAGTATCTAATCTTGGCTAAGTTTCATTAATTATCAGAAAGTAAAAAAGAAAAACCCAATTAGGAGAAGGTTCCACAAAATGTGATAAAGGTCATGCACTCATATATGGCAATGGCATTATAGGGAAAAGACTGCAATTATTAATATAAGGATGGTAATGAGGACATTCTAGTCATTTAGTTAAAAGAAACTGGTTTGGTGGTTTTGGTATGAAGGACTTTTCTAAAGGTGTTTCTTGCAACCAATGTTAGTAGTCACCTTTTGTTACTTTGTTGGTTGGTTACAACACTCTTCACTCTCCTCTCCTTTAGTCACGCCGGTTTCACTACCCCAATTCACTCTCTTTAATTCCTTCTTCTTAGTTCTTACTAAAACAGAACATAAAAAGTAACAACTAATTTCTTTCTCCATTCTTCCATTCTCCCATCCTTCCATTCTTCCATCCTCCACTTCTCTCCATCTTTTCTCTCTTCTGCAAAGAAGAGATGTCTGAATTCTGTTTCTCAATCTTTAACAAGAACAACAAGACTCATTTTTCTAGTCTGCTCCTTACTGACTTCATCATCTTCTGCTCCTTCATACTGTCTCATCCTCTATACTTCTCTTACTTGCTTTTCTTCTCTCCTTACCTCCTTAAACTCCTCTCCTTTCTTTCTCCTCTCTTCATCACCACTTTTCTCCTCCTCCTTACTCTCTCAACTGTCTTCCCCGGCATCTTGGATGACAAGGTCTCTCTAGAAACCTCAGAGTCTAAAGTGGGCTTCCTCCTTGACACATATCGAAAAGTTGTACACACATTACGGTCCAGACTTGACGACGAAAGCATCGAATTCAGCCTCTTCGAGGAGCTAGAAGCATGTGTGGTGGTGTTCAACACAATTGGTTTCAATGTAGGAGAAGGAGAAGAAGACCCAATTGAGGTTTTAGAAACTAAGTTTGATGGGAAAGGCTTACAAGCACTAGACATTGGTTTAGATGAACTTGAAGCTGCAGTAACTAACAAGTTAGAAGAAAACCCAGTTGAGGTTTGTCAGAGGAAATGGAAATGTGGAGGAGATAGCCTAGGATGCTTCTTACAGGATACAGTTCCATCTGAAGAAGAAGAAGAAAATCATGACATTGTACCAAAAGGTACTGTGTCCGACAAGATTGGAGAAAACCAAGAAGAGTACTCACTAGTAGTAGTGGGTGGAGGTGGAGGATCCAAGGCGGCAGCTGTTAACAGGGTAAATGAAAACCCAATTAAATTGAGTCTGGAATATGGGAATCCAAAGGTACTGGGTGGAGGTGGAGGATCCAAGGCAGCTGTTAACAGGGTAAATGAAAACCCAATTAAATTGAGTGTGGAATATGGGAATCCAGAGGTACTGGGTTCCAGCCTTGGGAGCTTTGGGTCAATGAGGAAAGAAAAGGAGTGGAAGAGGACATTGGCATGCAAGCTTTATGAGGAAAGAAGGAATGTTGATGATGATGATGAAGAAGAAGGGATGGATTTACTATGGGAGACTTATGAAACTGAGACAGGGAAGGTGAAATTGGAAAAGAAGGAGAAGAAAGTGAAAAGCAAGGATAAGAAGCAAACAAAGAAGAAGAAGAAACATGAAGTTGAGTACTATGAGGATGATGAGGAAGAGGATGATGATATGAATGAACAATTCTGCTGCTTACAGGCTTTGAAATTCTCAACAGGGAAGATGAATTTGGGAATGGGCAGGCCTAACCTTGCAAAGATTTCCAAGGCCTTGAAGGGAATTGGATGGTTTCACCAGATCAGTCGGCATGGTAAGAAAGGGTAGATCAATTATATTAGATTAATTAGATTTTTCACTTTCTTCTTTTTTCTTTTTCCTTTTTCTTTTTTTAATTAAATCCTGTTTCACTTGGTTTGATGTTAAAGTTGTTAGACAAATTCCCAAAGTAAATATGTTATTTCATATACTCACTCAAAATTTTCAACTCTTGCCACCCCCTCTTTCTCTCTCTCTCTCTCTCATCCAAGGGATCGAGGAGCATTTGGCCTGAAAATATTTTAAGTTTCACAGTGGTAGTAAGTTACTTAAAGGGGTTGTTCTTCTGGTTCTTAGATAAAAAAACGCCCTGCAAGCAGGATTCACTTGCCAATTAAGCAAGCTAGCTACTAGTAGTCTACTACTTTGTTATGGGTAGGTTCCCTCTTTTTTATCTTCTTGGATGCGACTAGGAAGGTACAAATTACAAGGTTAAAGAGGGTGATTTGTGTCAAATTAGTGTCAAATCACATCATATCAAGAAGAAAATAGAATGTAATGGCAACGGCTTGATGGAAGGGAATTTATAATCATTAAATATGGCTTCCTGATGAGAATGCAGAGAAGAAGGACGCATGAGAAAGCCAAATAAACGGTTCATGGACAGTTGCAGAGCAAACCTATCTAAATAAGAAATTAAGCTAAGGGTATATTTCTTAAACTCAACACTAAACACAACACGTTAATCTGAGCCGTTTATTTTTTGATCTTTTAATTGTAACTGTTGAATAAAAAAAGCATTCAACCTGCTAACCGAGACAGCAGGTTTCTTCTTTCTCCTCTCTACAACTGGTCTCGCCGCCGTGTCGTCTTTGGAAGAGGGAGAGGGAGAGCAGGGCTTCCATCTTCTACCTCCAATCCTCCAAAATCAGAGTAGGTTCTTCTACCTCCAATCCTCCAAAAAACCTGCCAGCGTCAAGGTTATCGCACCACACCTCCCTAATTTGAATATCCCCTTTCGGTGGAAGAGGAAACCCTGAAATCAAAAGCCCTATCTTTTCTTCATTCTCTCTATATCTCTGTAATTCCAATTTCATATCTAGTACCCAGAAACTAGGAAACCTGAAATGGAATGTCTTCTCTTTAAACGTCTAAAACCTCCATGATCAAAGCAAATTAAAAAAAGAAAAAAGAAACCAAAAATGAAACAAATAACAAAAAAAAAAAAAAAAAAACCTCCTTTTCTGCTTCTTCTGTTTCCTCTTTCCATGCTCTGTTCTAGACGGTAGTAGCAGCCCCAGTTATTTTGGTTCGATCTCCTCCCTCACCAATCTTTGTTCCTCAAACTGTAGGGTTAAGATTCCCCACCTTAGGGCGACTCTAACCCATCGGCGTGTGGCATGGGTTGAAGGGCTTCGTGGATGGAGGTGTCTCGCCAAGATTTCTCATAATCGATGATGGCTAGTAGAGTATCAACTTCGATGGGGAGAACCCAGATGAAGATGCAAAGAATCTTGTGCTGGGGGGTACCCAGATGACTGCTAGGCTTTACAGGTTTGAGGAGTATGAAAAGTTCAGGAAGTATAAGGATGGAACCATGCTGGCCCCTGATGCCCCATCATTTGATCCCAAAAAACCAAGATTTTAGGAGGTTGGGATGACTCTCAAGATTAGGTGCATCAACAGAAACAGAGAAACTGGACTTGGACAAATTCGGTGAGATGGGCACGGTAACACACCATCGATTAATGTTGAACAGAACTCAATAGGGGGTTAAGTTACTCATGCTTATGCTGTTGTGCAGGACAAGCTTCCTTTCATGCCAAATAAAATACAGAAGCATGGAACTGATGAAAAGAAAATATTGAAGATCTGATTTATTGTAATTCGATATTAATTATTGAAGATGCTGATCTTTAGGCCCGAGACAAGGCGATTTAGTCCGGCGTCACTGACTTGTCGAAGGCGATTCAGTCCGGCGTCACTTGCGAAGTAGTTATCTCCCCCAATTCCCTGGATAAAAGCAGGAATCTCCAACTCAGATCAGAAGAATCGCAGAAATGGAGGGAAGGATGACTAATCGCCTTCGGAGAGATGGAGAGCCGTCGGAGACTTGTCGGAGAGATGGTTTGCAGCGTTGTGAGAGAGGAGAGAGAATGGAACCCTACTTGGTTAGAGAGTCGGTTGCCGGGTTATTTAATCGACGGTTTTATTTAAGTTTATTTATTCAACGGTTAAGATTTAACCATTGAGTTTTAACGGTGTGTTTATCCTACTTTTCCACTCGTATTGTGACTTTTCTTCCTCTTTTTTTCTTCCTGGTGCAAGAACCCCCAAACCCCAGAATGGGGAATGGAGGATTTATTCAAGATTACGTACAACACTATGGATAGAGTATGACATATCTCTATAATCCATGGATTGGAATTGAACCAAATTGTCGTGCACGATATCGACAAGGCCCTCCTAGTTAGGAAGTCAGCAATGCTGTTAATCTCCCTCGAAATAAACTGAAAATTATAAGTTACAGAATATGAAGAAATATGCAAGACATCCTCCACAGTCAATCTAATCTCCAATGGTGATTGAATGGCAGCCCATTGTTGATGGGATACAACATCCTTATCATCGGATTCCACAATCAGGAGCCCTCAGAAATGAGCAGTTCGAATGGTTACCAAATCCGCTTCCCAGACACCATATCGTTCCTAGCAATCCATAGGAACCAACAGATGAAAGAGCAATGACTACTCAGATCACCACCCTCCTTTCCTTGGAGGTGTAGTTGGCGACTTGGAAGATCAGGAAGGGAGGGAACCATATATATTTTTATTTAATGTTTCAGTGGATGTCTTTATATGCAATTAAAGAAGATTTTCATAAAAAAAATGAGATATTCCCTCCCAAGAAATCAAAGAGGATTAAATACTGATTCACACTTCCAACCTTTAACATGGAATGCCTGAGGAAAAAAAGACATTTCTAGAATACACTAATGATGTGACATTAACTGAAGGATCTAAACAGAACAATATCTATAATTTTCAAAGAGTGGAAGTTATTAACAAGAAATTTGATAAAAATATAAATTAAGTGCATAGTTGCAGAAGAAAAATGGTAGCCGACTGTTTTAAAATTTTAACAAAGACAACTCATGTATGATGTAAACTTCTAACAGGGTCAAGCAAGATGAAAACAGAGAGCTGGATGGAAGGAGAAACCCAACCATGACGTACTGCTCTGGTGAACCCTCAAACCCAAAATTGAGAAAAGAAATTTCCTTTTATGGCTTTGTTTGTTTCGGCAGAAAATTATTGGAAAAGAAAATTTTATGGTAAAATATAATTTTCAATTGTTTTTTTTTTTTAATTTGTAAAATTGTCATAGGAAATTTTTTTATTGGGGATCATATATTTTCTGGATTTTTCCTTTGCAAATTTTACTTGCAATTTGGCCCTAAAACCTTTTCCTCGTAAATTTTTTAATATTTTGAGAGCATCCTTTATTACTTTGGATGGATCATATATGGCATATGTATCTACCATATGATAAGGGCTGCATAATTCAAAATTAGTTAATTATAATGCATCCAATGCCCTAAGAACAAAAGAGAGAGAGAGAAAACAATTGGCATTAGTTCACAACACCATTAACGGTCTTCCATCCCAAGTCGATTTTGCATTTTCGGATGATAAAAATAATTGTTATTATTATCGGAGAATGCGAAATCGACTTGCAATTCATACCAAACACAGCTGTAATGTTCTTTGGTACCAAAATTTCTACCTCGACGACCAATGATACCCACACTCTTAAGATTGAGTATGAAGTATTATTCAATAAATGAATATATGCAGATTGCATCATTATCATCATCATCAACATCTACTTAACCCCCATACGTTGTTAGATTAAATAATATTTTTTTGGGAAAAATAACTTTGTCCGACAGTGTGGCCTAAGCTAGCACGAAAAATTATCCTCTCAGGTTCCTTGCCTGGTATAGTTCCCTAGTGCCTCTAATAAGAGGGGGGGGGGTGGGACCCCACCCGGACAGTACGTTCGGGCTAGGGATAAGATGGTCATTTTCACCTCCTATGAGAGGAACTATATGAATTGTACCGGGCAGGGAACCTGAGAGGATAAAGATCCATGCTAGCACTCCCATGAATCTCTCTCTCTCCTTCTCCATATGAAAAGACACCTCTGTCCCCTTGTTTTGAGGAGGAGAGAGATAAACACATGGGAGTGTTTGTATAGGTCACACTCCCATACAGAAAACTACTTCCTTATTCTCTTATTCTTATATAAAGAGAATTTCTTATTGACACCCCTCAAGGTGTCAAATTAAATAATTTGTAATCTTACATTTTTTCCCTTTTAATATAACACAATCTTTTTCCAGAGAGGATAATAATATCATTTCATATGCATAGTCGAAAAATGTGAATGACAGTGACATATATTGATGCAGTGATATGTTATCTTCAACAATTATTTTTTAAAATTCTTTTATACCCCCAATCTTAAAAGACTCTTGGGAATAAAATAAGGGGCAATTAAAAAAAAGGTGCCAAGTTCTAAATACACGTATAGAGGTGTCAACACTAAGGGTGTCAAAATCAAACTGAAATCGTTCACTAAATTCCAATCGAACCATTTAAACCGAAACCGTGAAGCCGTTTAATAAATGCTTTGGTTATGGATTCAAAATTGAGACCATTTAAATAAACAGTTTAAACCAAACTGGCCAGACCGTTTAATCCTCTTAGATGTACATAAATGTGGCAAAAAGAAACATAAGACGTTTACCAACACTGAACCGAACCGATTAAATCGAAAATGTGAAACCATTTAATAAATGGTTCGATTATGGTTTCAAAATTGAGACCGTTTAATTAGACGGTTTAACCGAAACTGAACCATTTAACAGTAGCCATTGCTACATAGCAGGTTGTTGTTGTTGTTGTTGTTGTTGTTGTTGTTGGAGCTTCTCAGGCAAGGATTAAGCAGAAGGCAGAGAGGGGGTTGTGGTTATTGGGTTTCTCATCAAAATCCAAGAAGCAGAGGCCTGAAAAGCTCTCAAGCTCCCCCAAACATGCACAAATATGGTAGAAGTAGTAGCTAGGACTAAAGAATAGTAACAGAAACAAGATGAGTTAGAAGAGTAGTTGGTTATATATATATATATATTTATATTGTTTTCACAAATGAGCTTACCTTGTAGGATGGACTGTTGTCATTGACCATCATATCAGGGTTGTTGGTGATCGAAGTTACAAATATTCAAAGGGATTAATGTATCTGATAATCTGAAGCTGATGCAAACTAGTACGAAAGTGCTTCCTCAAGCATCTATTTATAACTATTACTTTTAGGTTTCTCCTACTCCACTTACCTACTTTCGTTAACAACTCCACTTCTTCACTGGAAACCAGATCAGTTCTTATTTTTTTATCTAAACTGGTTTTATATATGTATGTATATTTCACTTCTTCCTTAAGCTCTCCCATCCCATCCAATTTGTCAGGTGAAAAACCTTTTCTGTTATCTGTTAAAGGTATATCTATCTCTTGTGGTAGTTCTTTCTGTCCCCTTCCCTGTATTTGTATGACTTGAGGATCAAAGCTAGCAGCTATTCTTCAATCCAACTTAGTTGAGGTACGGTGGTGGGTCTTTGCAGTAGAAGTTTCAGAGATGGCTCCAATTTTGATCCACGGAATGCTTCATGTCACCATTTTTGAGGTGGATAAGCTGCACTTGGGATTTGGCCCAAATTTCATTGGCAGGCTTGTGGAGAAGGTACAAGATGGAATTGGAATCGGCAAGGGTACTAGACTATATGCAACAATTGATATAGGAAAAGCTAGAGTTGGGCGGACAAGAATGCTGAAACGCGAGCATGTCAACCCTCGATGGTTCGAATCTTTTCACATTTACTGTGCTCATATGTCTTCCCATATAATTTTCACTGTTAAAGATGATAAGCCCATTGGGGCAACAGTAGTAGGAAGAGCTTATGTACCTGTTGAGGAAATCATTGGTGGGGAAGAAATAGATAGATGGGTGGAATTCATTTATGAACATCATAAACATATTATTCATCGACATTCAAAGATCCATGTAAAGCTACAATATGTTCCTGTAGCAAATCAACTTACTTGGTCCAGGGGAATTACAAGTCCCAAATTTCCTGGTGTCCCTTACACATTCTTCTCACAAAGACAAGGATGCAGAGTTACTCTTTACCAAGATGCACATATCCCAGACGACTTCATCCCCAAAATCCCTCTTTCAGGGGGAAAATACTATGAACCCCATAGATGCTGGGAGGATATTTTTGATGCGATAACTAATGCAAAACATTTGATTTATATAGCTGGGTGGTCTGTCTATACTAAGATTACCTTAGTAAGGGACATGAGCAGGCCAAAGTCTGGAGGAGACGTTACTCTTGGGGAGCTGCTCAAGAGGAAGGCTAGTGAAGGTGTCAAGGTTCTTATGCTTGTTTGGGATGACAGAACCTCCGTGGGTTTGATAAAGAATGAAGGTGTTATGGACACCCATGATACAGAAACTGAAGATTACTTTCGAGACAGTGATGTTCACTGTGTTTTGTGTGGCCGTGACCCTGATGTTGGGGATAGCTTGGTTCAGGGCTTTGAGATTTCCACAATGTTCACTCATCACCAAAAGACTCTGGTGGTAGACAGTGAGATGCCCAACAGAAGATCATGGTCGTCCTCAGAGGAGGAGGAATGGAGGAGAAGGAGAAGAATAGTGAGTTTTGTTGGTGGAATTGATCTTTGTGATGGGAGATATGATACACCCTTCCATTCCCTTTTCAAGACCTTGAACACAGCCCACCATCATGATTTTCATCAACCCAACTTCAAAGGTTCTTCAATCCACAAAGGTGGTCCAAGAGAGCCCTGGCATGATATCCATTGCCGTCTGGAAGGACCCATAGCATGGGATGTCCTTTACAATTTTGAGCAGAGATGGTGGAAGCAAGGTGGGAAAAACGTACTTGTTCAGCTCCACAACCTTGAAGACATTATTATAACCCCATCTCCAGTTATGTTCCCAGGGGACCATGAGACATGGAATGTTCAGTTATTTAGATCCATCGATGGAGGTGCTGCATTCGGCTTTCCTGCAACACCAGAGGATGCTGCCAGAGCAGGACTTGTGAGTGGAAAGAACAACATAATCGATCGAAGTATTCAGGATGCCTACATAAATGCCATTCGAAGAGCAAAGCATTTTGTGTACATTGAAAATCAATATTTCCTGGGAAGCTCATTCTGTTGGAAGCCAGAGCATGACATCAAGGTTGAAGATATAGGTGCCTTGCATCTAATTCCAAAAGAAATCTCACTGAAGATTGTGAGTAAGATTGAAGCAGGTGAGAGGTTTGTGGCCTATGTTGTGGTCCCTATGTGGCCAGAAGGTATTCCAGAGAGTGATCATGTCCAACCAATTTTAGATTGGCAGAGGAGAACAATGGAAATGATGTACACTGATATCACTCAGGCCCTCCACGCTAAGGGGCTTATGGAGGCCGACCCAAGGGAATACTTGACATTCTTTTGCCTTGGCAATAGGGAGATGAAGAGTAGGAATGTTGGTGAAGAATATGAAGCTCCTCATAAACCAGAGAAGGGTAGTGATTATAGTAGAGCACAGCAGGAGCGCCGCTTCATGATTTATGTTCATGGAAAGATGATGATAGTTGATGATGAATACATTATCATTGGATCTGCAAATCTGAATCAGAGGTCAATGGATGGTGGTAGGGACTCTGAGATAGCCATGGGAGCATATCAACCGCATCACCTAGCAACCAAGCAAGCTGCAAGAGGTCAGATCCATGGCTTCCGGATGGCATTGTGGTACGAGCATCTTGGCATGCTTGACAATGGCTTACTCCATCCTGGGAGTTTGGAATGTGTTGGTAAGGTGAACCGGATCGCTGATAAGTACTGGGATCTTTACTCCAAAGAGAGTGATGATCTAGAGCATCATGACCTGCCAGGCCATCTGCTTAGGTACCCAATTCAAGTCACTCGCAATGGAGAAGTCACTACACTTTCAGGGTTTGATCATTTCCCTGACACTAAGGCTCGCATTCTTGGTTCCAAATCCGCGTTAGTTCCCTCAATCTTGACTACATAATAGGATTTTGTTCAAATACGTACAGTAGTAATATCCACTTGTCGTCCCTCCTCCTGTTCATGTATTTGAACTGTAATCCAGATATAGTAGATATGCCTATTGCAATTTGCAGAAAGTAGTGAAATAATAATTAATAATAGTCCTGATCGATGATTGACTACATAATAATATTGATTCATATATATATATATAGGTTGTATATATATGACAGAGAGATAAGTTGTATTATGTAGTTGTTGCAATCAATTGTGATATGATTGTGTGATTGCTGGTTTCTTCTATACTGTTTCTTTCTTTGCTCTTGCCTGCCTTAGTTTTCTCAGAAGAGAAGTTTTACAATTAATTAATTAATCGCTTTCGTTTGGCCACCTCAACACTCTAAGAGGTTGTGTTTGGTTGTAGGAGGATTTTTTTTTGTGGTAAATATTGCATGAGGAATTAAAAGGAAGGAAAGCGAAGTTTTTCAAATCTAGAAAAGAAGTTTTGGTAATCATTATCATGATGATTGTTTATGGTCTAAACTTTAAACTATTCAAATTTCTTATTATATTTAGTAATGAATCGTAAAAATATTTAAAGGATTTGGCTGCAAACTAAAAGTGAAATTTAGGGAAAGAAGAACGTTACCCGGTAGCATCCCCTACACCCTTTCACATGGGGCAATGAATTAACCACCCCTCCCCTTCCCTTGGATGACCATGCATGCATTACCGGTGGCCCCCATGCGCTAGCGCAAGTGCCCCACAACTTGGTAGTAAAACCTTCTTTAAATTTAATCATCAAATAAGGAATGATTTTGGAGTTGATGACATAAACATGTGGGTACTAATAATAAAAGTTTCTTTTTTTAGATTTGAAATTTTCAATTCCTTTCCCTTTAATTTCCCTTGCAAATCAAAGGAAAGGATGCGAAATTAAATTAAAATTAAAATTAATTTTTTATAATCATTATAAAATAAAAAATAAGGGGGAGGGTTTCCATCAGTGTGGGGAGGAATCTGCACACCAGACCAAGTGATGCCCTGAAAAAAATATAACGACATGGGACTCACATATTTAGAGTAGGAGAAAAAAAATAATAAAATAATCCATGTGAGCATAGTTGGAAAACTAGGCTTCGGCTTGGGCGAGTCATCTGAGTCGAACATGAAATCTAGTAATGAGTCATGAAGACTTGCCCCCACATTTAAGAATGACAAAACTAGGTCTAATCAATCCGAGATCTCATTGACTCTGTTTTTTGCCCAAGCCATGTGAAACTCAACAAATCTGGATTTTTTTTTATTGAGCCATATATTATTCATATACCACAAGTTTGGTCTAAAACTAAATAATACCCTAGAATTTTTATTCCTTGTCTTCGATATTAGCCTATTTTTTTCTTCTCACTTGTGAAGAAACCATAGCCTTAGTCCCCCCCTCCTCACTCGGAGAAGAAAAAGAAGGAAGATATTACAAAAAATAAGAAGAAAAAAAAAATACTCATCCGAACTAGGTTTGACTCACCTAAGTCACAAGATTTTGAAAAAGGCAGGTCGCATCTAAAAAACCGGATTTTTCAACCATGCATGTGAGAGGAAAATTGCACTATGACATTGTGGGGAAGTTTTTCCATAGTGATGATAACTAAAATTTTTGTGATCAAATTTCTTAGATATTAGAAGGGAAAAAAACAACCTGATACATCCAAGATTCACCGGACCAATCAGCGGCTGCCACGCGTCACAGAACGACCCGCTCCAGAACCAAGGAGAACCAACTGGGGGTCCCACCCGGGCGTGACCTCACCCAGGTGCGGCCTCACCCAGGCGCAACCACACCCAGACGCGGCCTCACCCAGGCGTGGCCTGCACCAGGCGTGGCCTCACCCAGGCGCGGCCACACCCAGGTGCGACCTACACCCAGGAGTGGCTTGCACCCAGGCGCGGCATCGTGGACGCAGACGTGATGTACACGGACACCGGGGCTACTCGTTTATGACCCAATCGTGTCACTACAGACTCATGTCACCACTAGGACTCTAGGCCATCGCTTAGAAGTCACGTCACTCAGACGGATTTAAGTACCAATGACGTTATCACCACACGCGGGTATCTATCCACCAAGGATCTTGATACCACCAGGACACTCCCTCCCGCGGGGAGGTGGCCAATCAGGATAGAGCCCCGTTACCCAGGGCCTCTATCCACTCAACGGCACAATAGCCATCAAACTGGGACTCTCCACACCGCCATACACTGCTATAAAAGACAAGGTACACAACCCCATTGGGGGACATCAAAACTCATATTGAATAATCACTATTCATCTGTTTGCTCAGGAGATCTAACTTTGGCATCGGAGAGCCCTAGGCAGGAACCACACCGGTTCTCTCTGTTGACCCCTTGGTCCACTTGCAGGTGACGGCACTCGCAGGACCACTCGACAATTTCTTGACGTAACAGATTGGCGCTGTCTGTGGGAACGACGCTAGCCATTATAGCTACTAGCTCGCTTCCATATTCATTCAATGGCACGAAGGAAGACTACCACCACCAACAACGGAGCAAGGAATGGATCACCACCCCAGAGTGCTCTTTCGGCAGAGCCAATGACCAGGACCATGTCCCTCTGGAGGAAGAGATCCCCCTTAATGACCAATTTGTGGTCGACGAGCCCAACAATGATGCAGTAGACGATGTGGTGGTGGAGGTGATACCTGACCCCAATGGTCTAGCCACTGTGGGTCAGATCAAAGACCTGTAATGACAGATCCTCGATGAACAACGACTCTTTGGAGAATACCTGACACAGCATGCGACTTCTCACCGCCGAAGGACTTCACCATCAGCAAGGGTGGAGTCTGTACCTCGACAAGAGCTGAACCCTAGGAGATCATCTCCCAGGGGCGTGGGATCAGAGAGACTTGCGCAATGGGCAACCCCCACTCCGCAGCGGGGGGAGCCTTCCCAGCGTCCCACGAGAACAAGAGACCTCTTGCCACGGTCAGAATGTCGGAGGACGCCAACACCCAGGGTGAGGGTGTCTAGCCAGCAGAGATCGGTCTGGAGGTCTGTGTTCGACGGACGACTTGAAGAAGGTCACATACCACGATGAAGTCGGACCTACAGAGAGGAAAGCCCCTCACCTTCACGACAGGGTTCATCACGGCGTGACCATTCACCATCCCGCCAACACTCAAGGCGGGAGGGGACATCCAAGAGAGAGCGTGAACGGGGTCACAGCGAACATCCAGCCAAGAGTGAGGGACAGACACGGGATGAGGAGCTCGATAGAAGACTCCCCGACCTGGATGAGAAGCTGGAAGGGCTGAAGAAGCAGACCAAAGGCGAGACACATTCCATAGCTGGACAACACCCATTCTCGACAGAGATCATGTCAGCCACGCTACCTTCCAGGTTCCGACTACCCACCTTTGAACTTTACAGTGGTACCACTGACCCTAATGACCACATCAACTACTTTAATGGCATGATGACGCTCTATGGTGGGTCAGGCATGGACTCCTATCGGGCATTCCCTGCATCCCTCAAGGGAGCAGCCACATTATGGTTCTCCAGGCTATGACCGAGATCTATATGCTTGTTCGCAGAGCTATGCGAACAGTTTATCACGTGCTTCCAAAGCAGTGTCAAGCAGAAGAAGACCATCGTCAATCTATTGAATGTGGTACAAAACCCTGGGGAATCTCTCAGGGAGTACGTTAGCAGGTTCACCAAGGAGTCCCTGGAGGTTCGAGACTTGGACTACCAGACACAGCATGCAGCCCTAGCAGGAGGCATCAGAGACCTGGCATGTCATGAGACCAGGACTATGAAAGAGCTCCTAGAGCGGTGCAATAAATTTGCAAATATGGCCGAGGTACTACAAGCTAGAACAAAGATAATCGAGGCCAAGCCGCAGGACAACAAGAGGTCAGCACCTGATGATCGCAAAGAAGGTAAGAGGTCGAGGACAGAGCATCAACAAGAGAAGGGCGATCGCCCATCTGGGAGGACAGACTGTCGCCCAGAGAGAAGTGAGAGGGCAAGCACCCCTGAGTTCACACCGCTGAACACCACCAGGTCCCAGATACTTATGTGGATCCAAGACCGTGACCTACTCCATTGGCCACGGCCCATGCTAGTCGGACCAGAGAAGCGAAACCCTAACAAGTACTGTCTCTTCCACAAAGAGAATGGGCACGACACAGGTGAGTGCTATCAATTGAAGAGAGAGATAGAACAACTTGTAAGAGCAGGAAGCTTGAACAAGTATGTGACGGGGAGACGTGACAACTGCTCAGGAAAAGGAGACAGAGGTCATAACGGAGACAGAGTAGAACCGAGATGAGAAGAAAGAAGAACAGATCGAGAGAGAGACCGCCCAGAAGAGCAGAGAGATGCAACAGAACCTAGTGGCACCAAGGGACCTCCTATCCTCACCATACTTGGAGGACCGGGGCAAGAGTCCACCAGAAAAGGTAAAGCCCATGCCAGGTTCGTGGGAGTGGCAGAGAAGCCAAGCAAGATAGCCAAGACCGAGGCGGTGATCTCCTTCTCGGATGAAGACCTGGAAGGACTAAACTTCCCACATGAGGATGCCCTAGTAGTACAGGTGGAGGTAGCCAACCGACCTGTACATAGGGTACTGATAGACACAGGGGCGTCTGTTGACGTACTCTCCTTGGACGCCTATCGACAGTTCGGGTTCGGGGACGATCAGCTCAAACCAGAGCCCGCGTACCTCCATGGATTCTCAGGTGCCACCGCCTCCATCAGAGGTACCATAGAACTACCCATCACCTTCAGGGTACACCCTCGACAAGTGACTATCATGGTCATCAAGTCCGTGGTGTCCTTCAATGGCCGCCTAGGGTGACCATCTCTAGAGGAGTCATATTGCCACTTCACCTGAAGATGAAGTTCCCCACTGAGAATGGGGTAGGCGAAGTCCGAGGAGATCAGAAGAAAGCAAGGGAGTACTATGCCACCTTCATGAAAAAAAAATAATGGTAACACCTGCGGAATGGCACTCTGCCTAGAGAACATTGTCAGTGACCAGAGAGATGAACTGACAGAAAGAAGAGGAAGACCAGTGGAAGACCTCATCCCATGGCCCCTCAGCCGGGGCGACCCCTCCAAGGTCGTACAGGTTGGCTCGCTACTAAGAAAGGAACAAAAAGAAGGGCTTGGACACCTCCTCCAAGCGAACATGGATGTCTTTGCATGGTCGACCTCCGACATGCCAGGAATACCACGTTCCATAGCAGAGCACCGACTACATGTCGACCCAACCAGGAAGCCCATTCAACAGAAGTGGCGTAACTTCACCCTCGACCGACAAGCAGCAATCAAGGAAGAGGTCGAGAAGTTAAGCCAGTCAGGGTTCATCAGAAAGGAAAAGTTCCCAACCTGGCTTGCAAACGTGGTCATGGTACCAAAGCCAAGTGGGAAGTGGACGATGTGTGTCGACTACACCGACCTGAACAAGGCATGCCCAAAAGATGAGTACCCACTGCCCAGAATCGACCTACTGATCGATGCCACCGCCAGCCATGAGATGCTGAGTTTCATGGATGCCTACTCCGGGTACAACCAGATCCTCATGCATGAGGGTGATGAGTCCTACGCCGCATTCTAGACAGACAAAGAGAACTACTGCTACAACGTCATACCGTTCGGGTTGAAGAATGTAGGGGCCACCTATCAGAGGATGGTCAACAAGATGTTCAAGGAGCAGATCGGGCGCAACATGGAGGTATATGTGGATGACATGCTCGTGAAAAGCATCCACGCCAACCAACACCTGACTGACTTAGAGGAAGCATTCACAATACTGAGGAGGAACTAGATGAAGGTAAACCCTACAAAGTATACCTTCGGTGTAACGTCAGGAAAATTCCTAGGGTTCATGGTCTTAGTACACGGAATAGAAGCCAACCCATCCAAGATCAAGGCCATCCAAGAGATGGCACCTCCTCAAACAGTCAGGGAAGTGCAGAGGTTGAATCGAAGGGTCGCCGCCCTATCCAGGCTCGTGTCACGATCAGGTGATAAGTGCTTACCATTCTTCAAAACATTGAAGAACCTCCGAAGCCCTAAAGATTTCACATGGACAGAAGAGTGCCAGAAGGCATTCGAATAATTGAAGGAGTACCTAAAGAGCCCACCACTGCTTGGGCGACCAGAACCTAACGAAGAGTTGCAGCTCTACCTGGCCGCCACCCCTGTCGCGGTCAGCGCAGCACTGCTGAAGGAAGAAGACAAAATCCAGAGGCCTATCTACTACATCAGCCATGTTCTGATCGATGCAGAGACCAGGTACACTAGGATCGAGAAGGTAGCCTATGCATTGGTAATCGCAACTAGGAAGCTACGACCATACTTCCAAGCTCATACCATCACGGTCCTCACAGACCTACCTCTAAAGAAGATACTCCACAAGCCAGACGTCTCCGGACGATTAATAGTATGGGCGGTGGAGTTAAGTGAGCATGACATCAGGTTCTAACCAAGGACAGCCATCAAAGGCCAGGCTCTTGCAGATTTTATTATAGAGTGTACCCTGTCTGAGATCGAACCCGAGATAGGGGAGCCCGAGGAGAAGGATCATGGATCGTGGGACATATTCATGGACGGGTCAAGTAACGCAGCGGGAATCGACGCTAGCCTCATATTAACCAGCCCCGAAGGATTCTGTATCCAATATGCTCTCCGATTCACCTTCCAAGCATCCAATAATGAAGCAGAATACGAAGCACTACTAGCTGGACTCCAGGTGGCCAGAGCTATCCAAGTCACACACCTATCCACCCGCAGCGACTCCCAGCTTGTGGTGAATCAGGTGAATGGAGAGTACGAGGCGAAAGATGATAGGATGGCATCATACCTAGCACATGCCCAAGCATTGATCGAGGGTTTCGTGAAGTTTGAGATGGTTCGAGTTCCCAGGGACGAGAATGCCGCCGCCGACGCCCTATCCAGGCTAGCCAATGAGGAACTCCAAAATTTGGCTAGTGCAGTCTATGTTGAGATCCTGCATGAGCCAACGTATAAGGAAAAGCAGGTTAACGAAATCGAGGAGGGACCTAGCTGGATGGACCCTCTACTCAACTACCTCCAGAACGACGTCTTACCAGAAGACAAGGCAGAGGCAAGGAAGATCAGGATGAGAGCTGTAAAGTACACCGTCCTAGATGGGGTACTGTACAAGCAGAGGGCAACAACACCACTACTCCGGTGCCTAGGACCCAAGGGGGCAGAGTACGCCCTAGTAGAAGTCCATGAGGGGATATGTGGAAGCCACAAGGGGGGATGAGCCCTAGCCTACAAAATCCTCCGCCAGGGACTATACTGGCCACGAATGCAAGAGGAGGCCATCCAATATGCCAAGAAGTGCGAGCAATGTCAGTTGTTCGCCCCAGTACCCCATCTATCGGCCACCAAGCTGACATCAATCCTCAACCCCATACCTTTTGCCATGTGGGGACTGGACATCTTAGGCAACTTCACTGCACCACCAGGAAACAGAAAGTACCTGGTCGTCGCGATTGACTACTTCACCAAGTGGGTCAAAGCTAAACCCTTGGCCAAGATAACAGAGACAGAGATGGAGAAGTTTGTCTGCGATGACGTCATCTACAGGTTTGGGGTACCAAAGATCCTCGTCTCAGACAAAATGGCAAACAATTCAACAACCCCAAATTCTAAGCATTCTATCACAGCTACAACATCGACTATCGGCTTGTATCGGTAGCATACCCATAGGCCAATGGTCAGGTGGAGGTCACCAACAGAATACTACTGGAAGGAGTTAAGAACAGGCTAGAGGGAGCCAAAGGAAAATGGGTCGAAGAGCTACCAAGCATTCTGTGGGCGCACCGAACTACAGTACGGACACCCACAGGAGAGAGCCCATTCCGCCTAGCATATGACACTGAAGCATTGGCGCCAGTAGAGGTCTGCGCCATGTCCCATAGGGTTCTGCACTTCAACGAATGTACCTATATCGACGGACCACGGGCAAACCTAGACTTTATAGATGAGGTCCGTGAGAGAGCACTACTAAGGAACATCTCCTACCAACAACGTACTGCCAGGTACTATAATGCCAGGGTCATGGAAAGGCTATTCCACCAGGGAGATCTAGTCCTACGGAGGGCAAGTGCATCACAACCACAGAAGGCAGGGAAGCTGTCAGCCAACTGGGAAGGACCCTACATAGTCTCCAAGCAGATACGTCCAGGGACCTACCGCTTGAAGACTCCGGGGGGCAAGAAGGTAGACCGTACCTGGAACTCAGAACACCTGAAGAAGTATTACCAGTAGAAGCAAACAGCTCCATCAATAGTAGCAGTCAAGTAGTAGCAGTAGTGGTAGTGGTAACAGCAGTAGTAGCAGTAGACGACATCACTGTTTCAAGGGCAATTTGAAAATTTTTGTTCAAAATAAAGAGGTGTTTCAGGAATACTTGTCTTCTTCTACCACTCAATCGAATCACTGCCACTACACCAAGGCATTACGCCACCATTGAGGCTTTATGCCTAAGGTGTCATGCCACCACTGAGGCTTTATGCCTAAGGCGTCATGCCACCACTGAGGCTTTATGCCTAAGGCGTCATGTCACCACTGAGGCTTTATGCCTAAGGCGTCATGCCACTATCGAGGCTTTATGCCTAAGGCGTCATGCCACCATCGAGGCTTTATGCCTAAGGCGTCATGCCACCACTGAGGCTCCATGCCTAAGGTGTTATGCCACCACTGAGGCTTCATGCCTAAGGCGTCATTCCACCACTGAGGCTTTATGCCTAAGGCGTCATGCCACCACTGAGGCTTTATGCCTAAGGCATCATGCCACCATCGAGGCTTTATGCCTAAGGCGTTATGCCACCACTGAGGCTTCATGCCTAAGGCGTCATGCCACCACTGAGGTTTCATGCCTAAGGCGCCATGCCACCACTGAGGCTTTATGCCTAAGGCGTCATGCCACCACCGAGGCTTTATGCCTAAGGCGTTATGCCACCAAGGTCCGATGACCGCCCAGGCGTAAGGCCACCAAGGTCCGATGACCACCAAGGTGCAACGCCACTACCAAAATCCCATGACTATCAAGGGTCATAGGGCACCAATACGCAATCAACCACCAAGAGATAATGCAATCAAAGAAAAGCAACATCGATCACATAGAGAAGTCATAATAGTTACAACTCAAGTTCAAAAAGGAAAAAGTTCAAGGCGTCTACAAGATCGGTACGGCCATAGGGTCAAGGGACCACGGAGGGGTGGGTCACCTCTGACCCAGCAGGAGACATCATGTCCTCCTCGAGAAGGCGCGCAGCAGCACCCCCCTCAGGCAAGGCAGCCTCCACCTCTGACACTGGAACGCTCTCCACCACCGCTACACCAGGAAGTGCCGTAGTAAACTCAGAGAACCCCAAGACAGAGAAGTCATAATCAAGGGTCACCTCCAGGACACAAGCGGCTAAGTCCCGGACCCCTCCCTCATAGGCAGGCTGAAGCTGTGCCTGATACAGCGCCGAGAACGTCGAGGATGTCTGGAACTCAGCCACAGCTCGCTCGCCTGCAGATGCCAGCTCCGCCTCATGACTCCCCCTCAATGAATGAAGCTCCTCCTCCAAGGCAAGAACCCTGGCCGAGCTCTCGGTCACACCAGCAGAGGTCACACGAAGCTCCTCGGACGCCTCCAGGAGCTTCCCGGACGCCACCGCGAGCTCCTTCGACGCCCTCTGCTCATCGGCCTTGGCCCTCTCACGGGCATCGATCTGTTCCTGGAGCTCCCTCTTCACATCACACAGGGTACGCTGTATCTGCACCTCGCGAGAAGCGTGACCCTCCAGTCGAAGCACCGCCTCAGCAACACGGTGGCGGACCTATAAACAGCATGGCAAGCGATAAACACTCTAAGTATAAGTGGAGCCGCGAACATGACAAAATAAAAAGGAATAACTTACCGAAGCCATATCATGGTAGAGAGTCTGGGCCAGACAAGCATCGCCAAGCCTCTACAAGGCCACCCTCGTGGTAGGAAGCCTACCCTTATCCACCCATTCTGGCGACACGCCGGCTCTGACTAAGGTCAAACCCTCCGGCACGCCCAAGGTAATCACCAGGGACTCATCCATCGCGGGAAGATCAGTGGCAGTACCACCAGAGGAACTCACCCCTTTCCCCTTGGAGAGGGGTAATGCAGAAGACCCGAAAGGGGCGACAGATGGAGGCCAAGGCACAGAGCCCGAAACACCATCATCATCAGGAGAAGTACGAGGAAGGAGGACACGCATACCAGAGCTCGTCACATGGGCATGTCCTGGACCACCCTTTCGCTTCGCTCCAAGAACCACAGGCGCAGAAGGACCACCAACATCTGTCACTCCAGCAGATGGACCACCCTGAGAAGCGGCCTTCCTCCACAGATTGCCATGGAGCAAACTGAAGTTCGGACGCATATCCATTGCATAGACCGCCCAACCAGTCAGATGGCATATATATTCAAATATAAATATGCCAATCAAGTACAAAAGACAGTGCTCTTACCAGGACTCAACTTCCAGAGGGACAGGAAGGCCTCCGAGTCCAACTCCTGGACATGGAACGGATCGCGACCCAGGCACAGCTTGAGGGAGTCACCCTCAAAATCACTCAGCTCAAGTCCCTGGTTGACCCTTTTGAGGTCAATGACTTCCCTAACAGTCCGTAGTGGGCATTGGGGGACCATGGCAAAAAAGAAGCGATCCCTCAAATACTTCACATTGCTAGTGATCCCCGTGAGAAGCTCCACAGAGGCATAGGGCCCCTTGAGCACGCGGCGAGCAAAGTGATAACATCCATGATTCCCTTTCTTCAACAGATAAAAGTGGGAGAATAAGGGAACGGTGGCGGCACGCCCCAGGCGGGCGAAAAAGACATAGAAACCCAAGATCACCCTCCAAGAATTGGGCAACACCTGCTCAGGGGTGAGGTGCCAATGCTCTAACACCAACTCGACAAAGCGAGGGATAGGAAGGCGAAGGCCCTGGAGAAAAAAGGAATGGTAGAGACAAATCTCATCCGCACGGTGAGAGAAGGCATACTCGCCAGGTCCAGGAGTACGTAACATGACCTCAACGGAAATATGGAACTCCTCACGGAGGGAGACCAAGTTAGAAGGGGACAAGATGCTAGCAACATGACCCAACCTATCAGCAGGACCGGCGACTGAGGACGCCGCCCCAGAGGGCCTACGATCCCTACTGGGACCAGAGACACTAGAAGGTCCCACACCCCCATCAATAGCACTGGGGGAGGGTATAGAGGATGGAGTACCCACAGAAGAAGGCGATCCTGGGGAACGCTCCTCTGAAGATCCAACCCCGACTGAAGCAGGGCCAAGGTCACCCAGAAACGATATGAACGACAAGAGAGGAATGGACTACTTACTCGAGAAAGCGATCTCCCAGATAAGAAGCTAACAAGAAAAATGAAATGAAGGCCACCTGCAAAGTATAAACAGCAGATCCATCACAGACAAGAAGAAGAAAAGTGGAGAAGCATGAGGGTCCATCACACCCATGCCGCGGTCACCTTAGGCGCGGCGTCATGCAGGCGCAGTAACCCAGCGGCGTCATGCCCACAGGCGCGGCTCACGCCCTACAAGCGCGGTGACCCAGGTGCGGCCACCTCACGCCCCACAGACGTGGCCACCCAGGCCCGGCCACCCTAGGCGCAACCACACCCGCAGGCGCGGCCTCACCTAGGTGCAGCCCTGTATAAAATAAAAATAAATAAATAAATAAAAAAAGAAAAAGAAAAAGCAAGAGAAGGGGTTGAACTTACCTCAGGGGGAAGGCGATCGCACGGGGAGGCAGGAACACGATGACGCGGCCACACCACTAGCACGATCAAGTGACAGAGACCACCAGAGGTAAGGCACTCAAGCCAAGCACCACTCAATCCCTCCAAGTAAACAAGGCACCAAGTGAGCACCAAGCAAACACAAGGACCCAAAATCAAGCAAAATGGATACTAGTCTAGGTGACCCAAAGACAAGCATATAGTGGGCACCAAAAAGGGGACAAAAGACAAAAGTGCAATGCAAAGGAGAAATTCAAGAAGAGCAAAAGGGGAGACAAAAAGTAAGAAAGAGAAATGAGAAGTGAAAAAAGAGAAAGTGAAGGAGAGGAACATATATCTACAAAAAACAAAAGAAAAAAAAGCGTAGGAGGAAAGGTTTGAACCCCCAACCTCTCCTACCTCACTAATAGATTTACAGGCAAGCCTCACAAAGAAAGCTTATTCGCAGTGGACCCCTCACTATGTAAAGGCATCTACTCTCTTGGACATCCTATCTCAAGAGAGTGGGGGGCAAATGATACATCCAAGATTCACCGGACCAATCAGCGACTGCCATGCGTCACAGAATGACCCACTCCAGAACCAAGGAGAACCAACCGGGGGTCCCACCCGGGCGCGGCCTCACCCAGGCGTGGCCTCACCCAGGCGCGGCCACACCCAGGCGTGGCCTGTACCCAGGCGCGGCCTCTCACTCAGGCGTGGCATCATGGACGCAGACGTGATGTACACGGACACTGGGGCTACTCGTCTATAACCCAATCGTGTCACTACAGACTCATGTCACCACCAGGACTCTAGGCTACCGCTTATAAGTCATGTCACCCAGACGGATTCAAGCACCAATGACGTTATCACCACACCCGGGTATCTATCCACCAAGGATCTTGATACCACTAGGACACTCCCTCCCGTGGGGAGATGGCCAACCAGGATAGAGCCCCATTACCCAGGGCCTCTATCCACTCAACGGCACAATCGCCATCAAACTGGGACTCTCCACACCGCCATACACTACTATAAAAGGCAAGGCACACAACCCCATTGGGGGACATCAAAACTCATATTGAATAATCACTATTCATCTATTTGCTCAGGAGATCTAAGTTTGGCATCGGAGAGCCCTAGGCAGGAACCACACCGGTTCTCTCTGTTGACCCCTTGGTCCACTTGCAGGTGACGGCACTAGCAGGACCGCTCGACAATTTCTTGACGCAACACAACCCTTCCAGGTTTAAAAACTCTGGCTATAATATTTAGTAAGAGTTTAAAGTAGTCAAACAACCATAATTACAAAAAAAAATCTAAGAAAAATGTTGTATTCAGTATACACGATCTCTTATATAAATGCCTTCTCACACATTATCACTTCTCTTTCATCATTAATACATGTGGGCCCTCTATTGTATAGATAGACACTTATCGAAAATGACTTATCCCTCTAATGCGTGTATGATTCTATTACATGTGGGCAGCGTGCCCATACCTCTCCCAAAAAATTATTTTCTTTTATAAAATATAAACTAAAAATAAGGAAAAAGTTTTCATACACGGTCGTGTAAACCATGTATGTGAGAGGGTGGAGTGTATGTGTGTGTGTGTGTGTGTGTGTGTGTGTGTGTGAGAGAGAGAGAGAGAGAGAGAGAGAGAGAGAGAGAGAGAGAGAGAGAGAGAGAGAATCGTTATCCCCTCCAATTCGCTGCCCCCTCCAATTCCTCACATGGGGGTGGAAATGACCACCTTACCCCCTACCCGAAAACACTGCTCAAGGTGGGGTCCATTCCCCCCCTATTAGAGGAATTGGAGGAATTGGAAGTGCCCGCGAATTGAAGGTGATAATTATTCGAGAGAGTAGTGTACATCTTTTTGTTTTCTTTACTTGCAACTAGGTCATGGTATTAGTGATGGTATTGGTCACCGCTGATACCAATACCAATATAGATAATATCGGAGTATATCGGGACATTACAATGACTCAGGACACCTTTTTGGTCTTGTTCATTTTATCAACCAAAAAAATTTTTAAAATATAATTTTTTTAGTCATCGCATGATGACACGTGTTCATCACGCATGTAGCGGATGAAACATACCCATCAAAGAGTGGGTGCATCAATTGGTATCAGCCGATTTGTATCAATAACCAATACCCAATTCTTGATCTAATCAACATAACCCATAGCGACCAAGTATCGAAATACACTTGATACGATAACAATCCCTCAATCCATGATTCATCTTGCAAGATGAAACCTTTGATAATTTTATGGGGAAAAAATGTTGGTTGGTCGTGCACCCCTATGTCTAAACACAGGGTTGGCAAAATGACCACCCCGACCCCATGTTAGATGTCTGAGTGCATGCTTCCATTGGCCCTCTGCTGGTGCAGGGGCTATGTGATCAAGCAACATTTTCTTTTTCTAATTTAGGGAAAGAGAATACTACTTGGGTGCATGCGGTGCGTTGCCCCTATGACCAGACAGGGGTGTGCGATATGACCACCACATCCCCAATGAAAAGGCGGAAAATCACGGGGGTGCAGTGATCATTTTGTGCACCTCTGTGTCTTGGCGTAGGGGCGGTGCACTGGACGCGGCCAGGTAGTATCCAGTCTCCCCCTAATTTTATTTACTTTTGACGGAGAGAAACTTAACATTAATTAATGAGTGATGACTCATGAGTTGGCTTTTCTTTTGGGTACTGTTTGGATAGTTTAAGGAAGAGAATCGAAAGAGGGCGATGTTGTCGTGCTGGTGTTTGGTTGGCGGGATGTTATCCGAAGACCTTAAATGGCAGGAGCCCTATCCAATCACTACCTCGTCGGTGCTTGGAAGCTTAGCTTACCCCTCTCTCTCTCTCTCGTCGTATCTCTTTCTCCTTCCTACCCACCAAATGAGCCTACTAATCATTTGACCACCCCATTTTCCATATCTAGCCGTAGATTTTCCAAATTTCCCAACTTATTCCCTCACCTCTGAGTTGTATGTAATTGGACTCAATTTTTTACCCAAAAAATAAAGGACTCAATTTACTAAAATGTCAATAATAGCCTCCTATTTTATAAGATACACACAAATTTACTACTCTTATTTATATTTCCATTCATAATTTAGGCTACTGTTTTTTTTTTTGGATTAAGAGCTTGTATAATAGGGGGGGGGGAGGAATTAGGGGATGGGGATAGGCCCCAACATGATTTGAACTCATGACCTCTTATTTGAGGAGTTAGTCTTTTGCCAACTGAGTTGACCCCTTGGGGTTTCAGGCTACTGTTTGTATTATACGTAACAACAATGGTTCTATATATATTGAAATTGGTAAAGTTTGTGTTTGTAGTATAATTTTTGAAATTAAATTAAAAGTTACGACATAGCCATCCTATGCTGGATTGGTCAAATCTAATTAAGAACTTTTTTTATTGGTCAAACACGATTAGTTTATTCATAACATAGAAGAAACTAACAATTAGCTTTGTGTTTATGTGTTAAACTTCCAGTTGAGCACAATTGGGTTGAGATAAAAAAAAAAAAGGTACAAGACAAACAAATACCTCACTCATTAATTCGAAATAGAAATCAACTTTTTTAGGTCCACACATAATTAATTTTATTAGATAAATATATTTAAAATAATTTGTATTTATGTTTGATCAATTGGACTGCACATTGGATACACGTTTTATCCATTTAATAGTCATGCACTTCAACATTTTAGGAGACTTGAAGTTTCCTCAAGTGTATAAATTCTTTTTAAATGATTATCATTTGGGATTGAATTAATTTCCTTCATCCCTGGTGAAAAAGGAAATCTTTCATCATGTGCATCGGTAATATTATGTATTTTTGTTCTACTTACATAGTTGTCATGATGTTTAGACGATCCAAAGCATTGAAGGGAATACAAATGCAAAATGACACCAACAAGACGTCCAAAACGCTTCGACGCCTTAGAACTTTGCCTAATAATGATAAGTAAGAGACTTGCTTAGAATAAGAAAAAGTTTCAATAATGGAAACAAACAAAGAGGGGTCAAGGTCAGGGGTATTTTAGTACATAAAAGTATGTGAAGACAACATATCTGCCATATCTTCCTTTTTTGGGCAATAACTTATCTGCCATATATTCAATTTAAAAGAAGGAAGGAGGGTATTTTTGACATTCAACGTAGTGTTAGATACATAAAATCATACGTTCTCCAGCCCAGTTCAACCCGGCTCCTCTCTCTCTCTTTAAAACGCCACCACCACCTCCACCACCACCATCACCACCTTACACAATGAAGGACAAAAGGTGGTAGATGTATAAACCACCACCTCCTTAAGTCCCTTTGCTCACAACCCTCACCACCTTCTGCTTCTATACTCTCCATCTCCTCCGATTTCCTGAGATTTTTCCGATTTACCCCACCTTTTACGCTTCCACCTTGGTCTTCTCTGTTTCTCAGGTATGAACAAGACACCCCTTTGTCTTAGGATCGGTAATTTTGCTTGTTTTCTTGAGCTTATCAAAGTGTGACTCAATGTTTTTTGTCTTTGGGTGATCATGGTACTCTGTGTTGGGTTGGTTGGTTATGGGTGTGTTTGGGGTGGTGGGTAGGGAGAAAGACAGCTTTTTGTCTCATGTGGGTCTATGGGTTTCGATTGATTCTCTGTTTTGAGCCTGTGGAAGTGTTAACTGTTCTTTGTTTGCAGAGTTGGGTCTTTTTTATCTTTGTCGCTTACCATCAGAGGTGGTTGGTTGGTGGGGTTGACTCGTAATTTGAAGGGGATTGGGAATTCTTTCGTATGATGGGTTTGGCTTTATTTATCGCTTCTTCTGATTCCAGATTGTAGTTTAGGGGTTTTAGGCATTCAAGGAGTTATTCGTTTAACTTGTTTGTGCCGTATGGAAGCATCCATGCTATCATCTCTCAGCTCTTTGGACTTCTTCGTGGGGTTTAAGGTGTCTTGTCACCCTTTCCGCTCTGGATAAGAGATTAAATTATGAATACTTGTGAATTGAGTGTTTAATGTTTGTTATCGAATCCAAGTAGCAAATGGGTTTCAGCAAGACCTTGTTGGGCTTGATAATTGAATTTTAAAAATATAATTTGTACTGTAAGCCTGGATGTGAAAACTTACAATCATAAATATCCATCCGTGGTCATCATCTTTAACTCCTTAAGGTCATCTTTTGGTTGGCAGGAGTTCATGCTGGGTCTTTATTCTTTTTTGTTTTTTTTTCTTGTTCTTTTTCTTTTTCTGGTATTGAAACATTGATTTTTGTTGAACTATGTTATCTGTAATAGCTGTATATGAAGTACCCTCAGTTTATACAATTGTGACAATGTTTTAGCATTTGTAGAAGGATACCTTATTTGAATCGCAAGATGGTATTCTTTTTATAATGGTGACCCCAATATCTGAGCTATCGTATATTGGGGCCTTGGCTCTTCTATATCTGTTTTATAGTCAAGCCTGTGAAACTTACCACATAAGTTGGTTTGGGCATGGTTTTCTATCTCTGATTTCTGAACATTAGGCTGGAGCTCCCTGAAAGAGATCGGTGGTGTTCAAATCATAGTTTTCAGAGTGTCTAGGTGATCCTAGGCGTGTGAAGAAGGAAAAATCAAAGTGACACCAACAAGGCGTAGCCTAGACGACCAAGCGCCCTTTGCCTCGGTGACTCCTTGAAAACTATGGTTCAAACTTTTTTGGCCCTATGCAGTAGAACTAAATATGTGCTCTGTATCAGTTGATGGTTTTCCTGTAGTCAATGTGTGTTTCTGTTTATGTTTTTCTTATGTTTTTAAGTTCTGTGACTTCTTGAAGCCATGGTTACGTTCTATTTAAAATTTCAAACTATCTTTGCAGATCTGCTGCAATGTGGCATACTTTGTAATGTTTATAACCAGTAGAGATAGTTATGAATCATTTGATTTGTTGAACTCTGTTGGAGCACCTACCAGGAATTGAGTAGCTTCACTTATATCGAGATTGTAATTTTTCAGTTTTATGATTCAGTGTGGAGGCATTGATTCTTGAGATCATCAACTGAACCATTGCCAGCAGAACCAACCATGGTTAGCATAAGAAGGCGCAGACTCCTTGGATTTTCTACTGGTATACTCAACTTAAAAAATTATTATTTTCCCTAAAAAACAGAATAACATGTTAATATCAGATGATAGAGGACAGTTGTCAGATTTGACTCCTTGTAGGAGGTCTTGTAGGCCTGCTACTGGGGTCTCTCTTACTAGATTCTGTGTTATAGTATCTGTGCTACTATTTTCTCACTCAAACTTTTATTACCCCATAAATATGCTGATTTTTGAGATTAGTTCATCAAAGTCTACATTATGCTTGAATCAGTAGATCATCAGTTTAGTGGGCTTTGCAGGGATATGTCCTTTTATGGTTGAGCTTCCTAAGTATAGTGACAACGGAAATGATTCTGAAAATGCTATCCAGAATACCAGAACAGTTGACGTACATCAAATGCCTTCACAGGATGTGAACCAGCCAAAGGAGGTAAGCTTGGATCTCATCTATCCATGTTCTGTTTATTTCCTTTTGGAATTCTTTGTCCCCCCCCCCCCCCCCCCAAAAAAAAAAAGTATCTGTTCATTGTTTGATGGAAATGCTCTAATTGTTGGTTCCGTCATGTTTGAAGTGCTTTGCTAATCCAAGTATCTATTGATCTGGTCTGAGTGTAAACTTCTTAAACTCACAACCCCTGAAACCAATTCATGTAGTTTAATGTTAAATAAATAGAGGCCCTTGATAAGTCTGAGAACTCAGATTATCTGTACAATTGTCTTCTTTGAAGGAACCAAATGGTAAAGGGCCAATGATGATCTTACTTAAGTTCTTTAGTAGTCCAGTACTAATTCTTGGCTCCAGAATTCATTTCAAGGCAATGATTAAGTGTAACAGCCTAGTAATCATCTATACATACCAACAGCTGAGCATCTCTATTTCCTACTTACAAACTCCCAAAATTAGAAATGCATAAATCAAAATATTGGCATGATCTACGAAAGCTTTAAAATATTGGTCCAAAGAATCCCATTTTAACCACTGATTTGCTTTGTATCTCCACTGGTTGAATGGTTTTGCCAGGGTGGCCACCTATTGTTGTGTGGCTCATGACCAAGAACCCAGTTATTTCCCCCATATTCTTGTTCTGAATTCCTTTCCTGACTCATCCATCTGTTCCAGTGTATAAGACAACTATATTTCACTAATTGACTGATCTCTGGCCCAATCTGACCAGATTGATTTGGATTGGATCTTTGGGTTTCAGTTGTCAAGATATTTAAATTTCGTACCCAGGTGTTTAGAATTTTGTCCGTATCGGAGCTGTCTTTTGACTAGATAATTTTTCTAGTTGCAACACCTACTTCTGTGTCCTCTAGCATATTTGATAAGCTTTAATATGCTCTCGGCATTAAATGCAAAATGAATACCCTAAATGCCTCACATATGCACAACTAAAAGACTAGTTAGGGTGCATTTTTTGTTAATGCAGAATAGTAGAGTCTTTTTTCATTAGTTCTCTCTTAAAATCCTACATTTAACACATTACCTAATTGGTAATGTATTCCTTAATTTTCCCAAATATTGTCAAATTCAGAATTGCACCTTTCTCGAGTTTAACGTCTAATGGTAAAGTGCTCTGAAGAGCAGTCGTATTGCCAGTATGGATACAGAAGAGATTAAGTCATGATTGAGTTCCATGTTCTTGTGAAAGGGTTTGCTCTTCTAGATTTTTAGCGTTCTGTTGTTCTGCTGATATCTTCTTTGTCAACTTTCCTTTGGAACTAACACAATTTAAAGTACAATTCAAAAAAATTAAATTCTTTAGTCACCATTCCTCTGAAGTGATCGGTTAGAACATTTTTTTTCCCAATCCCTGACGTTGCTATTAATAATTACACGTGTATATCTTTACTGAGCGAATATTTTTTCAGCATCTATGTTGATCAACTCTCTTCCGGTATACTATCTACATTCCTAACGCAATTTCATTTATTGAGAGCACACAAGAATAAAAGTATATGTTTAGCCATTCAATTCCCTTCTCTAAGACCAACTTAGACATATGTCTGATTTTCTGTGTCAGGAAAGTCACATGAAACATAACATGGAAGTCAAACTAAACTTAAATTTAAGTTTATTGACTGTAATGGCATAAAATATATTGAACGATATAGCTTATAAGTAAATTGGTCAATCTATAGATTAACAAGCTTGATACATCTGGATTATCTTTAAAATGTATTATACTACAAAGCAACACATGCTTATAGTGGGTCTGCAAAATTTTATTTCTCTGATAAGCCCAGCAGTCTCACCTGGCTTGTACTCTGTGTTGGGCTGGGTCTCAATTCCTATCCTGGATTTACCGACCTGGTTGGCCCTGGCCTGCTTAAACTCTCTAGTAAGCTGTTCAGTGCGGTCCGAATATTATTGTAGTTGCTTGTGTGTTCTTCTGGTTCTAATCATAACCAATAGGAATTTGGACCTTCACATCAAATTATGGAGTTTCAATTCTAATGAGACATCGGAAATATATGGTGGTGGAATCCACCCAATAGCTGATGTTCAACCTCTTCTTAAATTTTCAGAATCCATCCTAAACTGATAGTTGCTTTAGCTCCCACAATCCAAGCAGATTGTAAAGGCATACATATAAACCCTCTCTCTCTCTCTCCCCATACACCTAGACAACTGAGTGCTGTGTTGTTATTTTGGTGTCAGTATTTGTGTCCACTGGTGTTCTTTGGACATTGCTGCAGCTCCTGTTTGAAAGTGTTTACAGATGTATATAAATGTAAATTTTGGATGTCAAAACATACTTCCATGTTTGGTAAGCCGGATTTCTCTTGCCTGTTGACTGGACATGACAAAACCCTGCCATATCTCTGTTGGATGGGAGGTGTATTTGCTTTATTTGCTACTCAATGAGTTGTCAAATATGAAATCTGTCTGTCCTAAATATAGTAGATGGTTGTCTGGGGAGTATGTTTTTCTAGTGTCACTGCTTGGATGCAGCAGGATTGGGGGTTGTGCACATAGTACATTCTTTAAATGTAATGTTCACCATATTTTCTGATGTGCCATCATTAAAGCGGGATCTGTGATATTTATATGATAGTTTGGATTGTTTTATTTGTGCATATATGTTCTTATTGGTTAAGTTGCGCTATTGCAACCTGTTGGTTGCAGGTTCGAAACTTGGAAACAGCCTCTCCTGCGAAATGGGGGGTAAGGCTGCGTACATTCACCCCTCCCAGACCCTGCAATTGCGGGAACCTCGTGCACTGGGACACTCTTTATATGTTCTTATTGTTTAATTTGTTGATGAAGCATATTGGATGGTACATGGTATCAAAATGTAGAACCCATGGGTAGTAAGGCTGCGTACATTCGCCCCTCCCAGACCCTGCAATTGTGGGAACCTCGTGCACTGGGACACTCTTTTTATGCTCTTATTGGTTAATTTGTTGATGAAGCATATTGGATGGTATCAAAATGTAGAACCCATGGGTAGTACATTTACATCTTTCAAACATTCTCGATTTCACAATACCTATCCTCTATGAATTTATAGTGTCTCTCAATAAGTGAGTGGAAGACATTGGTTGTGATTGACATACCTGTTCTTAGAAATGAAATAACTGGAGACTATATTTTAAGCGTTTTCGTTTCCTTGGTTTCCATAGATGTGTATTCTTGGCATGATAATGCATACATTTAATTTCTTGAATTATGATCTTTAAAGTTCAGGCATACTACATTGTTTTTTTTTTTTAATTTAATTTATTAGTATGATGTACATTTGGTTCATCTTATGATTGAGATTGTATTTATGGTACACAATTATGTCTCCCAGATAAATGTATCTGTTTCTAGCTCGTCAAAAGAAGATCAACATCAACAATTTTCAGGTTTGTCTTTATAGAAGAATTATATATAATAGCAATTGTTGTTAGCTGAATTTAAAGTTCTCTTGGCAACTGATGAGTGAAAAGGATTTTTTTTAGTATGAAAAAGGAAGAAAAGCACATGATATCCTTTCTCCTGTTTATTCTTTAAATTATTTCTGTAAATAATAACGAACTGTGTTTCCTCTTTGGAACTAGGTAGCTTGATTATGTGCAAAGGTGTAGGGCTTAAAATATGTGAAATTCGAGTTTCTAGTAATTATTTTGTACTTGCTTGAAAAAAATAAATTGAAAGCTCAGCTGTGGCAGTTATTGTTCCAATGCTGGACTGAGGTTCAATGTCATTTAAGATCTGACTCAAAAAGAAATTTAAAGTTTGACTGACAGCACTAATGGCATATATCCTTATTATTTATATTAAAAAATTTAGAAGTATGTGAGTACTGCAAAAATTAAGGAAAGCCAAAGGATTCAATTAAAAAAAATAAGAAAGAGGGGGTAGAGGGAATAACTTTCACCAAATCTCACCACAGACCCAACATAGACCTTCGTCATCTACTCCACCCCCCCTACCTGATGCTTCAGTTGTTATCCCAAATGCAAAGAAGAATCTGAATAATAGATGGCTAACTTAAAATCATAAATTGAGCTTTGATCTTATCTGTAGCTCCTCTGCCTCAAACTGCATCTTCTTTTTTTCGCTTCAAGCTTTTAAGAAAATACCTGATTGTGAATTTCAAATCATAGGGAGAGAAACATTTGGAAACATGTTTTGTGTAAGTAATTATTAAAATTCATGAAGAAAAATTCAAAAGAAAATGATTTCTTGTATGATATATAAATTGGATAGAACTGTTTGACATACTTTATTATTCACGGGTTTGCAGCCAACATCCAACAAGCTGCCTTCTGTACAGTTGATAATATGTACAGAGTGGGATCTCTCTCTCTCTCTCTCTCTCTCAAAAGGCTTCTCAAAATGGTTATTAGTTTAAAATGTTATAAAAAGGGGTCCTTTTTCACTGGAAATTTTCTCTTTATACCTGTCTGGTTGATGGGTAGTCACCATTTTTTCCTTGTTGCTAATCTGGATCTTACTTAATGCAGTCCCTCTTTCTCTGGATATTTGCTTGGATATCATTTGGAAAATGTTTGTTCCCTTTTTTGTTAAATTTTAATTTAAGTTGATGTGGACTGAGATCCGCCTTCATTTCAGATTTCAAGCTTTTCAGCTTCTTATTCTAATTGTGAGCTTGACCATGGTTGAAGCCACTGCCTTGTGTCCGCAAGATCTTATGTTGTGGCTAAAGGAGTGCTTGGTGGACCCCTCTTGACTGTGGGTGAAGGGCTTAGGCCATCTGCAGTGATTCTGTAGTGTCTACTTGTTACCTTCTAACTTGTTGATCTTGATACATTAAGAATTTAGATGCCATAGATTATTAAGTCAATGTTAGTTCTGGCATGAGGAATGGTGCATATTTCCGAATCGGAGTGATATAGTGATTGAAAGATGTGCATTCCTTGTAACTTATACATAACAGGAAAGGGGGAAAGGAAAAAATAAATAAATGATAACTAAATACACCTTGGGGTTTGGTTTGGAAGTTCTGTCTGACCTCAGTTTACTCGTCAATTAAGCACATGATACTTGATTAAATAGGTTCTGAGTATATCTGTGTCTTTCTCTTCGCTTACACATGCACACTTGCACACATACCTTCCTTGTAAATATATGTGATTTATATGTGAATGTAAACTCAAAAGTGGTGTATTATAAGCTCTTGTGTCTTTGTGTTGCTATCTGGCTGTGCAACTAACCTGCAGTGCTGCTATTTGTAGGGCAAGCAATCAAATGCAGAAAGCGACACCGGAGGAGAAAGCATTTTGAAAATCAAGAGCCATGTATGATGAGAGGTGTATATTTCAAAAATATGAAATGGCAGGCAGCAATAAAAGTTGACAAAAAGCAAATCCACTTGGGAACTGTTGGTTCACAAGAGGAAGCTGCACGTTTATATGACCGGTACTTACATCCTTTTCTGAAGTTACTGTGACTGATAATTTAGCATAAAATTGTTCACTATGTTCCTTTTGAGATTCTCAAGGTCCTAGCTTATTTAGTAATTTTAGCAGTAAATATGCAGATAAATACGATTCTTTATCCCAATTAGCTCTAGATGATCCTGGTTTCCATAGAAGGTGATTATCCTCTTCTGTTGATATATGCCAATGTAGAACTTTTGCAAACATGTTCTTTGTTTTATATATATATATATATATATATATATATATATATATATATATAGATAGATAGATAGATAGATAGATAGATAGGCAGCGGGGCTCGGCACACTCTCACCTGGAAGTAGAACTGCACCTCCTCCAAAAAAAAATGCCACGTGGCAGTTCAGTTGGGGTTGAAATTCTATGTACAGGTGGATCTCAAGGCTCTATGTCAAATTTCAGCCCAATCCGATTTTGCCAAATGGCAAAGCAAGGTCTTGAAAAAATCAGGTGATACCGAGAGATGATTCCAGGGTGCATGGACATACACGGTAGGGTATGCATGTATATGAGAGGATATACTGAATCTCGGATGAATTTGACGTGTGACCAATCCACATCATTTCCTAAACATCCAGCAGTCAGAATTGCCATATCACTTGAACGTGGCAAAAAACACAGGGCATGCTGATATGCTTCCGGGTGAGGGCGTGTTGGAATATTTTTTTCATATATATATATATATATATATATATATATAGAGAGAGAGAGAGAGAGAGAGAGAGAGAGAAAAGAAATTACATATTTATCATACACATCCTTCACAGATCCACTAGTGTCTTCTAAATGAATGCTCGTCACTTCAGAAGGATAATAACAGCAAAAAATGGTCTCTTCATCTATCAGAGATTACAAATACACACAAGAAAGTTGATTTGGCTGGTTTCTTTAGAGGTGTTGAGCAGAAGCATCTAGAAACAGCGCCCCCCAACCCCCCCCCCCCCCGGCGGAGTGAAGGTTGGAGTAAAGGACTCTTCTTGATTTTGATGGGGCATCATCAATTTTTTTATTTTTTTTATCAGACCCTACCCTACGCCCATAGGCCACTAGGGGGTGACAGCCCAAGAGGTTGGCCAGGGTGGCATCCCTGCTCCAAGAGGAGAAGGTGGCCAGGGGGGGGGGAATAAGGATTTTTAACATCCGATGCGGGGGAGAGTCAAACCACCGACTTCTCCCTTGGATTTAGTCCAGCGCCCTGCTGCACTGGCAGCCACCACCATGCCAAGAGGCACTTCCATGCATCATCAAATTTGAAGATACAGAACACCCCCAGCGGGGAATCTGTAGTCACTCTGACCTTCCCGAGGCTTTCAGAAACACCATGTCTGTATCAAAAAAGGAAAAAGTTAGGGGGGGGGTGTGAAGGAACATTTTGGATGGCTTGTAGTTCGGGCTGAATCATTGAGCTTTGGTTCATTCAAGTGTAAAAAATGAGAAGATGTTTCTCTTCATTAAATCTCACCTTTACAAACCTCCAGTTTCATTAAGCAAGGACCCATTGCTAGCAATCATAAATTTAATAACCTACTAGGAGAATCTTCACATGGTTTGGGATTTCATGACAGAACCAAACATCTGCTCCGTGTTTAGAGAACTTCCTGTTAGAAGCATTGTGAGCAGGGAACTGCAGTCAAATACTATTGACAATCTTTTTGGTCAATCTTTCCTACCATACCCTGTAAATGTGGCATGAAGAAGTACCTTTTAATATCGGGAACAACATCAGAACCTCTGAAGTCCTTAAGAACCTATGCAAGCTCCATATCCTTTTTCCTTTTTCATATCTTAGTTCAACATTAGAGACCAGATTTCACTATAGAAACCATGAAAAGTGGTTAGTCATGCGTCTAAGTAGTGAATTTGAATTTGTGTATGGTACCTAAAATTTGCTTATTTTTTAAGAGTGTGAAATGCCAAACAGTCAGAACATTGCAGCCAACTTTGCAGTTTTTGTTTTCAAGAAAACATCGAGTGCAAAAAATACTATGGTTTTAAATTTTCAGGATAAAAACATATATATCAATGTGCCAAATTTTGGCTTTTGAGTTTCTAATGTATATCACATAAATTTGTTATGCATGTCCTCCCTTTCCACCTAGGTGGCTAGGTAACAAGTTAATGCCTCATTCTCATTTTCTTGCTGTGTCATGTGTCTGACACTGACATGCACATCCACAGTAGCAGACAAGAATTAGTGAAAGGAGAGGGCTTGCCTTACATATAATGGTATGCAGAGCAAAATCATAGTTGCTTTTAGGTGATTGCCTAGGGGAAGAAGACAGGTATTAGACATATGTTGAAGTATCCCCATGGCTAGTTCCCGTCCATCCTCTCATTAAAGTGCAATTATCCAAAAAAAATAGTTTCAAATAGTTTGGATGCATGACAGTATGTTACATATTAGTTTTTTGTATCTTTACAGGGCGGCTTTTATGTGCGGGAGAGAACCCAACTTTGAGCTCCCAGAGGAAGAGAAGCAAGAGCTAAGGCAATTCAATTGGGATGAGTTCTTGAGTTATACTCGCAGTGCAATTACTAGTAAAAGTATTCTCTTCTTAGACTTCCTCTATTTAATGTGCTTTTACATGCAGTTTCTTCATTTGAGATATTCAGAAGTAGATTTAACTGGATCTATTGTTTGTTCCCAGAACACCAGAGAAGGGTTGGTCCAGTGCCTGTGAAGAAGTCTGAAATTCCAGTGAAGAACGAAGATTCAGATGGTGAGCGAGGAGCTGAGGGGTTTTCGGCTTCCGAGGATGTGGAGCAAGACACATCAGTGTCTTGATTCTGGTAATGTTAGGGGTGCACATGGAAGGTTCCATAAACCCGTCTTTAGCAATCAGGTTTTAGTCATTTGGCCTCCTTATTTTTTGTATATAAAGGCCCCTATTAGGGCAGTTTATTGTTGACTTTATATCTTTCAGCAGATCTTGATACCTTAATTGAAATAAACAATTATGATTTCTTGCACCATTATCATCAACACATCTTCCATATTTGCATTAAGCTATAGTTTCACTTCCGTTTTCAAATCGCATATACGTTGGTAGAAAATGTCCACACACTGCATTCATAAAATTTTAAACTTAAGCAGTGTTACTTTACTGCCATTTTGTTAGGCAAGGACCATTAGGAAGTGTGGGTTGATTTGTGGTGTTTGGGGTCGGTATGTGCTTAATTTGCATTCTTTAGTTCTTTGTGGCACAGCATGGTGCTAGTGGACAAAGAAGCCATTGATGAGCTAACTGTGACCAAGCTTTATTTTCCTGAAGAGCCATTAGAACGCACCTCTTTTGGCTTGGGCATGCATCCTTTGGAACATTGTTGGATTGTGGATGATGGTGAATGCTGTCCTTGTGTGTGTTTGAATACTTTGAAGGTTTGGGATGGTATTTGCTACTAACAAAAGCATCAATTACAGTATGGTCATAGCAATGTAAGCTAAGCTATCTTGAGACACATTGGTCGATCAGGCGTGGTTGTATGATGCTGTGTGCACAGGGGAACATGAGGTGATCTGGTTGCCACCGTATTTTTAATGAATAAGCACATGTTTCTCTGGATGGACGAGGGCACATCTAGGTGGTATCTCCTAATTATGTGGCCGATTGAACTGTTGGATAGACAGAGCACCCTTGGATTGTCTACATCTTAGTTTGTTGTGGCTCATTTCAACCATTTTTGATCGACTCATCATTTGGTGGCAGCTGCATGCTCATATGATGGGATACATTGAATCTTGGTTTGAAATTTGACATGTGGTGTGATCTTATGAACAAATATTGGGTGATTTGAACATTATGAACTACAAAGAGATGATCATATATATGAACAAATGGACAACACCTTTAATCTAAAGGAACCATGGATTCTTATGCAATGTAGATGCCTTCACATATCATAGGGGGAAAGGGTTCCAAACCTCTGTGTATGTTCATGTGAAGACCAAAAAAAGGTAATCATAATAAATACCTGATGTGGGAACGGTTAAGCTCAGCATTTGCAAGCAAGAGGGTAATTCAGTGAGGCTCCCATGAAAGAACGAACAGGGGGGGGGGGGGTTTGCAGTGCTCTATAGCTTTGTGAGAAGCCAAGAGCATAGTCAATGAACACAATGTTGGCAGTGGGGGATGCCCGATAAAAAATTTGCATTCCGCACCATGGAACGTGTAATATGTTGGACTTATGTGTCCATCAAACCTGGTTTGGTCCGGTTCGGTCATGTTTGCTTTGTATTGAACCTTTTATACATTTTGGTTTAATATTATCACATGCGATATAAACTTTTTGAGCATTATGTGTCCGTAAGTATTACTTAAAATGGTAGTCATGATTAGGGTCTGGGCTAGGCACCCTTATCACATGGTCGTTGCATTGGGTATGCCTAGACATGTGATGTCAGGATACGAATGCGAGTACTCATATGTTTGATGTGTGTATTGGCGAAGAATCTACTTTGTCGATTCCCTCATGTGTTACTGCCAATTGTAGGATGGGATAGACATGAGTCATTGAGACTCTGTACCTAAGAGGACCCTGTCACTACAAAATGTAACCGCATTCTTTGGTTCATCAATGACTCAGACTCAAGTGAGTCAAAGCCAGTGTTCTGGGAATGTGTAAACATTTGATGAGTGAAGGAGTTACTCAACATGGTCACCACTGCCCGATTGGGGAACACCAAGATTGAGGTTGTCTGTGAATGGTCAGATCGAAATCTGGATCCAGTGTTGTTTTGGAAATGGTTTTTGCAAAACCTATTTTACATAAAATGATAGATTATATATAGTTATTTAATTAAAATATTTTATCGAGTTTTGCGAGACCCCACAGACACTCTTATCCAGACATATGTTATGGAATGGGGTTTGACAGTACTAGTGTACATGCCCTAGATTCCATAAATTTATTGGATATGGTGCCTTTTGATTTATCCATTAAATATTAAAAAAATAATTAATTAACTATTCCCCATTGGATTCTGCTTGTTCACCAATTAGAAGCCCATCAGGTTTAAACAGGTTCAAACTAATGAGGAGAGAGAGTGTCAGACTCTCACAGGGACTTTCCAATCAAGGTTTTAGAAACCGTGTCTTTATAAACGCCAAAAAATGCAGAGGGGGGCCAGTGCTCCACGTTTTTGGCAGTGCCCCCCCTCCCACGTTTTTGGCTCTCCCTCTCTCTCTCTCTTGTGATCTCTTCTCTCTCCTTCTTCTTGATCTCTAGTCTTTGAGAGTTAGGGTTTTGGAAACCCAGATTTGTGTTTGAAGAATTGAAGAGACTCTTGGATTGGCTTGGAGAACCTTGGCTGCACCATTGGAGGTTCAGATCTGTTTACCTGACGTGCTCGTTGGAGGAAGAACCACAATCTATTTGAGGAGCAACACTTGAGGCTCATCAGGTTAGCAAGTTCTTGTTAATTCCCCTTGTTATTGATTATTGATTATTCATGGGATACGAAAGAAACTTGAATTGATCTCTTTCCACTGCGCATTTGAGTATGGGATGGATCCCTCTTTCCATGGGATGGAATAGAGATGTGTTTTTCTCTTTGTCATGGATCCCATAATTTTATGGGACAAAGAGAAGGATTTGCATTGGTTTTTTGTACCAATCCCTAATTGAATCACAGTAGGGCACCCATGGGCGACCATGGGAAACCCTAAAATTTAAATAGGGTGCCCTAGGACAACCTGAACTTTCCAATATTTGTGAGCTTAGCTTGATACATGAGTACAATGATCCCATGGACCGTAGCTTGACCTACACAATATAGGTTTAAAGGAATACTTACAATGAGGTTTAGAGTTACCTCAAAGCCCATATATGTTGGTTCTCCAAAGGATTTCAGCATTTTAACTGGCTACTATGAACAGACGACAGAGATCAATGCAGTGATGATGTTCTTCTCAAATTAGGGTTTTACAAACCTTAGGTTTCAAACCTGAAGGGAAAAGAGAGAGAGAGAGATTACTCTCTCTCTGTCTCTCTCTCTCTCTCCCCCTCCCTAGCTATATATTTATAGATTGTCATCTAACCGTCTCTCATACTGAATGTGTCAGGCAAATGGTGTGACCCTATAGGGTCTTTCTACTGAGGTTGTATAAGGTGAATCTTACTCATCTACCGTAATTAGTATTATTTACTTAGTAAATAACACTAATTAACAATAAGTACAACAATAGTTGAAAATTATGTGTAAACCGTACAATAATAGAAAACATTACATTTAAGTCCCTCCACTTTAACAATATCGCATAACGGAATTTCGAGCATGAAAAATACAATCGCAAAAAATCCTAATATGTCGAAATAGTTAGTATAGAGAATCTCGACCATTGGTTGGACATTAAACAAATAGGTTTAAAATATAATTATTTAATAATAATATTTAGGAGAAAAGTTCTCTGTGGGGGAGTGTACCGCCCATGCCTAGACACAGTGGGGGCGGTGACTGCCCCATCCCATATGAAAGGTGGAAATTTAGCCCCCAATGATGTTTTTGCGCGTACTATCATTGGCTCCCACACTTGCGTAGGGGCCACGCTCCCCTTAATATTTAAATGTGTTTGCAAACTCTTTACAAAACTACCATTGAGTTAGGATTTCGTCCAATCATTATTTGTAAATTCTCTCGAATTGGGATATTCTCTCTTATCAGGAAGTATCTTCCATGTTGAGTATCTCTCCACCCGTAGGTACCCATCATGAATTTGGCCTATCAATATATAACTAGTATAGGCATTAACCATTGGCACACCAAGACGTACAAAGTATACTTGCAGTAGTAGGGACCTCTCAGGTATGGGGACAAAACAACTCACTACTCTTAGAGAGTCTTGTTGCATAAACAACTAATGGTGATCCCATACAAGATTCTCATAATGATAATGTTCAATACACATACAATATAAATATTTACGTTTATATTCTTGAATAACATTCCGAGAAATATACAACGTGGTAACGCTGTGAACAGTATGCCCAATATTGTCTCTAGTTGTGAACACTAAGTTATAACTTTAGGACAACACATCACACTTAAAATGATAATGCAAATTAAGAAGCTTAATTAGGGTTTGATGGATAGATATATCCAATAATCTCCCACTTATATATCAAAGCCAATATCTAACTAACTTAATATCTAGGTTCTCAACATGTTTTTAAAATACAATATGTGCTAGTTCATTTGTCAAGATATCTGACAAATTGTCCACAACGTCAACTTTGGTAATACAACTATCACTACATTGTATGATCTCCCTAATGAGATGATACTACAACTCCATGCATTGTGGAGTCAACTGTTGACTTTTGGTTGGCTAGTTTTCATATGACTGTATTCTTTCTAAGCATCCTAAATCCTTTACTGAGAAATTTGAGGGCAGCCACATCTTGACAGATGAAAGCATACCCACATCATTCTTAATCAATTATATGTTATTTACATATAGGACCGGAAAAAGTATTGCACTTCTACTTACTTTCTTATAAATGCATGGTTCATCCATATTTTTCTCAAAGACACATTTTTACTGTCTGATAAAAGCGAATGATCTAACTCCTTGAAGCTTGCTTGAGACCGTATATGGATCTCTATAGCTTCATTCCATTGGTTTGCGTCTACATCCTTTAAGTCCTCAGAGTAATTATTGTTATCCAAATACGAGGATTCGGATACTATTGGCCATTCATTTTGTCACCATGGAGTAGTCTAGGCAATGATGAAACCGATATGTCCCGAAGTTACGTGGGACCTATTATTTATAGTTCGGGAGGTTCCCAGGCCAGCTTCCCAACAACATTCCAAATCCTCATAAAAGTTTAAGATTTTAAAATGTCTAAAGAATGCTTGTTTTTTTTTTTTTTTTTAAATCATGGAAAATGACTTTGTCATGCATAGAAAAGACCTAGCCCAAACCCTCAAGAACCAAGCCCCTTTTGGTTCAGGCTTGAACTAGGACCAGCCTCCAATGTCAGTATTGGGCAGTTATTGAGCTGACTGAGGCTGACGCCAACCAGGCCTCATTGAGTGTTGGCCAGAACACATTTTGTGTTGGATTTTTGGTATTTCCATATTCATGGACTCTTTGACTCAGTGTTTGCAATGGCTCATCTCACCTTCGCCGACCTTAAAACTTACATAGGCACTTCTAGAGACCTTAGAGGATGTGGTGGAGGTTTCCATGAGTGTTGGAGTCCACCACAATCCTTATCTAAGTTGTTTGATGGAGTTTGAATCCATGTCCACCCAAAAACCAACTAATCCCTTTAGAGCCAATGAGTTCTCTAAGAGTTGGGATAAGGAATGCTTGCTTTGGAAGTGGGTAAGAACCATTGGCTATAAATAAGAAACCTCTCAGATGTCTTGAGAGGTTCCCAACAGTTCTAAGAGCTCTCACAAAACCTTAAATAGTCTGAGAAAAGTTCCCGCAAGAGATAGAGAGAGAGATGATTTTTTGCAAGTCTTGCAACAGTCCCGAGTTGAGCTCCTCCAAACCTGAGCCTAGGCTGCTCCAACCCTGTATTATACTTCAGGGAAGGTAACTACAGATGGGTCTTCTTTCTTTTGCCTTTGATTCATTCGATTCCATAAACTATACAGTAAATATCCTCTAATTACTGAGGATGCGTCGCTACTGCCTTTAATGGGGCAACAATGACGTGCCATGTTTCAAAGACTGTTTTCTAGATTAGGGTCTAGAACCCACTAATAAAAACTATTGACTCCACTAAAAACTGATCCAATCAAAGGTCAGGATCGTGTTTGGTTGCGGTTCGAGGAAGGTGTCAGGCACCTCAGCCAACCTGGTTAAACCGGACTTCAACCATAGGTATGCTAAATAAATATAAGCCATCTGCATAATTAATAAAGCTAAGGAAGGGAAAAGAGAGAAGGAACTCACCTTTATCCAGTTACATTGCAAGGTTTGTACTGAAAGTAAAACAAATATATGCAAAACCTTAATATCTAAACCATATGGTAACCCTAAACAAAGGTTAGAAACATACTTAAAATTATGAAAATGCCACTACATATGTGAAATGATTTATTGGCATAGGAAATATGAAGGTTATACTAAAACATGGATTGAAAATATATGCAATAATGAATAGAGAAAAAATATGATAAAAATATAAATAAAACCTTTAAAATTTGTGTACATACAAAAAGACTAAGATACCCCTACGTGTAACACTAACCTAGACATGAGAAAACAAAGGGGAAAGACCCTATATGGAAAACTAACGGCAAAAACCATGAAAACATGATGAAAGGTAGGATAAAAATCGATAGAATGTCAACAAACCAAATCAAACAATGAAAACGAAAGATTGAAAACGAAGAACGTGTGACATGAAAATCGTTGACTAATTAGAGAAACTAAAGGAAAAATAGGAAAAGACCATGGGATATTCCAAAATATTCATGGTTGAAAGATAAGAGAACAATCCAAAATATGGTACAAAAAGCCCTGAATAAAACTAAGGAGACATGCTCTGAATCATGGCACATATCCGTTGCCCTACTATAGGCAACAATAACATATCCGTAGTAAATATAGGATATCTCACAATACTGTTAATGAAATTAAATGAACTAAATTCCAAATGAAGTAAGACTCACCTAGCTTCAACTTTTATGAAGAGGGTAAGGGAGTTGGAGCAGCCCAAGCTCAGGATTGGAGGAGATCAAATGGGGACTTTTGCAAGCGACTTATAGAAAAGCAATGAGACTCTCTCTCTCTTCTTTCATAGGGACGGGTTTTTAGAAGTTCTTTCGATGTTGTGGATCCTTAAAATGCATGAGAAATCTCTTATTTATCGCCTAGGGGTTTGACCACGTCCAAGGTAAATGTTCCTCATCCAAAGTCTTTAAAGATCTCCTTGACTTTAAGGGAATCAAATGGTTATAGGCTAAAAAGGGAGATAGACTCCATTAAGCAACTTGGGACAAGGATGTGGTAGATGCCAACACTTATGGCAGTACCTATCATATCCTCTAGGGTCTTTAGATAGTTAAGACCAAAAAAGGTGTGGTAGAGCCATGGGTCCCACAGACTCAATGAATCCACAATTCTGGAAAAACCTAGAATCTGGTACCAGATAGAATTTTGTTGGCACTCAATAAGGGCTGGTCAGCAACGACCAAAGGAACGACGACACCGGTGGAGGCCCATTAGGTGTCAGCCCAAGTCAATTTATTTGCTGACTTGGGCTGGCACAAAGAGTTGGGTCTAGTTCAAGTTTGACCATGAACCAAAGATGGTCTTGGTTCTTGGGATTTGTACTAGACCTTTTTTATGGATGACAAATTCGTTTTACCATGATTTGTGAACACACACTTTTAGCTGATTTTAATCATAAACCATTATGGGAATTCGGAACACTGTTGGAGGCATGGAGAGCATCTAGGGTTATCAATAATGGATCCTGCAACATTTCAAGACATTTTGATTCATCATGACTTAGATTGCTCCTGGTTACAAAAGGAGGTATCTAAACACACCTTTGGGACAACAAATTCCCATGAACAACCAATCTCCATCCCTCGCCTATGGTGTTAGTTTCACCATCATTATCGATCTCCAAGGGTGCTCCCAAGATGAAACCATTATGGGAATTTGGAACACTGTTGGGGGCATGGAGAGCATCTAGGGTTATCAATAATGGATCCCGCAACATTGTAGGGCATTTTGATTCATCATGGCCTAGATTGCTCCCGGTGACAAAAGGAGGTATCTACACACCTTTGGGACAACAAATTCCCATGAAAAACCAATCTCCATCCCTCGCCTATGGTGTTAGTTTCACCATCATTATCGATCTCCAAGGGTGCTCCCAAGATGAGTTCTCCCCCACCCCCTCCCCGATGGTGGTAAGTCTGGATCATCTAACTTCTAAAGGAGGGAAAAGAAGACTCAGCTACTTTCGCATGTGCTACCATCCTAATTGCTACTAGCTGAGGGTATTGAAAATGAGACCCGATTGAATCAACTAAATCGGATTGACTGAACTCCTTATCAGTTTGGTATGAGTTTTAGTTTTTAGAAAATTGTTAAAAGACCAAAATCAACAAATAAGATCAATTGACACTAAACAATCCCAAGTAGGAAAAAAATTTGATAAATTCAATATGTTTTCACACGCACTAAAAAACTTAAGAGAAAAATAACGCTAATTGGTCGTGTGGTTAGCGTAGTTCCTGCGTCTAGACACAAACCCAATGCCTTTGTGCATGAAAAGACCATTCAGTCCCAATGAAATTGAAAATCACATCCAAACCAATGCCTTTATGCGTACTTTCATTGGTTACCGCATTGGTGCAGGGGCTACATGACTAGTTAGCATTCTCATGCCCATAACTTAAATAAAACATTAAATAATTTTTGGGAATAAAAGAAGGAAAAAAATAAAAAAAGGTTATAATTTTATTATGATTGCATTAAATAATTTTCAATGTTTTGAACACCCCTTTTTACTCCTACATTAAATAACTTTTTCAAATAAGACAAGGGACAAAAAAAATAAGATTATACTCTTATCGTAATTAACCTTAGTGACAACAAGATTTTCCATATACCAACAAGGGGCCGACAAGACAAACAGTTGACAAACTAAAACTGATCGAATCTATAGTTATCGGTTTCGATTTGGCTATTGTACAGCAAACAATTTATCAATCAAGTTTCAGTATGACCTGATATATGAAAAAAATACTGAAAAACCGACTATAATCGAACCAAACCGAACCAACCCTTTAGTACCTCTACCAACTGCCCAAGAGCTCTTCATCTGGGCATAGTAGGAAAGAGGAGAAGAGGGACATACACAACTAGGATAACGAAACTTGTACAGCTTGTCAATTCCATGAAGCGCGAAATTGGATGGGCTGATCCGTATCGATCTAGATCGAATCGTCTAATCCAAAATATACTTTGCATGAATGTTTATAATAGGATTAGGACCACTAATTTTGCATGGGCAATTTTCCCAATCTGGTTTTGATTCCTTAATAGATGGTCGGTTGAGATTTATCATATTAACTAATGCCCCCGCTTTGTTTTGCTTGGAAAGTAGTTTGTAAGGTTTTTAATACAAATGGGGAAGGTATTGGTATACGGTAGATTCCGTGCATCAATGCATTTGAATAGGGGATCGGGGGTATAATGGTCTTTTCAGACGGTACTTCATACAGGCTGTGTACATGCACGATCATGAGCTGAAAATATCCTTCCAGTGAGCTGCAGGGATTAAAATCTTCTGTATTTCAGACATCTTGCGTTGCCTTGTAGTTTGGGGCTGAGAGTTAGACACGTGGAAGATGCTTCATCCAATCATGCGAGCTCAATTGATCCATTTTTATTTTTTTTTATCGAGTTTGGCACCATTGGATGTCGCATCTTTCACGTGCCGAGCTCTTAGGCCCGAACTGCAAGGCACCGCAAGATGCCCACACTACGGATGATTTTTTTCCCTTATTACCCTCCGAAACATTTTTAAGACTTTCTTTTTTTTTTTTTGGGTAAATTATAGATCACCCCTTGGTTTTCAATTGAAACTCAAATCACCCCCTGGTTTAGACCCCAAAATGCCAAATTAGTCCATGACGTTAGTTTTATACTGTTAAGTGATGATGTCACCCAGTTAAATAAATTTAAATCCCTAAACTACCCTTGACTAGTGTAGAGTTACTTTTTTACCCTTGAATCTAAAAATCCTTAAATTATATGTGAGGTCTTATTATTATTTTTTTTAAATTAAAACAAGGAATCGGAGAGGGAATATTCCTTCTCCTTCTTCCCCAAATTGCTAAACCGAGAAGGGAGAACATTAGGGCTGCTAAAGTGATGCATAAAGAGGTTAGGGATCTACAGAGGTATGCGAATTTGGTTTCGGGGCTGGGTAATTGGAAATGGGTTGTGGAGGATTTCGCTGTTATCTCTGAGTCCAGGGAGGTTGCTGGAGATAGGCAGACAATCACCTGAAGACTCATGAAAACTAAGAACAAATGCCCCAAACAGCGAAATTACCTGCGACCCATTAACCAGTTCCGGCTGAAAAATTGATTTCGGCAGCTACCCAGAGGAGATTGTTGCCCCAACCGTCCTAAAAAGGAAAAAGTCATAATCAATCGAAGCACAGTAGTAAAGAACGAGGTCCTTGCAGGAACAGTGAAAGAAGGATGAGGAATAAGAGCGGTTTAATCGGTAATCGGAATAAGAAAGGATTGAAGAGAAGAACGAAAATAAAGGAGGAGATAGAAAAGAAACAGCAGACTCAGATTGCATGGAAGAAACAGGAATTTTTAATTAAAAAAAAAATTTAACGAAACGTTCAGCTTCTCTCTATTAAAAGAGACATGAAGTTGGGAATCACCGGTTCGTCTCTATCTGGAGATGGTTAGTAGAAATCAGATTGTCTCTTCCTCTCTAAAGAACTCTTATTCAATTTCAAGTTTTCTCTAAAACGGAATGAAAAGAGTTAGCAGGTTCGGCAAACGGAAGCTCGAAGACGGAGAAGATGAAGACCGAGTAACCCGACCAACCGTGTGTTTCGAAAACAGTAGGCACGAGGCGCTGCAACAACACGCCTAAACGCTTAAGTTTCTGCAACTGCTTTCTGCTTTGGTTCTTGCGGAACAGGAGTCCGAAGAAGAAGACGAGAGAGAAGAAGATGGAAGAGAGGTTAAATATGTCATTTCACCTTTTGGTTTGATTTAAATTAACAATATTACTTTGAGTTTTTAAAAAAAATAAAAAAGTGATCAAGGGATGATCTGTAGTTTACCCCTTTTTGTTTTAATGTTTAAACTTTAAAAACGATCCGTACATTACAGCTGAAAGGACGAGAAGAGCGGTAGTGTGGCAAAATCCTTTTTTTTTTTGGGTTATTTTCAAATGCCTTTTTTAAAATGGCCAAAACTTATAGTTGTTTCTCTAAACTTTCACTAATTTCATATGCAATTCTATTTTTCAAACTAAGTATCACTATAGTCCCTGCCGTTAGGCAGAGATGTTATAACATAATGGATCCCGATTTTTGAATTTCGATGGACCATTCTACCCTTAAATAGGATAAAATGATCAAAATAACTTTACCGAAAAAATAAAAATAAAAACCTGCAACTCATCTTCCCCAAATCGTTTAGACTTCTTTGGGGAAGATGAGTTCTTGAACAATGGTACTTATCATTCAAGTTAAAGCAATTTAATTCCTATAACCGTCCTCCCCAACTTAACGTGCCACCGCCATTAACATTTAGCAGACCACCACCAACCACCAAAATCCAATACCGTATTTGGTATCAGCTTTCAAGTTTCAATCTTTCTTTTGCAATTTTCAAGATAAAGATTTCCACGGTGGGGGACCCTTCACCCCTTCATGCTTTGTCTCCATTACAACACGACACCTTCCCTTCTTCAGATTATTTCTCTCTCTCACTCTCTGGATTCTCGATAATCGCCAAATTCAAACCCTATAGATGCCATAACAGAAACTCTCTAGTCTCTACCCTTCTTTGATAGGTACTCTTGTTTGCTAACCATTAGTCATTGCCCATTGGGTATTACCATAGCAGATTTTTGAGGCACCCGAACTCTGGAGGAGTATTTGGACGGAACTTTATTTTGGGGATTTACAGAGCAATAGAAAATATTAGAATTTCTTGGGAAGTTGAAAAAGAACAGTTTTTCTATTCTTCTATCAGTTTTTTTTAAGTCATATTAAATCAGAGCTCGAAGAAGAAGTTTCAAAGAAGATGGAACATTGCAGAACCAGAGTTATAAGGTAAGAAACTTCTTAATCTTTTATAAATGGTTTTTGTGGATTCTGCTTTTTCAGAATAATAATCGTTTAGGGTTTGATTCAAAAACTCATCTTCCCCAAACCCTAAATGATTTGGGGAAGATGAATTGCAGGGTTTTTTGTTTTTTTTTTTTCAAGTAAGGTCATTTTGGTCATTTTACCCTATTTAGGGGTAGAATGATCCATCAAAGTTAAAAAATTGGGATCTATTATATTATATGTCTAACGACAGGGACTATAGTGGTACTTAATTTGGAAAACAAGAGTGCACGTGGAATTAGTGAAAATTTAAGGGGGCAACTGTAAGTTTGGCCATTTTTAGGGGCATTTGAAAATAATCCTTTGTTTTTTGAGTAAAATGCACGTAACTCTGAATACACCCAATATTCCCCGTACTCCCTAAGCTTCTGATAAGTCCACGTATCACCCTCAATATTTCATGTACCACCCCTACTTTACCCCCTAAAGCCATTTAAGTCCAAAATGCTAAAATATAACCAAACTATCCTTTTTTCTATCTTTTTTTAAAATTTGAAAAGACATAATTGCCTTGAACTATTTATTAAAATTTGAAAAGACTAAAATGCCCTCATCTTTTCCAAATCATCATTTTCTTTTACGTATCCAATACTACCACCACCCACCATTAACACATCACCACCGTGAAGCCCCACCTCCAACTCCTCCACCTCTACCATTGGAACCACCGATCACCACCACCACTACCACCGTGAAGCCCCACGATGTAATGGTGATTCCATCGTTCAAAATTTGCTAACAAAAAAAAAACCCTAAATCCAGACTTAGAAAACGAACGTCAATCACCAGAATTTCACGGTTCTTCAATCAACAAAACCAACAACCCTCGAAGAAGGGGACAATCAGTAGAACATCGAGGACATCATAGACACAATAAGCGAAACCCAAAACCCTTTCTCCCAAAGTCCAAATTTTGCAATCAATCGAACTTGACAAAAACGAAATTACAAGAAAATATATAACCCAACATCAAGTAACTTCTTAACAAAATCCCAAATTACAAGTTACGAAGAAGAAACAGGAACCAAACACAATAGGACAGGCGATAATCCGGAGAAAAAAATAGAGTAAACCTTGATTGGACAGACAATTTAGTTGTAGTAGAGTTCGGGGCCCATGCCGTCATAAATCTCAGTCTTTTAGGGTGATGTGATCCTTATAGATGTTGTACCACTTTTGAATCCTGATCTTCTCAGCTCTCGTTCCCGTATGAGCAGCAACGAGCTTCTTCAAGTCTCCGATGGTGTCATCGTCGTTGCACTTCACTCTAACTTTCTTTCCCAGACTATCGTTCAACACCACTTCAATCATCTTTCCTGCTCTTCCTTCGCCTCTCTCTCTTCCTCTGCAATTCACCTTGGGAAGCAAGCAATTAGAATTACTCAATCAGACCAAAAGACTAGGTGGGCGCCTAAGGACTTCTTTGGTTCTTATAGGAGTTGGTCAACCAAAACCCGCGTGTGGTGGGTGGTGGTGGTCGTAGGTTCCTGTGGTAGAGGTGGAGGAGTTGGAGGTGGGGCTTCACGGTGGTGATGGTGTTAATGGTGGGTGGTGTTGGTGGTGGTAGTATTGGGTATGTAAAAGAAGACGATGATTTGGGGAAGATGAGGGCATTTTGATCTTTTCAAATTTAGCAAATAGTTCAGGGCAATTATGTCTTTTCAAATTTTAGAAAAGATAGAAGAAAGGGTAGTTTGGTCATATTTTAGTATTTTGGACTTAAATAGCTTTAGGGGGTAAAATAGGGGTGGTACGTGGAATATTGAAGGATGATATGTGGACTTATCAGAAGCTTAGGGGGGTACGATGAATATTGGGTGCATTACAAGGTACGTGTATTTTACCCTTTTTTTTTTTTGGGTAATGGTCTCTCAAAATCTAGAACAGGAAACCAGAATATGGATGTCTTCAACGGAAAATTATCTCCTCTAGTTTGCTGACCGGCCCAGTTCCCTAGTTCTTCCAATAGAGGATGGTGGACTCCACTCGGGCAAAGTGTTTGGGCATGGGTAGAGAGGTCATTTCAGCCCCCTTTGTTAGAGGAACTGGGGAACCGGGCCGGGCAACCAACTGCAAAAATCTCCGCTCCTTGCGTGTGCCTTCCCTAATCTACGTCCCTCTCCTCGTCCACTCCCTGCTTAACCTAAATCTCCTCTGTTTCCCTTCCTCCGCTGAGTATGGCAACCCCCAAGCAGAGTCGTAGCGTGAAAGTCTTCTTCAATTACTACTTCCTTCTTCGAATCTGATGGCGAAAAGTTAAACGAAGGAAAAACCCTTCAACATGGTTCAATTCAAGTCTTCTTCAACTACTACTCCCTTCTTCGAATTTGATGTTCGAAGTCTGAACTTCTGAATCGTGACGGTGGAGGAGGACCAAGATGGAGGATCCTTACAGCAAATGGGTTGAAGATTGCCAATATTCATCCTCTCAAGAAGAAATTTTTGAGAGTATATTGGGTTTACTTCCTGTTAACATTTCATGGTACAATGTACAGGGTTTATCTTCATCCTTGGAGAATCAATCTGGGATGAGTTCAAATTACAAATCTACAACGGACAAGGGTTTGTCATCGCCTAGAATGGATTTTGTCGGTGATGAAGTAGATACTGCTGTTATTGCTGTTGATTCTCTTAGCAAGGTTTCCGAGAGTGAACCAATTGATCATGCTCCAAGAGGGAAGACAAATGCAAAGGACGTTTCATGCTCTGTTCTTCATTGTGCTCAGAATCCTCAAGAAGTTATTCCTGGAGAAATTCCTCCAGACGACTCAGCGAAGAGAGGAGAGCGTTTCGGTCCAGGTAACCCCTCCTCCAATCATCACTTTAATGAGATTTTCAAAACGAGTAGCACCAGTGATCCAAAAAATGTGGATATTTTGAAAATAAGGCAGCAACGGGGTATGAAATTCCCTCGACCCGATGGTTGGTGAATTTGTATGGAGAACTAAACTAACTTCTTTTAATCCATAGCTGCAATTTTTTGTCAAAAGGAATTGAAATGTGAACAGGAGGGTTTGGAACCTAGCTAAAGCCCTAGAAAATAGGAATAGATGATGTTACGAAGGAATTTGGAATCAGGTATAAAGAGGTTCAATTTGAATTTGAAAGCCATTCCCTAGAATATATATGGATGGTTTCATCAAAGCTAAAAGGTTTGAAGTAAGTACAAAGTGGTTTTTTGTATATAAGGGTTCAAAGCAGAAACAAACACAAATTGTTATTTTGTATGAAGCCTAGCTTCTACTTTGTATTTATGGGTTCCAAGCAGAAATATATATGATGTTACACAATCTGTTCTTGTTTGTATCTGTTCTTGCTGTTTATGATGTTACACAATCTGTTCTTGTTTGTATTTGTGGCTTTAAAAGTACTTAGAAAAAGAAAGCAAAACTTAATAATCAAATAAGTTCCTCAATTCTCATAAAAAAAAAAAAAACAAGTTCCGCAATTCTAGTCAATTCTCTTTCTAATACTTAATACTTAAAAAAAAGGTCATACCTAGTGCACGAGGCTCCCGCCACTGCGGAGGTCTGGAGAGGGTCATAATGTACACAGCCTTACCCCTGCTTTCGCAAAGAGAGGCTGTTTTCAGACTTGAACCCGTGACCACTTGGTCGGAATGGAGCATACCGTTGCACCAAGGCCCACACTCCAAGCTATAAGACTGCAAGAACCAAATTCATTGCAAAAAATGACACTACATCAAGCAAGAATTGAAACTCCCACCCATCTGGAGATAGCTAATCACTATAGCCTTGTCTTTAAAAGGATTGATGATGGCAGCTATGAGTTTGATGAAGCCTACTGCTTTGTTCCTCTTTCATTTTGGGGGATGGGGTGGGGTGGGATGGGGGGCTTGGTGTTTTTTTATTCTGAAATTTTATGTTTAAGTAATTGCCATAGCCCCTTAAGCTTAAAGCATTTACAGAGAATGAATGAAGAAAAATTATTTAAGCATGCTCAGGAATATTTTGTATCCCTTGTCAAAAAAAAGAAGAAGCAAGATATCACTATGCCAGAACTTGACAGTTCTGGAAGATCCACAAATTGGAATTTCATTCTATGGTTTCAAGGCATGCGGATAACTAGCAAGAGAACATGGTGAGACAGAGGAATAGGAAATTGAACCATGATGTGTGCAGTGCAATTAATAAGTCCTCTGTTTGAAGCATTTAATATGTAAAATTTTGAAAGAAATATTCAGAGGGGGGGGGGGGACTAGAGAAAAACATGTAGATTAAATAAAATTTGCAAAACGATTTTCTACTTACAAAAAAAACACTACTAATATAAGGTTACTAATGAAAAGAACCTATTAAAGTGATGGCAGAAAAAGCAGCAGAGCTCCAATTTAGCAATCTATGAGATCTCCAGTGATTACACAGTACTATTGATCTCTCTCTGTCTCTTGTGTGATTCCAGGGCTTTTAATTCCTGTTCACAGGTTTTCAATGACATGCTTCATGCCCCATGAGTATTGACCTACGTTTTGAACAAATTTTCCCATCATCTTAGCTGGAAAAAGGGTTGATTATTCTTCAATTGTTCAAACTTGCATTATTTGGAAGAAGGGCCATTTCTGCACTGGTTCAAAACTGGGTTTGGTTTGGTCTTCACTTCCTGTGATAAAATCTGAGCATGAGAGGAGGAGGAATGATTCCATCTTGATTTTCATTTAATCAGAGATGCCCAATTTATTGTCGTACACTACAGCAGAAACTAACTCTAACCACTTACAAGTAATTGGATTTCATACCAACTAACAAGCAAATAACAGAGCCAACTTGCTAAGTAACTGACTAACAAAACCAACTACTGTAGCTGCTGATGTGGAGAGGTTCTAGCTGTCAACACTCCCCCTCAAGCTGAGGTGGAGGATAAACACCCAGCTTGCGAAGGAGAGAATGAAAGAGCCTTAGGATTTTCTTACAGCTAGTGAGACCCACTTTCTTACGAAGTTGAAACAAATCATAGAGCCCATTAAGAAATTATATACTTATAGGTACATGGATGAACACAACCTTTGAGAGGCGATGAAGAAGCTGATTGCATGTCCTCAACATCACAAGCTTCCCTCGCCCAAACAACTCTTGCTGCGCATAATGAATGCAAAACTAGTCATAATTAAGTAGGGAGATACTAATCTTAAACACCACAAAGATGACTAGATACAAAGTATGCAGGGAGATGATAAAATCTAAACCACAGCAAAGATGACTAGATAAAAAGTGTGCAGGGAGATGATAATCTTAACCACAACAAGGATGACTAGATACAAATTGCGGTACAAAGTAAAACAGAAAAAGTTTATGAACCTTCCCCAGTATGTCTTGCTTACTCTCTATATAAGCAAAAACTTCTTTGCAGTCTCTCATAGTAGACATTTCAGTCAAATCTTCTGGCAGTTGGAATATCGTATCACCCTCAACATGGCCTCTCTCTCACAAAGATACAGAACAATGTCTAGAAAAGAAACACAAGAACATCAAAATACAAAAGATGTTATTATAGGAAAAATCTCTCAGAAACTTTAAAAAAGATAGATATGGGAGAAAGAAACATTAACAAAGAAAAGTGTATGATTTCTTGAGACGACATTAATGAGTTGATTCTTTTTGAATAGCCTGAGCCAGTAGTGTTCACTGTCTATAAACACAAAAGAACTGCTAACCCATGTACCTGAAGATACAAAGTGCTCCAAGGGCACTGTTGGCTGTTTGCACACATATACTTTTTGAGGCAACATATCTTCCTGTTCAAAGTGTGAATAGCCTGAGTACTACAACAGCATTCACTGTCTATATACACTACACTAATCATAATTACATGCGCCTGTAGAGACACTCTACAAGTGCATTTGCACCAAATCCCCTACCCTGAATGAAATCAGGCAGGTTGAAGCAAATGTATTGGGGAGAGAATTATGTATGGTCCATATGGTATATAAGATGTATATTTCACTTAGGGGCATTACGGTCTTTTATCATTTAATATGAAATGCATTGAAATGGAGGAGGGAGAGTCAAGCCACTTACTCTGCCTCATCTCTCTCCATCTGTCCATCTCTCATACTCATTTTCTCTTCAGCATAGTGTGAGAGCACCAAGACCCTTTTTCACTCAGTGGTTTGAGAGTATAAGAAGGAATTAGCAGTTCCTCCAGTTCCCATGATTTCACGTATGGGGTAGGAAGCCACAAAATCAGTTTCAGCAAAATGAAGGGCATATTTGAATAGAACTGATGGATTATCAGCATAGTGTGGCATTCTTTATGGATTTTTTTCATCAGAATTCAGAACCAAATTCCCTGAATATATATGATTGGACTCCTGAGTCTCTCATATTCTAAGCTGGAGTCAAGGCCACTTGTGTCTGAATTATTTTAATTCCCTTAACAATTTGAAAGTGATTGTTGTGACTCCCAGAAAGCACAATTCAGTGTCCAGCTAGCAGGTTTGTTATTGTAATTTTACCACCGGTTTCTGGTTTTGTACGAAAATGATGAGTGTCATGGTGCCTGCTTGTTCTAATGTGTATGGTTGACGATGAGAGGCATTTGTTACCTGCTTTGGATTATTCTCTTTGGCTCTTTGCTGCTGCTATTGGTGCTGAGAACCTGGATCAATTCCCAGAAGAATGTGGTGTTGGATGAAGCTAAGACCTGCTTCTAATCTGGTAATATAAAATAGGGTTTTTGACAATGCCCCCCTTGAAAATGCTCATTTGTCTAAATGCCCCTTTACAATTTTTCTAATTGCAAATTCCCCCTTACTTTCAAAAAATTGTAGCGCTTTGGTCCAATCCGTTAAGTTCGGACCTTAGACGTTAGTTTTAGGGAATCTAATGATCAAAATGCCCTTCTGATAAAAGCCTAACAAAATTAAAGAATAAAATGACCAAATTGCTCTCATCTTCCCCAAATCGTTTAGGGTTGCAATTGAAAAAATTTTCCCCAAATTGGTTAGGGTTTGAACTCATCTGGAAAAAATTTAGCCTAAGTTCTAAACCCTCAGTACACTCGGGACAAGGAAAGACCTTCCCTTCACTAGCAAAATAGCAGAAATCCGAACAAAATTTGTTACATAAAACAAGAAGAAGAAAGGACTTGACCAACTTTTTCATTCCGGGGGTCAATCTTTTTCATTCCAGATCTAAAACAAAGGACTTGACCAACTTAGTCTCTCGGGTAAATAATAAACTTGCTAGTTGGAAATCTAACTTCTTGTCTTATGCAGGTTGTCGGGTCATGATTCGATTAGTTCTTACTTCTATCCCAACCTACCTCATGTCGTGCTTCTCATTCCCGATTAAGATTTGCAAAGCCCTCGACTCGATATGCATAAGATTTTGGACAGGGCGTTCAACCTCTACCAGGAAGCCATCACTGATTGCTTGGGACAAGATTTGTCTTCCTACCAAGTTTGGTGGGCTGGGCATTCGCAAAGCGTCAGTCACTAATTCTGCCCTAATCCTCAAGCTTGCTTGGCGTTTAGTTTCACAACCCAATACTCTTTGGGCTTGTGTTCTCAAAGCAAAATACTTTCCTACCAAATCTATCTTCAATCCCAAAGTCATGACTAAGCGAGGATCGTGGACATGGAACAGCATTGCCAATATGCTTCCTTCCTTGAAGAAAATCTCATTCCGATTAATAGGTAATCACCACAATTCTTTCTTCTGGGATGACCCATGGATTCCCAATATTCAGTTGTGTTCTTTACCATCTTCTTTGAATCCAACTCAGGGGAACGAATAGGTTAGTTATTTCTGCACCAATTCTCAATGGAATACTGCTTTACTTACTTCGGCTGTTCCCTACTTGTTTCTCCCAAAAATTACTAATATTCTTTTATCAGTTGATGATGATAGCTGGCGGTGTACTATTGCCAAGGATGGCCGATTCTCTACGCGTCGGGCCTTGCGCTTTTTGATGCTTAATACCTCTCCTGCACTTTTCAATTCAAAGTCTACCAGATGGTGGCAATTTTTTTGGAAGTTGCCAATACACCCTAGGTTTAAAATATTCTTTTGGCGTGTTTTACATGCAGGTATCCCTACTCGCGAGATCATTGCGGAGTGGAGTCCAATCGACTCTGGTTGTTTAATTTGCAGGAATGCTATAGAATCGATTTGGCATATACTCCTGGCATGCAATTGGGCTAGGTACATTTGGGTAGCGGGCCCTTTGGGTTTGAGAACTGAACACTTGTCTTATCCTTCTTTGGAAGTTTTTTGCACTTCTTTTCTTTCTCAAAGTAATCTTGGACATCAATCTCTCACTTGGTTTTTTTCTATTTTCATTATAATTTGCTATTTTATTTGGGATTCAAGAAATAGGGTTGTTGTAGGGAATGCTAAGGTTGATCCTATTAAAACATTGACTCAAATCAATACCTGGATTACTGATCTCAGGCTCAATTTCCCTACTCTTAATGAAATTACTACTGACACATTCATGGCTACTGACACATTCATGGCTACTGATATATCGGCTTCCATAACTGCTTTAACTTTACCTTACTCTGATGTTCCTCTGTTGACTTGTGCAGGAATCTTCCACCCAGGCACAGACTCCTCGGGTTGGGCTTTTTGTGTAGTGTTTCAGGGCCAGCTAGTCGTAGCTCATGTAGGTTTTTTGACGGCGTATTTTGACTTGGAGCCGGCAGCAGTTGCTTTACTTTTTGGTCTACAGCATGCATCATCCAGGGGGATTAAGATCAAGGAAGGTTGGGTTTCAACAAAGGAGCTTCTTCAGCATCTCCCACAACCATCCAACTGCCCATGGCCATGGGAGAGGGTGCCTTTGTTGATTGATCTTAATGGATTTCTCAAAGACAATATACCTCTTTTTGTAATTAAGGACAGTTATATCTTGTTTTGGATAACTAACTTTGCTAGGAAGGTTGTGCAATACCATCAGCTCTTTTTGTATGGCCCTAATGATGTAAACAGTATGCTTATCCTTTAATTTATTCCTTTTTTTTTTTCCAAAAAAAAAAAAAAAAGAGAGAGAGAAAACTAGGAGAAGTAAAAATCTAAGAAGAATAAACTCAAAGGTCAAAACCCTAATTTACAGAGGGAAAAAAGGACCAAACTTCCGCAAATCCGTTTGCAAACCCTAAACGAAAGAAGGATCAAACTGACATATCTGATTCTTTCACACCTCTTATTAAATTGAAATCTCTCTCCATCCCTTATCCCAAAAAAAAATCTCTCTCCATCTCTTTCATGTCAACGTATCTCTATTTCTTTTTTAAAATATCGGGGATTTGGGGGATAGTACCTTGTACGTGTCATCTATTATCAAATTGGAAAACAACGACGAAGAAGGAGTATTGATTTCTTATAAAAGGCTGCCCACCACCTTATAATTCTTGTTTTCCTGTTTATAACTTTCTTCCCCACAGTCAAACCATTGTGAAATCGAAATCGCAAAGTAAAGAAATTTGGTGTGGGTGGTTTGGTTAGAAATCTTTTTGTCTTGAAGCCTGGTCAAGCTCAGCAGGAATGGATGGAATAAAAAATCCATCTTCCCCAATTTGAAGAAACAAAAAAATTAGGGTTTAACAATGAAACGGATTTGGGGAAGATGGTTTTTTGAATGATTTTAAGGTTTTTTTTTTTTTTTAATTTTCATTTCAATCCCTAAACCCTAATTTTTCTGTTTCAACCCTAACCAATTTGGAGAAAATTTTTTCAGTCGCAACCCTAAATGATTTGGGGAAGATGAGGGCAATCTGGTTATTTTATTTTTTAATTTTCGTAGGTTTTTACGTCTAATGTTCCAAACTAACGGACTGGACCAAAGTGCTACAATTTTTTGAAAATAAGGGAAAATTTGCAATTAAAAAAGTTATAAAGGGGCATTTGGACAAATGGAAATTTTTAGGGAGGCATTTGTCAAAAAACCTATAAAATAATTGAATGCTTACTTGAGCCTGTTGTTGGCTATTATTGTGGTATGGAGTGTTTATTCTATGTGGAGTCATGTAGTATGTACTGCAAGGTGGTTGTGTTGGAAAATTCCCAAGGACCCTACCAAGCGTGTGTAAAATGTCAGAAGCAATGTGGGACACTTGTTCCGGACCTTCTAATTGTTAATCAAGTTCTCAGTTCAATCTCAAATTCGGTGGAGAAAAGAAAGAAAGGCAAAATATTAACACAAGAGTCATCCCAAACACAACTTGAAATCTTGCACTGCAACTTAAAAAGTATAATGTCACAACACAATCACTAGAGGCAAATATGCTAAAAGCATGGGAAATTAAGGCTGTGTTTGGTTGCATTCTCGGAATAGATTTTGGGTCTTGAAGGTATTCTAAAACCTAATTCTTCTCTATTTCTCACTTTCACAATGTATTCAAGACCCAAAATCTATTCCGAAAATGCATACCAAACACAGCCTAAGAGATTTTTTTTTTTTTAGGGTGTTCAAGATTCAATTAAGAAACTTTATTTTTCTTTTATGGGATTGAAGGATCCAAGTAATAGACTATTATTCCAGATCATGTCCTTGTACAAATACCGTCCAATGCCCTCTACGGCCAGTCACATGGAATCCACTGTGGGACCTACAGGAAGAGTGGATTCCATGTTACTGGCCTTGGAGGGCATTGAAAGGTACTTATACAAGGACATGATCAGGTCTCATTACTACCTGATAAATCTAATTATTTGACATATGAGCTTTTTGAAGTTTAGACAATATGATCTACTATGTATTGAACTTTGTTTTTTTTTTTTTTTTTTTTTTTGATGATAAAAGGAAAGTATATTAAGCAAAGGTGAAAGATACATTGTTCCTGGACTGACCATATTTGGCCAAATTTAGTGCTATTGTTAAGCAAAATTGATCCACTGTATATTTATAAGTAATGTTAGGACCCAAGTAGTTGATATATAGTAAGTCTTTAATTAGATACCACGGCCAAGGGGAGTGAGTTGGAGAAGGAAGAACATCAGTGACCATGTGATTAGAGCACCATATTTCTTTAATCTCCAACCTAGATTCAAAAGCTTTAGTAAGCCCTGCCTTGATGCTGTAAAGGTCAATCTCCATAGGTAAAGAAACATTAGTGAAACCTGTGGTTAATGCTATAATTCTTCCATTTAACAAAAAGATATTCGACCAGCCCGCAAGACTTAATCCTGGGTCCTAGAAACCTGCACAGATCAAAATAGGATGCTTGAGAACAGGTATAAAAGCGTAACAGACAATAGCTTGTTGTGTAATAGTAGTTTAGGTTACACAGTGGGAAGAAATAGGGGAGGGGGAGGGCACAGTAGGGAGTGGTGAAAGTTGGAGTTCCCCAATCCAATGTTCCACCTGTTTTAGAACCCATAAAGCATTTGGATGTAAATCCTTCATAAAAACATTGTTTCTTGTAGTCCAAATATAATAACAATAAAGTAATGATAAACACCGAAAAAAACCAAGATCTAGACTTTTTATTTAAAACAGTAGAGAAAAGACTCGAGCACAAATCACTGAAAGAAGCGAAAGAGAGGAATTCAGTCCTTAGTCCCAACGGGCCAGCCGCCCAATTATGTTTGACCCAATCGCAAGATAGGAAAAGGTGCCAAATGGATTCAGCACAATTTCCACAAAAACCACAGGTAGGGTCGATCCGGATCCAGTTGGAAATAGTTGCCTTGACGGGGAGACCTGCATTTAGCAAACGCCAAAAAAAGGATTTAAACTTGGGAAGAATCTTAAGCTTCCAAAAAAAATTCCACCAAACGGGCAATAAATTCAAAGAAGAATGTGACTTAGTGGACACAGATCTAGCTGCTATTAGGGAATTTATTTTTAATGAATTAGAAAATGTTTACTCACATGGCACATGTTTGGAAGGCCAAGTAGCACAATGGTCCCCAACCCTTAATGCCAAGGTGTTACATGTGCTCATGTATAAAATTAAGTGTTATGATCCACCATTGAACAGATACAACTAGGGTGGGAAAAATATTGGGGTGTTCAATTATCCAACCAAGAGATCACAAGTTATCAAAAACAAAAAATTAGGCGAAATATTGTTGTCACATAGGTTTGTTTCTTTTCCAAATCTCACAAGACACCTATTGTTTCATGTGGACAAATGATGTCTCCATACTGGCCATTGGATAAAGAGAATATGATCTAAATTTCAATCAAAATAGCTCACGTGTATTGACATTCAGTTCGTGTAACATTTGTCTTTAATACAAGGGTAATTTACACATACCACCCCTGAGGTTTAACAAAAGTATGATTTTACCCCCCAGTTTTAGAAAATTCTACGTACCCCCTGAGGTTTACAAGCATTAACAAATAAACCCATTCCGTCAATTCATGACTAACAGTGTTAAAATCAAGGGGTAAAGTTATAAAAATATCCCTTCAAGAAAAAGAAAAAAAAAAACTCCCAACTCATCTTCCAAATCGATTGGGGAAGATGAGTTGCAGGTATCCTTGAGTCTTGGATGCGCTAGTGGAGCTTTGTCCCTTCGTCTTTATCGGATCAAGATTGTAGTTCATCTTTATTGGATCAAGATTGTAGAAGTAAGAACCCCTGAACTCCAAAACAGGAACTGAAAATTCACAGACGAAGAGGCATCTCTGCGCATTGTCATCGGAAGCCAGGAGGGCAGCATTGAAAGGCCTGGAAGACGTCCTGCTTGAACCGCCACGAGCTTCTTCAGTGAAACAGAGCAACAAGTACTTGAAGAGGACCAAATACCTCCCTGACCTAATGGGTGATTCTTTAGAACAGTACCCTCGTCGCCTATTCATCGATGTTGGCTTACCAGACAAGAACAACAATGGCTGCCCGATCTGGTTCGCACGGAACTACCCAACAAGGAATCGAAATTTTGAAATGTACAAGATAGAGACTCTAATCGAAGAGGTTTTGGATGAGGGAGTTCCACAGATGAGCATGTCTGACTGGTTGAAGAAGAATGTAAGGGAAGAGGAGTATGTAGTTATGAAGGCAGAAGCAGAAATAATAGAGGAGATGGTGAAGAGCAGAGCAATCTGTTTAGTGGATAAGCTGTTTCTAGAATGCGAACACTAGAGCTTAGGAGGAAGGAAGAACAAAAGCAAGAGGGCTTATTGGGAATGCTTGGCTCTCTATGGAAGGTTGAGGGATGAAGGAGTTGCAGTCCATCAATGGTGGGGTTGACGAAGATTTTGACTTTGTCAGAGAAAGCAAAAGAGAAAGAGAAGAAAATCGAAAGCCTTCTTTCTGTGTGGGTAATTGCAGATATGCATTAGCAGCCTACACAGTATGTGAGGGTGTGAGTTATCTTCTTTTCTTTTTTTGTTCCAAGTTAAACATGTTTTCTCGTTCGTGTTCACTTTGTATTCCCTTTATTTTCTCTTTCGTTCAATGTTATCAAATCTGACTCTGTCTGTCGTTAGTGAATTTGTTGTTCAGATGTTACTTGTTCCTCATAGAACTGTGTTTTAATTAGTTTCAAACTCTCAATACTATGGGGATTGTCACTATTTTAGTTTGATTAATCTGCTAGAGATATAATGGTGGAGTACAAGAAGCAGGTGATTAGACATGGGAATGTTTTGTTTGGGTTATTGTCGGAGACGTTGGGACTAAGCCCCCACCACTTGGCAGACATGGGTTGCACCGATGGGCATGTCTTTCTGTGTCGCTCTACCCTGCATGCCCCGAGCCGGAACTGACCATTGGCACTACCAATTTATTATCGGTAAGAATTCATCGATTTGGGGAAAATGAGTTGCAGGTTTTTTTTCTTTCAAAGGCATTTTTGTAACTTTACCCTTTGATTTTAACACTGTTAGTCATGAACTGACGGAATGGGTTCATTTGTTAATATTTGTAAACCTCAGGGGGATACGCAGAATTATCTAAAACTGGGGGGTAAAATCATACTTTCGTTAAACCTCGGGGGTGGTATGTATAAATTACCCTTAATACAATTAGAGAGAAAGTATGAGAAATAAAATACGATTATTTGACACATGTCAACAAGGTTATTGGATAGTGAATTACTAGAAGCAAAATTTAAAGAATGCAATGGGTAAACACTGGAAATGATACCTAAGATCATGTCACTGAAATTAAAACTATTGTTGGGCAACTCCTAAATCTGCTTCCATTTACAACATTTAAGGCTTCAAATTAATGTACTTAATTAAAGATTTAAGATTCCTCAATTAATTCTAGTCAATTAGATCTCCTTCAAATACTAAAATACTCCTCGTGGAATATTGTATGAGACTATTTTATTGATTCTTGCTACTGTGATTGTATGCACGATATATAAACAAGAGTTAATCCCAAACACAATTTACTGTAGTACGAGCACGGATTGTGTCCTTGTACAAGTACAGTCCAAGGTCCTTCAGGGTCACTCACATCGAATCCACTGTGGGACCCACAAGAAGAGTGGATTCCATGTGGATACCGTTCAGCTCTCACTAGAAAATTGTAGTTTGAAATTAGGGTGTCAAAATGGAATTGACCATTTATGATCGAACCAAACCGGATCTCAAGAAATGATTCGATTATGATTTCTTACGTTATCATTCCGGTTCAATTTTGATTTGCATCGGAAAACTGATGGTTCTAAATCAAATAGGATTCTATAAAACTAGACCAAATACAAACTTGTAAATTGGACCGAATAAAATCAATTTTCTATACTTCCTAATGTTTAAGCAAATGTTGGTTCTGTGTTACTGTATTTCTACTTTTTAAGAGAGAGAGAGAGAGAGAGAGAGAGAGAGAGAGAGAGAGAGAGAGAGACGAACTCACCACTAGATGCCTGGAGCTTCCTCGATTTGCAGGTCTTCTCCTCTCCCCCACAAGTCCACGATAGAGAAGCCCTTCTCAACGTCCTAGTAACCACAGGTTTTTTTCCAATTTTTCTCGTCCTTCACTTCATTTTAAGTTGTTTTAAAGAACATTAGATCATGTCTGAGGCGGTCTGTAAAGAATGTTTTTGAGACCTAAAATCCATCCAGTTTGTTCTTAAAGACCAAAAGAACGAACCGAAATGGCAAACATGATTTTTCATTTTTTCGTTCTCAAAGAATGGAAAAACGCCAAAGAACGTTCTTGGAACCGTTACCAAACATAGCCTCAGAGGTGTTTTTTTTGTTATCCAGACCAAATCAAAAGCACAAAATAGACATCCAAACTGGAGAATAACCCGATAAAGAAGGGCTGAATATCGACGAAGGCAACGTGAAGTTGCAGGAGAGAAGAAGAGCTAAAGATCGACTGGGTGGAAGCCAATGTGAGTTCGTGTTGCGTGTGGAAACCTCCGATGCTTGGTTCACCCACGGATGAGCCTGCAAAGACCAAGTGATGAGCACAAGAGAGCCGGTGTGGCTCCGGCCTTGGACTCTCCGATGCTCAAGTTAGATCACTAGTGCAACAGCGTAACAGCTAGTAAAAGTGAGTTGAGCAGTAGAGCTCCATACCTTAGTATTTATAGAGGGAGATGAGGCGGTTGGAGGAGTCCTAATATGGTAAGAGTCCTTGTTTGGTAAAGCTCTTCCCGCGGAGCAGAGTGGAGTGGAGAGTTTCTTTCGGGGTCGGACTCTTGTTAAGGTAAGAGTCCTCATGGGAGTGTGATTCGGTATCGTGATGAGATCGTGACTCGATTCTTATCCCGTGATTCTCGGGTGGTGCTAACGTGGCGCCGAGATCTCCGGTGGGGCATTATGGTAGCCTTCATGGAGAGCTCGGCCTCAGAGCTCGGCCTCGAAGCTCGACCTCAGCCTGTATGACCTGAGGGTCATCATTAGTTGTGTGAGCTTGGCCGCGCTATGGTGCTCCAATCGCGGCCGAGCTGCGTAAGCTCGGATAATGGGGTCGGCGGGCGTGCAGCTCAGCCGTGATGGGGGATCTTTGGGTAAGTATTGATCTGCCGTGCCATGCGGCCAGAGATCGGCTAAAGAGCTCGGCCTACTAGGTCCACCTCATCGAACTCGTACGAGTTCGGCTCAGCGTACGGTTCACTTGGATGTGTCTGACGAGCTTGGCCAAGCAGTAAGGTTTATCGAAGATCGGGTTGGCCTAGTCTTTCGATCAGCTCGATTCGATTCTTAGAATGACCTCGGCTCGGCCATGTGGCAGCTTTTGATTGGTTGCGTGTTTTATGCCTTACCACAGGCCCCCCCACTCTTCAGGGATCGGCTCGGCACTGATGAGTAAAGCTTCCTGGTCTGCTCGTCTGAAAGATTCTTGCGGTCGAGCCGAGCTCATTTTGTCAAGGATTTGACATTGTACGGTCTTACAGTTGGGCGTCAGTGCCATGTCAGCAGAGTCATTATGGCAGGCTCAGGAATTCGAATCGTCTTTTGATCTGGACCGTTGAATTATGCTGAGCTCTCCTTGGTCGTTGGATCAGTTCAGCCCAACAGTTATAAATAGGCGACTCCTCCCTGTTCATTCTTCACTGCTCCAAGTTATTGACTTCTCAGCAAGCTCGGATTTCTCAGCTCTGCAGCACTCGGTGCTTTTCGATTCGTGATCAGCTCGACTTTTGCTTCGTTCGTGTTCAGCTCGTCTTTGGCTCTTCTTCAACCAGTAAGTCCTCTCCGCCCAGTATGTCAGTTGGTAGTAGTCACATGGGCGAGCTGCTCACCGGGCCGGCAGAGGGCACGAGTCCGAGCCGAGAGCTCCCCGCTCGTTCTCCCATAGTAGACTTGTTGGGCTCGACTTCGGACGAGCCCGATGTAGTGGAGCATCGTCAGGCTGAGGTTGCCGAGCCTCCGTTGCCCCTGGAGTCCGGCCTCGTGGCCCAACCAATTGCCGGGGACCGAGCTGAGAGCTCTGGATCGTCCTCGTCTGATGATGAGGAGTCAAGTGAGGGCGATTCTTCAGAAGTGCTGGTTGGTTCGGTCAGCTCATCCGCTGACGCCCCTGAGCCCGAAGAAGGGAGTGTCGGCACTGTCCCAAGCACGATCATGGATGCCGACCTCAATTATCTCAGGACGACCTATGCCATCCCCGAGAACATCCAGCTTCGAGCTCCCAACCCAGGGGAGTTGGTCGGCTACATCAGGCCCGGCAAGGTGGCTTTGTACGAGCTGCCTTTCAAGTACGCGTTCAGGCTCCCCATCCTCGGCTTGGTGGACCAGATCTTGGACCACTTCCACTTGTCCCCAGGTCAGCTGGTGCCGAACTCTTGGCTGGCCGTGTATGGCTTCTATGCCCTGTTTTGAGAGATGGCCAGCTCTTTTTCTTGAAGAAGTCTCCAGAGAAGGGGTGGTACTATTTCAGCCGCCGATCTGGGAAGAGTGCGGCCCTGGGCGGCACAAGTTTTTGGTCGGTACGCTAAGCTTCAATAAGTATTGGAAGCCTCATTTTTTCTATGCTTCCATTCCAAACATCCCTCTCCGAGCCGAGTGGAAGGAGATTAACTTGAACTACGTCAACAGGGTACTGCCCCTGACCGAGAATGAGCCGACCTCGCTCGACCTGATCCCCTAGCGTCAACCCCTCGATGTCCTCCAGCTTCAGGACGAGGGGTTCCTTCAAAGGTGGCATATGACCCCTGGTAGAAGCCCGAGCTGAGCCCATTTCTGTCGCCCGAGCTGACCCCTTTACTTAGTCTTCTTTTCTTTTTTGGTTTATTTTTGACGTTTTGTCTTCCTTGCAGTGGTCGGCCATATTCCCCCAATGGTTTCAGCTCGGCTCAGGGCCGAGACCATTGCGGACCGAAGGAAGAAGAACGCCGAGAAGAAGTCCCGGGGTGAGTCCTCCAAGGCTTCCAAGGGCAAGGTTGTGTTGCTGAGCCCGTCAGACGCCGTGGTCGACCTTGAGGCCGAGAAGAGCATGGACCCAGTGGGGTCTCCAAGGAAGGGAAAAGGTCAGAAAGGCGAGAGGAACCCGCCAAGGGACACCAAACGTCAGAAGCTCTCGATCAATCTGACGAGTGGTGGTCTTCCGCCCGTGGCCTCACACCCCGACATCTCCAGATATGTCTTGGGGAGGGCCTCGGCCAACAACGTTCCGATGAGGCCGACTTGGCGCCTCTTCCCAGGGGACTCGGCATTGACGTCGATCGCGCATGAAAAGGAATAGCTGGATGTAGGTCGGCTGCCGGTCAACAGGGAGAAGCTTGAGGCGCTGTCCGACCCCAAACTCCTCTCCACCTTGTTTCAGGATTTTAATATGGTAAGTTTCCTGTTCGGCTCTTGTAACTAGATCTGACCTGTGTAGTCCGACCTGACTTTTATTCTAATGCTTTCTTGTAGGGCTTTGCAAAGGCGGTGGAGACCATGCTTCATTTTGAGCGGCTCTTGACCAAGAACCACTCCTTGGGCGTCCAGTGTAAAAAGGCTTACCAGGATGCTCAGGAGGCCGTTCAGAGGAGTTGGGAGACTCAAGAGAAGCTCACTGCCGTCGAGGCCGAGGTGAAGAGCTCTAGGGCCAAGGTGACCAGGCAAAAGGAGAAGGTCAAGGCTCTGCAGGCCTAGCTCGACGAGGTGAGGGAGAAGGCCAAGGAGGACCTGGCTCTGGCTCGGGACGAGGTAATCAATGACTACCTCCAATCGAAGGAGTATGCTGACGTATGCCATAAGATCAGGAAGCCTCCTTATACCGATGGTTTTGAGGCAGGCCGGGCTGATCTCTTGGCCGAGATCAAGGCTGCCTATCTCGATCTCAATCTCTCGCGTTTTGACGATGATGCAACCACTGTGGTCGAGGAACTGGGAGATGAGGCTGGGGTGGAGGTTGACCAGGGTGGTCTGGCCGAGATCTCTCCCCGGGACGAGGTCGCCCCCTCCGCCGAGGATGTCGTTTACAAGGAGGTTGCTGTCGAGGACCTTGTCACCGAGAACCCTGACACCGAGGCCCCCCTCCCTGTCGCCGAGCTCTAGGCTCCTTTTTCTTTCCTTGGTGTACATGTCCCCTTGTGCGGGGTTTTGAATACATTTTCCTTTCCTTTTTTTTTTTTTTTTTTTTTTTTTTGTATAGGGCCGAGCTGCCCACTTTTTGTAACCTTGCCGAGGTGTCGGCCTTCAATGAATAGAACGTTCTTTTCTAAATTTGCCCAAGTGTTTGAGCTCGGCAGTTGTTTGCCTTCTTTTCCTTATGTATGTTGTTCCATTTGGTGTTGTGGCCGAGCTGAAGACCTGTTCCGTTAGCCGAGCTTAAGGACTTGGCTGTTTTTAGCTATGCTTTACTGGGTCGTCGGTTCGACCATACCATGTCTGAGGTCAAGATGATTTTCGCCTTGGTTAATTAATTCGTTGTTCCCAGCGATCAGATCAGATCGGCTACCACATAAGCGGCTGTGTGGCCGAGCAGCCTCCATGGCTGTGCGTAATGCCTTAGCTTAGTTTTAGACTTTGTTCGGCTCGGCCATGGGGAGAGTTTGCTCATGTTGGCTCAGACATCGGCCAGTCTTTGTGGGCTGGTCTTATGACTTGATTTTTGACCTATGAGGGTCGATCTTTGAGGTCGGCCAAGTCTATGAGCACTGGTCTTACGACTTGGTTGCCGACCTATGAGGGTCGGTCTTAGAGGTCGGCCAGGTCTATGAGGACCGGTCTTACGACTTGGTTTTCGACCTATGAGGGTCAGCCTTAGAGGTCGGCCAGATCTATGAGGACCAGTCTTATGACTTGGTTACCAACCTATGAGGGTCGGTCTTAGAGGTCGGCCAGGTCTATGAGGACCGGTCTTATGACTTTGATTTTGGAGCTTGCAAATACGTTAAGTGGTGGAGAAAGACTTTGTTTTATTGAATCAAACGTCGGGGCTGAAGCCGAATACAAATATGCTCGTCATAAACCTTGCCGAGCAGGATACTTAAGGAAGTTACTGAAAAAATTTCTTCAAATTTTCCGAGTTCCAAGGTCTCGGTACCTTCTTGCCCCCCGGAGTCTGCAAGCGATACGTCCCTGGGCGAATTTGCTTGGAGACTATGTACCGGCCTTCCCAATTTGGTGCTAACTTTCCTTGCTGCCTTGGCTGGGATGCGCTGAGCTTTCTGAGGATGAGGTCGACGGAAGTGCCGCTCTTTTACTCTTGAGTCATAGTACTTTGCCGTCCTCTGTTGGTATGCCGTGTTCCAGAGTAGGGCATTTTCTCAAACTTCGTCGAGGAAGTCAAGGTTGGCTCTCAGCCCATCTTCATATGTCTTCTCATCGAAGTTGAGCACTCGGTATGACGATGTCATAACTTAGACCTGGGCGAGGGCTTCGATCCCATAAGCGAGGCGAAAAGGGCTCTCCTCGGTTGGTGTTCTTACCGTCGTCTTATATGCCCATAGGATACTTGGGAGCTCTTTCACCCATCTTCCTTTGGCCTCATCTAACCTTCTCTTAATGCCGGCAAATAATGTTCGGTTGGACACTTCTACTTGTCCATTTGCTTGTGGATGAGCTACTGAGACGGGTCGGAAGTCAATGTAGAAGTGCTCGTAGAACTCTCGAAAGGCCGGGTTATTGAATTATGTGCCATTATCTGTGATGAGCACTTTTGGTAATCCGAATCGATAGATGACCTTATCTCGGAAGAACTTCTCCATGTTCTTCTCGGTGATGGTTGCCAGGGGCTCGGCCTCGACCCACTTAGTGAAGTAATCGATCGCCACCACCACGTACTTCCTGTTTCCCGACGTCGGGGTGAAATCTCTGAGAATATCCATCCCCCACATAGCGAAAGGGGATTGGGATCAGCATTGAGGTCGGCTTTGTTGCTGGTCGGCTCAGAATTGGTGCAAACAGCTGGCACTTTTCGCATGTCTTCACATACCTCATTGCCTCTTCTTGCATTCTTAGCCAATAGAATCCTTGCCGAACTATCTTGTATGCCAGAGCTCGACCACCCATGTGACTCTCGCATATTCCCTCATGTACCTCGGCCAAGGCGTACTCGGCTCCCTTCGGTCCAAGGCATCAGAGAAGAGGTACCGAGATTGCTCTTTTGTGGAGCACTCCGTCGATCATGGTGTACTTGGCAGCTCGGATCTTGAACTTTCTTGCTTCGTCTCGGTTCTTCAGGAACTGGTCATTCTCCAAGTAGTTGACAATGGGGTCCAACCAGGTCGGCCCATCCTCTTCAATGTGCTTTACGCTTTCTTCTTGTAAGGATGGCTTCTCCAAGATCTCTATGTACACTGATCGGCTCAGATATTGGAGGTCGGCCTCTGCTAACTTTGACAGGGAGTCAGCCGCGGCATTCTCTTTTCTCGATATTTGGGTCATCTCAAAGTGCTCGAGTTCGAAGATCAGATCTCGTGCTCGCCTCAGGTAAGCTATTATCCTTTCGCCTTTCACCTCATAGTCTCCGTTGACCTAGTTGACCACGAGTTGGGAGTCTCCTCGCCCCTTCAACCGCTTTATGCCAATTGCCTTGCTGACTCAAAGTCCGGCTAGGAGGGCTTCATACTCGGCCTCATTGTTCGAGGCGGGAAACTTGAACGTTAGGGAATATTGAATCCGAAACCCCTCGGGGCTCACCAGGACCAGGCCAGCTCCGGTTCCTCTGGAATTGCTCAAGCTATCAACATTCATGGTCCAGGTCGGGTCGGCCTTAGTCCTCGCCTCTTCTGCTGTCTTCTCTTCTTTGGGTGATGAAGTCGGCTAGGGCTTGTCCTTTCATCATCGTCCTTGGGTGATAGTTTATATCATATTCACTTAGCTTAACTGCCCAGGTGACCAGTCGACCTGACACGTCGGGCTTGTACAATATCTTCTTGAGTGGCTGGTCAGTCAGCACCGCGATCGGATGAGCTTGGAAGTACGGCCTTAGCTTTCTCGTGGCCGTGACAAGAGCGAATGGTACTTTCTCAAACCCAGAGTATCTTGTCTCGGCGTCGACAAGAACATGGCTGACGTAGTATATGGGTTTTTTAGCTTGACTTTCTTCCCTAATCAACACCGCGCTGACCGCCACCGGGGTAGCGGCTAAGTAAACTTGAAGCTCCTCTTTTGGCTCAGGTCGACTGAGAAGAAACGGGTTCTCTAAGTATTTCTTTAGCTCTTCAAAAGCTTGTTGGCATTCGTCCGACCAGACAAAGTCCTTAGGGTTCTGGATGTTCTTCAAGGCCTTAAAGAACGGCAGGCACTTGTCGCCCGACCTCTACATGAATCGTGCCAACGCCGCCACTCACCCGTTTAGCCTTTGTACTTCTTGGATCGTCCTTAGAGGGCTCATCTCTTGGATGGCCTTGATTTTTATGCCTCTGACAGAGACCATGAAGCCGAGGAACTTCCCTGAGGTCACGCCAAATGCACACTTGGCGGGGTTCAGCTTCATTTAGTTCTTCCTCAATACGCCAAAGGCTTCTTCCAGGTCGGCCAGGTGGTGCTCAGCCTTCAAGCTCTTCACTAACATGTCGTCCACGTAGACTTCCATGTTTCTTCCAATCTGCTCGTAGAATATATAGTTCACGAGCCACTGGTATGTCGCTCCGACGTTTTTCAATCCGAATGGCATGACCTTGTAGCAAAAATTTTCTTGGTCAGCTTGGAATGCTGTGTATGGCTCATCCTCTTCGTGCATCATGATTTGGTTATAGCCAGAATATGCGTCCATGAAGCTCAGCATCTTGTGGCCTGCCGTGGCGTCGATCAAGAAGTCGATACGAGGTAGCGGGTACTCATCTTTTGGACAAACCTTGTTGAGGTCGGTGTAGTCGACACACATTCTCCACTTCCCGTTCGGCTTGGGGACCATGACGACGTTAGCCAACCAGGTTGGGAATTTTTCTTCTCGAATGAACCCTGATCGACGGAGCTTCTCCGCCTCTTCTTTGATCGTGGGTTGTCGATAAAGGGTGTAGTTCCTTCTCTTCTGTTGGATCGGCTTTCGGCTCGGATCCACGTGGAGTCGGTGCTCAGCTATATGCCTTGGTATGCCCGACATGTCGGCAGCAGACCAGGCGAAGACATCATCGTTCGCCTTTAAGAAATTTCCTAGCTGATTCCTTTGATCCTCACTCAGCAATGATCCAAGCTGGACCACCTTTGTTGGGTCTTCCTCGCTGAGGGGGAATGGGGTCAGGTCTTCCACGGGTCGCCCTCTCCTTTCGATGAGTTCATCCCGCTGATCCACAGGGAGGTGCTCGACGCACATTGCCATTCCTCGGACATTACCTTTGTTTTACTTGACAAAAGTAGCATAGCACTCCCGTGTCTTCTTCTGGTCACCTCAGACTTCGTCGATACTGTTCTTGGTAGGGAACTTCATCTTCAAGTGTGTCGGTGAGATGATGGCTCAGAGAGTGGTCAATTATGGGAGGCCGAGTATGACGTTGAAAGCTACTACCGATCGTACTACCATGAATTTGACCTGGATCATTGCCTGACATGGAGCTTGTCCGATCGTGACCAGCAGGTCGATTGTGCCCTTGATGGTCGTGGTAGCTCCCGAGAACTCGTGAAGTGAGGTGCCCTCTGGCTTGAGCACTTCATCGCCGAAGCCAAATTATCGGTACGCGTCTAGCGACATAAGGTCCACGAATGCGCCGGTATCGACCAACACTCGATGGACGAGTCTCTTCGGAATTTCTACCTGCACCACTAAAGCATCATCATGAGGCAAACTTATACCTTCGAGGTCGGCCTCGGTGAAGGAGATCGTCGCCGCTGGCTTGAGCTTCTTGGTGGGCATCTCGGCGAGTCCGACGAACCGCGCTTTTGCCTTGGCCTTTCGAGTAGACTCTTGTCCGGGCCCTCCGAGGATAGTGTATATGGGAGCTCCCTTGTCACTGCTAAGCCCGGATCCATCCTCTTTCTTCTCAGCTCGGGCTTTAACCTCGTCTCGCTCTGTTCACCTATTTTTGGGCCTCGGCTCGGCTCTCCTTCGATCGTGATCTTCAGGTCGCCGACCCCCACGTTCTTCACGTCCTCCCTTGACATATCGCTTCAGGTGGCCCACTTTTATCAGCTCTTCGATTTCTCTTTTCAGCTGATAGCAATCCTCGGTGTCATGATCGGTGTCCTTGTGGAATTGATAATACTTGTTGGGATTCTAAGATGACCCAGCTTGCATCGGTCGGGGTCGGCGGATGTACCCATCTTCTTGTATTTGCATCAAAATCTCCTTGCATAAGGTATTCAGTGGGGTATAATCGGGGCTCCGAGCTCGGTCTGATTTCTGGGCTCGACGATCCATCTTGGGTCGGTTGTCCTCCTTGCGGTCATCTATTGTCGGCCTTTTCTTATCGGCTCAATCTTTGTTTCCCTTCCGGGCTTGGAGCACCTCGGCCATATTTGCAAATTCATTACACCTCTCCAAGAGCTCGACCAGGTTTCTGGTTGGCTTTCGGGCCAAGTCTTTAATGAGGTCCATGTCGGCGAGCCCATTGCTCATCGCGGTATGGGCCGTGGCCTCATCCAAATCCTTGATGTCTAAGAATTCCTTATTGAAGCGGGAGACGAATGCTCGGATTGACTCGTCAGACCTTTGCTTCACGCTGAGGAGGTTGATCGTCGTCTTCTTGTGTTTCATACTACTCTGGAAGTGCATGACGAAGGATCGACAGAGCTAAGCGAAACTTGTTACGGAGTTCGGCGACAATTAGGAGAACCATGAGGTCACCGCGCCCTTGAGGGATACGGGGAAAGCCCGACAAGAAACAATCTCGGTTCCCCCGTACATGGTCATCATCGCATTAAAGTAGTTGATATGATCCGTCGGGTCGGTCGTCCCGTCATACCGGTCGAAGGGAGGAGGTTTGAACCCGGTTGACAGTGGCGCGGTCATGATCTCAGGAGGACAAGGGTGTCGCCCGACTAGTGAATAGGCGTCTGGGGTGGACTATTTTTTCAATCCCTCCACCTGCTCTGCCAAGTCTCGTAGCCGCCTTTTCAGTTCGATTTCAGGTGCTCGGCCATTCGGCTCATCCACCCGATACAAATTATCTTATTCGCTCCGCCTAGATCGGCCATTTTGTTCTTTTGCTTGAGGTCGGTATGCTCGATCGTCCCGCTGTGGTCAGCCGTTCTGGTCAGCTCGGTCAACACCATCCCTCCTTATTCTTCTTTCCACCTGGAAATTGGACCCACGGGGGCTCCTCTGTTGCTCTTCTCGAAAAGGCGGTCTTTAACGCCGGGGGCTACGACGAGATCCTTCTCCTTGTCTCGCAACACGTCTCCCATTTGGCTTGTTCCCCTGTTCTCAGATTCCCCTCGGCTGCCCTTCTTCTCTGAGCCGATCAAAAAATACTGACCTTCTCGCTACCGAGCCCGCTGGTTCGATTTCTTGCCCTGCCTCCGGGCTTCGGTGATGCTCTTGTTCATCCCGTCGAGCGCCTCTACTAGGGCGTGGAGGAGGGGTCTTCTGATGACACGGGTGTGATAATGCGGCCTGGCTAGGCTCGGCCTGACGCCGGCCACCATTCTGTTGCACGTTTCTCTCTACACGCACCGGGGCTGGAGGGGGCGCGACCAGTGGTGGGCCCATCAGCCCCCCCGGGCCATATGGTTCATGAAAGTACGCAGCATCTCGTTGGTGTGGAGCATCTACAGCTACAAGTCCATAACTTGTTGGTTATTTATCGGGGCTTCGGGGTCCAAATTCTCCGATAAGGGCGGCGACGCTAGTAGGCTCAGCCCGTTCAAGTTTGGCTCGACCTGTGCCCGATCAGCTGATGCTGTGTCTAGCACACTACCGCCATTCCCCCCCTCTGGCGGGGGAATGGGATTGACCGCGGTGCCCGTGCTGGGCTGCGCACCCCCTGCCTGAGGGGGTCTTCCGGTCACACCCTACCGCGAGGCTTCAGGGGGCGGTGATCGCCTCGCCTGCACAATGGGCTGTAGCTCATCCCCACGGGAAGTCAAGCCATACTGCCCCGATCTTGTGTGCACCATTGTTGTTGCTCTTGAAGTTGGTAGAAACGACGATGGCTTGTAGACGTCGTTCCCACAGATGGCGCCAAATCTGTTGCATGTGGAAACCTCCGATGCTTGGTTCACCCACGGATGAGCCTGCAAAGACCAAGTGATGAGCACAAGAGAGTCGGTGTGGCTCCGGCCTAGGACTCTCCGATGCTCAAGTTAGATCACCAGTGCAACAACGTAACAGCTAGTAAAAGTGAGTTGAGCAGTAGAGCTCCATACCTTAGTATTTATAGAGGGAGATGAGGCGGTTGGAGGAGTCCTAATATGGTAAGAGTCCTTGTTTGGTAAAGCTCTTCCCGAGGAGCAGAGTGGAGTGGAGAGTTTCTTTCGGGGTCGGACTCTTGTTAAGGTAAGAGTCCTCATGGGAGTGTGATTCGGTATCGTGATGAGATCGTGACTCGATTCTTATCCCGTGATTCTCGGGTGGTGCTGACATGGCACCGTGATCTCCGGTGGGGCGTTATGGTAGCCTTCGTGGAGAGCTCAGCCTCAGATCTCAGCTTAGGAGCTCAGCCTCGGCCTGTATGATCTGAGGGTCATCATTAGCTGTGTGAGCTTGGCGACGCTATGGTGCTCCAATCGCGGCTGAGCTGCATAGGCTCGGATCATGGGGTCGGCGGGCGTACAGCTCAGCCGTGATGGGGGATCTTTGGGTAAGTATTGATCTGTCGTGCCGTGCAGCCAGAGATCGGCCGAAGAGCTCGGCCTACTAGGTCGGCCTCATCGGACCCGTACTAGTTCGGCTCAGTGTACGGTTCACTTGGATGTGTCTGGCGAGCTCGGGCAAGCAGTAAGGTTTATCGAAGATCGGGTCGGCCCGGTCTTTCGATGAGCTCGATTCGATTCCCGCGAATGACCTCAGCTCAGCCATGTGGTAGCTTCTGATTGGTTGCGTGTTTTATGCCTTATCAGTTCGTCTCTCACCTTTTCTCTCTCTCTCTCTCTCTCTCGCTCTCTCTGTTTTTTGCCAATAGTCTTTTTCTGCAATTACAAATCCTAAAACACCGAAACCCCAATAATTACCAATGGAATTAGGGTTTTCTCTGTTTCCAACAACGCCACCTGCACACACCTAAATCCCTTCAAACCCCTGAACTCAAACAACTTAAAATTCTGATCCTTTGAAATCAAAACCCTAACTTTTAATCACCAAAACTCTACGCTTCAAATTACAAATTTGTCTTCTTTGAACCGTAAAAACTCTAAAACCCACCTCCGTGTGAGTCCAAAAAAACCCTCATACTTTAGAATTCAACAAAAATAAAAAAAAATTAAGGTGTACCCACAAGTGTTCTATAGACATGTTCTCTTTGTCTCTCTAGTTGCAATTGGAGCGATTAGCAATGAAAGCAAAGCCAAAGAGGAGGTCATATAACTTGATAACCTGATAACTTGATTTGGGGTATTTTTCTTTTCATCATCCAACATTATGATAACTATCAGAGAATTCACGGAACTTCTCTTAAAAAAGAAAAAGAGAAAATTACATGCACCCCCTGGTATTTGAAACAATAACAAAATACCCTCCTAATTTTACCTTTTACGTATAACCCCTGATGACTCACGATGTTAAAGAATTGTTAGTTTTGAAAGTAAAAAAAAAAAACAACTTTACTCTTTATACTTCAGTGACCTAGATTAAGTCCCGTTTTACCCTTCATGACCTTCTCCCTCAAAACGAAAATTCCCTAAATTGATTTAGGGTTTTTTGCCTTCACACCATCTCTGGCGAAGGTTGCAGAAGACACCACGCTAGATCCGCCACAATTCCTGGTTTTGATCAGCTTGAGATCCAAGATTCATAAAACTAAATTGAACAAACAAAACAAATGAACTTTGTTATGATGGTTGTTCTGGAGAATTTGGGTTTTACTTTGTGCGGTACACAGGAATGGATGAATTCCAGTGGTGGGTTTTCTTATTATATCTCAATCCTCAACAGCAAGAACAAAATATCAATCTATTGGGAAATCACAATCTCGGTTTTGATAATAGTCCTCTGGTTTCTTCTTCTTCTTCTCAAAGTAACCCTCTGTCAATGGTGTTTTCCGAGTCTTTAGCTGCTCAGATTGATAAGCAAGCATTGGAGAGTGATTGGTATATTTTATTACAGGTAATAGGACGGATAAATCTAAAATGGGTTTCTTCCTTTTTCCTTCTTGTGATCAATTTTATTGGCTTTCTGATTTGGTTTTTTTTTTCTTGGTGGGTGAAAAACAGAATGAGAGACTCAGATTAGCTCTGCAAGAGCAAAGGAAGCATCAAATGGCTATCCTTCTAAGGAGGATGGAATCAAAGATGGTGAGCTTACTGAGACAGAAGGACGAAGAGATTACAAGAGCGACTAAAAGAACAATGGAGTTGGAAGAGTGCTTGAGAAAGATGGAGATGGAGAACCAAGCATGGCAGAGGGTACCCAAAGAGAAAGAATCCATGGTTATGGCCCTCAGCAACACTTTAGAACAAGTTTTTTTTTTTTTTTTTATGAAAAACTTTATTAACGCTGGAAAAGCATTCCAGACAAATCAGAAAATAGGGGTAGAGTAATACAGGGAAGGGGGGAGTTATGCCAATACAAAGAAGACTAGTCGACGCTCCAAGAGAAGCTAAACAATCTGCCATGGCATTGGCCTCCCTTAAAGAGTGAACAAATGGCAAATGGATAAAGGATAAGCTAAGAGCCTGACAATCAGCGATAATGTGAGTGATTCTCCAAGGCCCGACTCAAGTGGTACCGGTCAGAATATTAATGACTGTCAAGTTATCACTTTCGATGATAAGGTTGGTGAAGCCTCTGCGTAAAGCTATTGTCATGGCTGTGCAAATTGCCAACACCTCTGCTACCAGTGCATAGTTCCACCCTATTCCTTACGAAAAGGCACAAATGAAGGAGGCAGAGTACGGCATGCAGACACCCCCTATGCCCGCAACACCAAGATTACCCCTGCTAGCACCATCAACATTGAATTTAACATTTGGAGGAGAAGGCAGAGTCCACCGAACGAGCCTTGTGTCCCAGTGAGATTGAGGAGTGAACTGTTGCATTTGCTCCCTTGAGTGAGAGATAGCTCGAGTATAATAGCTTTGGGGTTGAAAGGGATTTGCCTAAATATGAGATCCCAGTATGCATTCCAAATGAACCATACAAGGCTACAAAACAGTGACGCCTTGAGGTTTTCATCTCTACCTTGAGTGTTGGAGATAGATGTAGTACATAATATGTTAGACCGTATATCTTGATTGGAGAAGAAGTTGATATGCCTGACATTCTGCTACATAGCTTTAATAACCAGACAGTCAAAGAAGAGGTAAGAGGCCGATATCACTCCAACTTGACAGAGCGAACAAATGGGGTTGAGTTCAAAGCCGCGAGAGTTGAGTAGATCCAGTAAGGGGAGCTTTCCATAAAGCATTTTCGAAATAAGATGATGGATCTTAAGGGAGGTGGGAAGATGCCATAATTTTAACCAGGTTGAGTCTGAAGCAACACCGTTGGCTTTGATGGCTAAATGATAAGCCGAAGAAACAGAAAAGTTGCTAGAGTATGTACCTAACCAACCGATTCGATCTTGACAAGGAAAGATAGGGAGTGGAATGGAGAGGATGGTAAGAGCTGTGTCGGGTGGCCACCATTAGAATATGAGATCTGTCACACCCCCATCCCGATGAAATATAATTTACAATAAAGGGGGTGACTGGGACGACAAGTGTCATCCCACTACTTACCAGGATCACAGATACAGTGTCCCAAGCCACAGTCCACCCTGTCATCAAGTCATGATAACAGCAGGGAACATACCCAATGGAATAAATCACTCCAATTACAGAGTTAGCAGAAGCAAAATTTAATTAAATCATGTGAATATAGAGCATCGGTTCTCTAATAGTACACGTAATACAATTTCAATATCTCGTAACCATTCATTTCTCTCCTTATAGTTAAACATAAAGTTTATACATGAATGAAGATGAATACTAAAATAAATAAATAATCACACCACTAGGGCACCAATCTTGGGTGTACATCGACATCCAAGTCCCAACCACCAGCTCCACTTGATTCGCATCCATAAGTGTGCATCAAGAGACTACCTGCATATCAACTAAAAAGGGGTTGTGCAATAGGGTTAGCTCCACAAACTAGTAAGAGAGCAAAGGGGAATGCACATACACACAAACACACAATTTCAAGCAATTATGATGCATGCTAATGTTAGATTCATTTTCCACCTAGCACACAAATTCTAAGTCAAGTGTATGCTACTGTGATAACTCGGGAGACACTGAGGGTCATTTAACTTATCGCCTCAATGAAACCTTAGTTATCACACGGGAGCCTACGCCGATAGAAGCCATCAGGCCACCCAGTAGCAGACCCCGATAACCATCACTACCCCCGATCTAGCCTCTCTCACCTCCACAGGCAATAAGTGCTCAAACTATCCAACATATAAACCCCTGTTGACAAGGGTCGTAGCATAAGGGAACAAGAATCCTAGCCACATATATACTACATGCAAGTCCTATCATCCCAAGAGGTATTCCGGGTGCATCAACATCCCATTCCATCTAGTACCCGGGTACCAGCACGGTACGACGCATACAGATCAGGATGACAATTAACAAGTTTCATAATTAAATCTGGGGTTTCGATATCGGTACACTCGACACCATAACCCGATACAGAGGTGAGAATAATATCACATCACATTCTTAACAGTTTACATTTGAGATAAATAATGCAATGCGCACAATGCTTGAATTTAATATAATAGCATGGTAATGATTGCTTAATATATATATATATATATATATTCAGGCCCAACAAAATCACCCAAAATCCACTCACCGAACTCGGGTGTCACCCGGCGTGGTTGACATGAATCTCACTAGTGCACCACTATCCATCAAGTTGGGTAGCCTAGAAATACAAAAGCAATCATTAAAAGATGTAAGGAGGGATCCCATATTATGCCCCCAAAGTTAAAACTAAGTTTCAACCAAGACAGCACAAATGGAAGCAACAGGGTGAGTCCGTCCCTGACTCCGTTTAGGCCAATAAGTCAAAACACAAGGGACGGATCCACGGACGAAACTTCTGCTTGGATCCGTTCCTACATCCGTTCGATTTCTGAGACACACCCGAGAGCTAGCGGATCCACGGACGGAAGCGCCATCTAAATCCATCCTTGCATCCGTTCGATCCCTGAGACATTCTCGAGAGGAAACAGACCCTTGTGCGGAGGCAACAGAGTCATCCCGTTCCTTCATTCGTTCAGGTCCAGTCACCGGGATTAAATTGGACGGACTGACTGATGGAACCACGACAGTGAATCTGTTCGTGCGTCCGTCGAAAATCTTTTACGAGATTTCTTAAGGTTTTCCCTCCAGCTTGGAACCTGGAGTTCACATGGCACTCAGAGTCATGGAGGAGTGTCTTAGGTCTCCCTAGGGTCACTAGAACCTAGGCTTACCTCATGGATCCAAGATCACATAAGGGTTTGGCTCCATTTGTCCAAGGGTAGGGTTTGATGGTTCAAAACCAAAGGATCAGCAACCATGGCTGCAAGGCAGCTTATAAAAACCTTAACTAGGGTTTGGTCATTACCATTAGAGCTCCCTTAAAGGGTCAAGCCTCACCTTGAGTCCCAAATGTAACCCTAGGTTAGCTCAAGCTCAAGGAATCTACTTAAATCAAGAATAAGAAATGGAAAAGAGAGATGTACCATGGGTTAGAGCTTACCTTGGTGAGTGGAGCTCCAATTCCAGCGCTAGCCAGCCTTGAAGATCCACCTCCTCTTCCTCCTTCTCTTCCCTTTTTCTTCTTTTCTCCAATCCTTATCCGGACAGCAAAAGGAGGAGAGGTAGGGCAGCCAGCCTTCTTGGCATGCCTTCCATCTTCTTCCCTTCCCCTCTCATTCCTCTCCCTATTTCTACTTCTTCTTCTTTCTTGTCTCTTCTCCTCCACGGTTTGTTTAGAGGGGAAGAGATAAGAGAATATGAGGTTATTTTTAATATCTTAAAGACCAAAAGGGCCTTAGGTCGTATTTGTTTAGGTGCCCCTAAACACAAAATTATCTCTTAGGTTTAAATGGGTTTTAGGACTTGTTTGGCCCAGGTCATAACCTATTAAATCCATCTAGTTAGGACATGTTTGGGTCTATCCTACGTCTTATAAGACATATTAGTCCTTAAAGTTTGTTTGGTTTAAGTTAGAATAGTAAAACTCATTATTTGTTTAAGTTAAGTCTTGTGGGCCCACTTTCATGGCCCAATTGCCATAAGAAGGTAAGGGTGGGAGTCCATCTCGTTCGGGGATCTAGTTATGGTGTCTGAGACATGGGGACGTGGGTCCCATAGAAAAATAAATTAAAAGGGCAAGTAACAACACGGGCGGATCCACAAGCGAAACCAGTCAAGTGAGTCCGTTCGTGACTTTGTTGCTGTTGTCAAGGCCCAAACCTCAAAGAAAGTTACGGGGCTTTGACCCGTACTTCTAGGACTTCAAGGGGGCACTTATAATAGTAATTTAAGTTCAAGGTAACTGGTGTTAACTATTGCTACTGTGGCATTACCCGTTGGTAAAGTCTAATTTGACCCAAGGTATTAGGATATATTTCGGGTGTGGGTGTAACATCCCCCCCAACCTTATTAAAAAATTTCATCCCCGAAATTTGACGCGTCTAGGGGTCTCGATGGGTAAGGACTATTAAATAACAACACCTTTAATTACCCACTACACGGACTAAGTCAAAGATCCGATCAAGGTGGGGCAGTGCCTATATGGCACGACAAGTAAGGTTTTACAATTCCTCTTCCATATAGGGTCACATTACCACTGGAGGTGAGATTCATAGTAACCCTGAGCTCCATTGGATTAAGGACCGATGATTACAATATCCCAAAGGAAATAGGGCTTCAAATACTAGGTTAAGTTACAAGGAACAGAAGGTCCCTCAGATCTTCCAGATCAAGTCGGTATTATATTCTATTATCCTTGAGTTATAGGATTTAACCTTGTATAGTCCTCAATAATAGGGTTCATATTCTGAATGCTTTCACTTCGGGTTATCTCATTACCTAACCCAACTTTAGAATGATTTGGAATATTGATGGGATCTTCTATTGTTCACTCCCAGTACGGAGGGAATGCATTTGGTGATCCGTTACCCCATTCATATTTGTTGTTGGAGAAGGTCTTGTTACATCCATTAGTTTCAGCCTTCACCACCTTATAATTTATAACCCGGTCAGCCTATCAGAGATAGTCTACAATGGTCCTCTTTCGAGAACCAAATGATCTTTTATTAGTTTTGGCCTAACCCAGATCTTTTAAGCAAACCTTAACTATTACCTACCTGGTCATTACTAATTACATTACCCATTAACCTACAATCAACTAAACCAAGGTCGGGGCTCAAACTAGCTAACATAGTAGGGTCGAGGCAAGGTCACATTTATAGTGCTGGAGAAATCATTCTAGCCACACACTTTAAAATTTAAGGGATATGTATATTTATTTTTATTTTAAATTCACACATATACATAAGTATAAGTTCAATAATTACATTCATATCCTTAAGGATGTACCTGTCACCTAGGTAAATTCACAAGAACAAGAAGTTCTTAGGTACAATATACTAGGTCTTTTGGAAGTCTGAACACGACCTGAGACTCCATCTATGAGTCTAAACAAGGTTTGGATAAACCAAGCAAAATTCCAACTAGGGTTGTCACTAGCCTGTGAGATGTCGTAAACGACTTGCACTTGTACAAGGTCTCCATTAGTCGTTCAGACTAAGTTGTCTAGGGTAATAAGCTTGACATTAGGTCTTCACTCTTTTTGCTCTGTCGGGACACAAAATTTGCATTTGGTACTCTTATTAAGGTTTCCACTCCATATAAATTTGGTCCTACTAACTGCTTTAAGCTCAATCACTCACGGGGCTTAGGATTTTCGTCTTCAAGGGTAACTCTTCTTCTCTCACAAAGGAGGGGAGCCACAACATGTACTAGCTCTTGCCATTTCTTATTGTCTGGCCCGACTAGCATAGGCCCTAATAGTTAGACATTGTAGCTTACCATTAGATTAAGCAATAATCACTAATGGGTCAAACAACATGGGTATTAAAACTAGGGTTTAGGTACATAATCATCACATATAGATGTGGCCAAAAGGTCTAAAAAATTTGGGCTTAAAATCCTAAAATAAAATAGAGGGACTCATAGGCGGAATCCATTGCTATGAGTCCGTTCGTGGCTCCATCGCAAAATAGGAAGGACAGACTAACGGACGGATGGGGAATGTGAATCCGTTCGTTCGTCCGTTCTCAGAATAATAGGTTTTCCAAAATACTAAGGCGATCGGATCTTCGGACGGACTCACGAGGGTGGATCCGTTCGATGTTACGCGTAGTTCTAAGAATGAAAATTTATAATTTGTTGCGGATTCACGATGGAGGATCCATTCGTGCATCCATTCGTAGAATTTTATAAAAACAAAGCCACGAGTTTTCAAACTCATTTTGGCTCCAAAAGAGAGGGACACAACCGTAGGGGAAAAGGCTCTCCAAGGATCTTCCGTCCAAGCATTCCTTGCCCCTCTTTGGTGGTTTTTGGCGATCCAAGCCCTAAGATCAATCTCCTCCACTTTCTCAAGGTAAGGTTTTCTCCCCATTTCTCCCTTCCATTTTCTCTTCCTTTCCATTTCTAGGGTTTTTGCTTGTGTCTCTTCATCTTTTCCCCCTTTTCCATGGATTAAGGATAACATCTCAAGTTTGCCATTGTATTTTGCTTTTGATTGTATTTTCCTAGTCATGTACAAACCAAAACGATGCCAAAATCGATTGAGACTAGGGTTTTTTATCGATCCTTGCCCTAATCGATCAATGGCACTATGTTAGTGGGTTTTTTTTTTATGTATATTGTGTCTTTTATTGAATTTAAAAGTCTTTCTAAGGATTTTAGAGATTGGTTGTCATGTTTGCCATGCCTAGTTGAATTACTTGAATTGTTTCTAGGTTTTGGTTGGGGTAAAATTCTCAAATCTTCAATACTTTGGGAAAACTCTTCAAAGGCATGCCTAACTCATTATATGCCCTAAAATTTCATAGATAATAATTCCCCTGACATATCGTCAAGCATATTTCCTTGTTCATGGGTTTGTTAGTGAAACCTTTAAAATTCATCTCCTTCTTCTCTATCATGAATAATTCCTTGTCTCTTGTTGGGGTCTTTCATTCAATCACTTGATTGTTTGGTATTGATTAGGGAATGTAAAATAGCCAAAAGCATAGGTTGCTCATATTGATCTCGTCCCTTCATGCTCATGCTATAGTGTTCTCATATGGATTTGTATATTTATATAAATCTTGTCTCTTTTTCCCTTAATTTAATCATATTTCCAATGGTAATCATGTCTTATTTTCTCATTGTGTAACCTTCTCATCTAACAATTTCCACACCACATAAGCATTTTGCTTCCATAATTTTATTTGCTAATCATATCTCATTTATTCCAGTTTGGCTCACTATTGTTGTCTTTTAGGGTGGTGTTTTGTGTGTAGAAAAATACTCATGGCTCCAAAAAGGAAAAAGAAACTAGCCATAGAGACAGTTGCTCCTACCGCCTACAATGTGGGGAGGTTCATATCAACAAAGACTGAGGGAATCTTTCGAGAGCACCTCCACAACAGGAAAATCTTGGTGGAGAGGGACATGGTGGTAGAAGAGTTACTTGCTTACAAGGTGGGCACCAGATTTAGCCGACTGAACTGGAGTAGCATGTTAACTCATCCGAACTTTTACTACCCCACACTAGTCAGGGAATTTTGCTCAAATTTGGTGTTGGTCAAGGAGGATGAGGAGGGAACCAAGCTAACCTATTTCGTGAAGGGGGGCACCATTGCTTTCAACAAGGTGGAGTTGGGGATCCTTCTAGATGTTCTGCAGAGGGAGACAGGGTCTATCATATCATGCCCCTGGCAGTGATCCCAACAGGTGTTTGTCCCCAGCAGACAATCAGAAATTGTTCAAGACACTCATAAATAACAAGTCTGATGAAACTAAAGATCTTTCAAGGTTTCTTCCTTCTCAGCGGGTTCTCATATTCATAGACAAGACCAATTTGGCTCCTTCCAAAGCACACAACATTCAACCTCCTTTGATGGCAGCAACACTAGCATACTCCCTTTACACTGGCCAACACATTTTCCTCCCATATGTGATCATCCAGCATATGGCCCATGCGATGATAATTCCTTCCCGCAAGAACACTTTGCCATATGGTAGACTGCTCACCCGGATCTTTCTGTATTTTGGAATAGACCTCGATAAAGAGCCCAAGGAAACAAGCTCTGAGGGGCCTTTTGGGTTTAATGTCATACAGAGGATGGGGTTGTATTGTGACCATGACAGTTCTGGGGAGCAGGTCAGATATGGTGAGGGTCAAGGACCCAGAGAGATCGACGACGATGATGATGATGATATTGAGTTCATGGGCTCCGGACCATTTGCTGCAAGGACCTCTAGTGCTCGAGAGGAAAGTGGGAGTGATATCCTCTTGGCCATCAGGCGGATGAACCTAAGGATGATGGAAAGCTTTGAAGATGTCAAGAAACAGTTCTCTTCTAAGGGTCGGTGTCTCGAGGGCATAGAGAAAGGATGGAGCAACATCAACACCTTTCTCGGCCGCGGTGGTGGCGATGGCGCGGAGGATTAGCCCATTTCTCTCTCTCAAAAAATTTAAAGTTATTTTGATCAGTCTTTTCTTTACTTGTCTTCAGATGGATGTTGTCAGAACTATTTCCTTTTAACTTTCCTTTATTTCCTTGCTTTTCTCTTCTTTTTTTTCCAGTTAGTTTGGGAACTTTGGAAATGGTGGATGTATGGAACTATATTTTTGAGTTGGGAGGGTCACAATCACTCCCAAGCAAGAATTTAGAACAATCTGGTGGTTGAACTTGGTTTTATATATATGTATATGTTTATATATTTATCTATTTCCCTCATTTAGATTATTGTTGATAATTTTGGGTTGGTTGTATTTGATTTATCATTGATTATTGTGAATTCTCAATATGTGATTGACCATCTATTACTTACTTAGGACCCAACAAAACATTAACTTGGTTATTACTTAACAGTCTATGTTTCAAGTCCTAAGTTCCATGTTTGCCTATTATCTTCTAGGTTCTCATTTCACCAAATGTCTGCACACAATTATTTATGCTCTTGAGGTTTTTAATTTAAAACCTAATTGTGGAGAATAAATCAAGAAGTTACGTCAGACTGTGGTCAGTGTAGAGCATCGTTGCTCTGCTACCACTCTATCACGCCCCCATCCCAATGAAATATAATTTACAATAAAAGGGGTGATTGGGATGACAAGTGTCATCCCACTACCTACCAGGATCATAGATACAGTGTCCCAAGCCACAGTCTACCCTGTCATCAAGTCATGATAACAATAGGGAACGTACCCAATGGAATAAATCGTTCTAATTACAGAGTTAGCGGAAGCGAAATTTAATTAAATCATGTGAATATAGAGCATCGGTTCTCTAATAGTACACGTAATACAATTTCAATAGCTCGTAACCATTCATTTCTCTCCTTATAGTTAAACATAAAGTTTATACATGAATGAAGATGAATACTGAAATAAATAAATAATCACGCCACTAGGGCATCAATCTTGGGTGTATATCGACATCCAAGTCTCAACCACCAGCTCCACTTGATTCGCATCCATAAGTGCGCATCAAAAGACTACCTGCATATCAAGTAAAAAGGGGTTGCCCAACGGGGTTAGCTCCACAAGCTAGTAAGAGAGCAAAGGGGAATGCACATACACACAAACACACAATTTCAAGCAATTATGATGCATGCTAATGTTAGATTCATTTTCCACCTAGCACACAAATTCTAAGTTAAGTGTATGCTACTGTGATAACTCGAGAGACACTGAGGGTCACTTAACTTATGGCCCCAATGAAACCTCAGTTATCACATGGGAGCCTACGCCGGTAGAAGCCATTAGACCACCCAATGTCAAACCCCGATAGCCATCACTACCCCTGACCTGGCCTCTCTCACCTCCACAGGCAACAAGTGCTCAGACTATCCAACACATAAACCCCTGTTAACAAGGGTCATAGCATAAGGGAACAAGAATCCTAGCCACAGATATACTATATGCAAGTCCTATCGTCCCGAGAGGTATTCCGGGTGCATCAACGTCCCATTCCATCTAGTACCCGGGTACCAGCATGGCACAACGCATACAGATCAGGATGACAATTAACAAGTTTCATAATTAAATTTGGGGTTCCGGTACCAGTACACCCGGCACCGTAACCCGATACAAAGGTGAGAATAATATCACATCACATTCTTAACAGTTTACATTTGAGATAAATAATGCAATGCGCACAATGCTTGTATTTTATATAATAGCATGGTAATGATTGCTTAATATATATATTCATGCCCAACAAAATCACCCAAAACCCACTCACCGAACTCGGGTGTCACCCGGAGTGGTTGACATGAATCTCACTGGTGCACCAGCTATTCATTGAGTTGGGTAGCCTAGAAATACAAAAGCAATCATTAAAAGATGTAAGGAGGGGTCCCATGTTATGTCCCCAAAGTTAACTAAGTTTCAACCAAGACAACACGAACGGACTTACGGACGGAAGCAACAGGGTGAGTCCATTCCTGACTTCATTCAGGCCAATAGGTCAAAACACAAGGGATGGATCCACGAACGGAACTTCTACTTGGATCCGTTCATACATCCGTTCGATTTGTGAGACACACCTGAGAGCAAGCGGATCCACAGATGGAAGCGCCATCTAAATCCGTCCTTGCATCCGTTCGATCCCTGAGACATTCCCAAGAGGAAATGGACCCGCGGGCAGAGGCAATAGTGCCATCCCGTTCCTTCATCCGTTCAGGTCCAGTCACTGGGATTATCCATTCTGAGATTTCTTAGGGTTTTCCCTCCAGCTTGGAACCTGGAGTTGACATGGCACTCAGAGTCATGGAGGGGTGTCTTAGGTCTTCCTAGGGCACTAGAACCTAGGCTTACCTCATGGATCCAAGATCACATAAGGGTTTGGCTCCATTGGTCTAAGGGTAGGGTTTGATAGTTCAAAACCAAAGGATCAGCAACCATGGCTGCAAGGCAGCTTATGGAAACCTTAACTAGGGTTTGGTCATTACCATTAGAACTCCCTTAAAGGGTCAAGCCTCACCTTGAGTCCCAACTGGAACCCTAGGTTAGCTCAAGCTCAAGGAATCTACTGAAATCAAGAATAGAAAATGGAAAAGAGAGATGTACCAAGGGTTAGAGCTTACCTTGGTGAGTGGAGCTCTAATTTCAGCCCTAGTCAGCCTTGAAGATCCACCTCCTCTTCCTCCTTCTCTTCCCTTTTTCTTCTTTTCTTCAATCCTTGTCCGGACAGCAAGAGGAAGAGAGGTAGGGCAGCCAGCCTTCTTGGCATGCCTTGCATCTTCTTCCCTTCCTCTCTCATTCCTCTCCCTGCTTCTACTTCTTCTTCTTTCTTGTCTCTTCTCCTCCACGGTATGTTTGGAGGGAAAGAGATAAGAGAATATGAGGTTATGTTTTATCTCTTAAAGACCAAAAGGGCGTTAGGTCTTGTTTGTTTAGGTGCCCCTAAACATAAAATAGTCTCTTAGGTTTAAATGGATTTTAGGGCTTGTTTGGCCCAGGTCATAATCTATTAAGTCCATCTAGTTATGACATGTTTGGGTCTACCTTAAGTCATAACATATTAGCCCTTAAGGTTTGTTTGATTTAAGTTAGAATAGTAAAACTCATTATTTGTTTAAGTTAAGTCTTGTGGGCCCACTTTCATGGCCCAAATTACCATAAGAAGGTAAGGGTGTGTAGACACTCAAAATTTGCTTGCAAAATAGTAAAAATAAATAAATAAATAAAAGATCCAGGGGATCAAAAGTTAATACAAAATGGAACCAGTCCAAAGCCTAACCAGTCTAGGCCGAGTCAGCCCATATCCAAACCGGTCTGATGCCCAAACCAATTTCTTTTTTATATAAACCGAGACCAATTAGAAGGGTATCTTAAGAATTAAAAAGAGAAAATCAATTTTAATAGAGAAATATCCAATTAAAAGGGTACTTTAGGAATTAAAAAAAAAACAGAAAACCAACTTTAATAAAGAAGAATCCAATTAGAAGGGTAAACCGTTTTTAAGAAAGGAGGGGTAGTTTGGGAAGAAGAATCAAAAGCTAAAAAGTTTTAAAAAAAAGAAAAAAGAAGAGATTTAGATACTTAAAGGGGTGATTCGGGGAAACAGAAATAAAAAAGAAGCAAGAAAGACAAAAAAACAAAAAATATATATGTAAAGCAAAACCTAAAACGTGGAGGGGGGATTCTCATTTTTCAGATTTTTTCTTCTCTTCGTTCTGGAGAAAAGCTAGAAAACAGAGAGAGAAGACAGAAGAAAAGGAGATTTTCTTTTCATTTTTAGAAACCCTTTTATTTCGTTTTGGAAAAGGTGAGGATTTGTGTTGTTTTTTTTTTTTTTTTTTTGATGATAAAGAAAAACAGTATACACCAAAGACCTCATACAAACTGTCCATTGACACCTAAACAAGCATTACGAGCCATATTTTTAACTAAAGCCCTGCACATATCGTCATCTACCCTTTTATATACTACATCCTGAGTACGCCTAGATAGAAACAACAACTTTTTAAACCAAAGTAGCAGCCAAGCACATCGGGTTGGAAAAGGCAGCAATTCCGGCACTTTATCATTGTCTATCAAGATTTCCTTGACAGTCAACCCCAAGTCCAGCACTCGATCATAGCCTTTGCGGATCGCAAAAAGAACAGATACTAAATCTTTAGTACTAGAAATAGTTCCTGTATCAAAAAACTTAAGTCTACCATGCATCAAAAACACATAAGCCCATCCTGCAGTCGTCAATCCTGAATTAGTAAATCCTGCACAGATCAACACAGTAGAGTTAATCGTTGGCAGAGGATGAGGAAACCCCAACATAGCAACTTGAGGAGTATTATCAAAAACATCCAGGGAAATGGTGGGAGGGGAAATATGGAGTTCAGAGAGCCATCTGTTCAGCATACCCACAACCCAGCCAGGATCAAGTTTCGGTAGGGCCGGGACTGCCTTATTCCTAGCAGCCCAAATAAAATACCAAGTGATACAAAACACACTAAAAATCCAACGTAGCATAGCCTTGTCAGTTTTAAACGAGATAAAGAAAAACCTACATACAGTTATAGGATTATCCAATTCCAAATGTTCAGTTCTTAATCCCAAAGGGCCTCCTGCCCAAACATGTTTGACCCAATCACAATGAAAACACAGATGTTGTAAAGATTCAGTACCAGTACCGCAAAAAGTACAGGTCAAATCAATCTGGATCCATTTTGAAAGGGTAGTCTTGGTATGTAATCCAGCATTGAGTAATCGCCAAGTGAAAATCTTAAATTTCGGATGAATGGGAATTTTCCAAAAGAATTTCCACCAAGCGAAGTCAGAACCACATGTATTAGCACAAAAGGTCGAATCAAGAGACCGGGCTGCAATTTGGGTTGTGAGAATGCCATTCTTGGCTTTAATGCAAGACCAACGGTCTTCCCTGACAGAGCCCAGAATAGAGTCCCGGAATTTTAACAAGTACTGTTGTATTTCAGGCTTAAACTGGGAAATAACACAAGGATCCCAATTGAGAAAAGACCGTACCATAGCTGTCTTATTAGGGAGGGAAAAATTATGTGGATGTAAAGAAAAAAGATTACCTGACAGATGGGGGATCCACTTATCGTACCAAAAGAAAGTAGTTAACCCGTTACCTACTTATTTGACAACTAACTTTTCCAGATTGGCAAGCTTGTTTTTGGCTTTGTTGTCCATCTTTTTTGGATGGAGAGGAATCTTAGGAGATGGACTTCCAAATCTAGATCTTTCGACTTGATTTGGAAAGACATCTCCTTCGAAGTTTTTTCTAAGATCAACACTATTCCTCACCGGTCCCTCATGGATACCCCAAGGAACAGGCACATTGTTGTTACCTGGGGTCTGGATAGTAGTATGTTGCAGTCCCCTTCTAGTTTAAGGAGGACTTGACTCTGGTTTCCTTCTCCCCCCCCCCTCTCTCTCTCTGTCTTTGTACATTCCCCCCCCCCTCTTTTCTCCTTCCAGCCCCTCCTGGGGTTTGGTTATACATAATTATTCACCAAAAAAAACTTTTCCAAATCGGGAATGACCGATGCGATGCTATTCCACACCCAGGATCCCTTCCTGGTTCTTATAGAAGGATTGAAAAAACGAGCGTTTATGAAAGTACTTTCCCTAAAGAACCTTTGCCCATAGAGACTCAGGCTCAGTCAACAACCTCCATCCAAGCTTGACTAATAAAGCCTTATTATGGGTTTCCGCCTTTCGAAAACCCAGACCATCTTTTGCTTTTGGTTTTCACATCTTATCCCAAGAGATAAATGTACCTTTCTTTTTTGGCCCGTTGATATCCCCCATCCAAAACCTTAGGCACAAAGAGTCAATTTGATGACAGGTTTTCTGAGGAAAACGGAAACAATTCATCAGGAATGCCGGGGTTGAAGCTAGAACTGATTTAATTAACACACTCCTCCCTGCATAAGAAAGAAGATTAGTCTTCCAAGAGGCGAGAGTTTTTGAATTCTATTGATCGCCCCTGCCAACTCCTTATGCTTGGACCTGCCATGGAAGAGATTAGTACCCAAATAGATTGAATTGGATGACATTTCCTTTATTCTTATAAGGGAACCAAGATCTGTTTTAAGAGAGTTCGAGACATTTCTGCTGAAATGAATACTACTCTTGGCCAGATTAATCTCTTGGCCGGAAAGGTCTTAGAAGAGGTCAAGCACCGCCTGCCTTAATTGTTAGAATATCTTCCGGCTCAGCTCTGCAAAATATGAAGATGTCATCAGCAAAGAGTAAGTGGGTTATTTATGGTGCAAACCAAGAAACCTTTATACCTCTAAAGAGATTCAACTCCTGATAGGTTGAGAGGAGACGTGTTATACCCGCACCCCGGGAGTATAATTAATTATTAATTCTTCCCTGTGACGTGTAGTTATCACTGCCACGTATGCCGATGAGTTGTTCTCACTGGTGGTCAAACCCAGCTATATTGACCATAGTACGAGGTTGCCTGTGGAAACTAGTCGGGACCACGGAGGTTGCACCTTGACGTGTCAAGGGTAAGTGGTTGACCAAATTTTGTTGTGTGCTTACTGCCCTCTCAAAGCCCTCGAAGTGTGGTCCAAAGGCCCTGACCTCTTATGGTGGGAACCACCTTCCTACTCGCATCGAATGCAAGGTTTCTGGCTGCCTCCGACCCTGCATCCAATGCTGCTGACAAGGACTCTTGTGGGTGAGACCCTATGGCTAAGGTGCTATGGGTGTCCTGCCATATTTGACCCTACCCAAATAGACCCTAGGTTACACTTATGAGGCCTTATCCAAACAGGCCATTAAAAGTGATTTTCTATATGAGAGAGAGGGGTAAGACTATTCCTTAGTCTTTCTTTTTTTTTTTCTTTCCTAACCTAACCGTGAAAGGAGAGGAGAGCTTTGAAGAGAGGAGGCGGCAAGGAGGAGAAGAAGGAGAAGGAAGGGAAGAAGAAGAAGGAAACGACTGCTGGGTTTGGAGCTTTAAAGAGGGCACATCGTGTGTACCTCAAACCAGGTAAGCCAAGTGCCCTTTTCCCCCATTTTTCTCTCTTCCCCCTTGCTCGTTTGAGCTTGGGTGGTTCGTTGGTTGCAGCCCCAAGATGGGGATTTCTTTTTTTGGAAACCCAAAGGGTTAGCTCGAGCCATGTGTAGTTTCCCCTTGTAGGATGCTATCCCATTTTCATTACAATCCTATAGAGACCTCTATTTGACCTCTTGCTGAATCTACTTGATTCTAAAGCTTCAACCACCAAAGAAAACCCCAAATCTGGATTTTTGAGCTTTTGATCCTTTAAACCCCCTTAAATCTTTGAATGTTGGGTGTTTCTAAGACCCAAATAGACTCCAAGACACCCCTCCCTAGTCCCTTGAGGCTTAGAGAACCAAATGGGACAACTCTGGGCTTTTAAAGACCTTGAAATCACACTTGGGTTGCATTGGAGGCAAGGCTGCGTGAGTCCGATGTTTGCCTCCGATGTGTCCCGAGCTGCAGGGAAGGTCGGAGGCAAGGTCGGAGGCAAGACTGCGTGAGTCCGATGTTTACCTCCGATGTGGCCTGAGCTCGGGAATCGGAGGAAGGTCGGAGGCAAGCCTCTTGAGTCCGACGTTGCCTCCGATGCAGTTTTTAAGGCTTATAACTTATGTAAACGTGGGGTTTCTCTATGAGGCCTCCCCTACACTCTCTCACACTCTTATTCACTTCTATAGGCGCCAACATATGTGTAATGGAGTGATTTTGAGCGGGAATCGTTACGCTTATACAAATTCTATTTGAAGTAATTGGTGAGTGGGTTTGGGTGACTGTTTGAGTTTGTTTACTATTGCTTATTCATGCATTTATGAATTATATTGTGACATTATCATTAAAGCATGATTGCATATTTGCATTTATTCTTATTCGATGATGATGATTTGGATGATATGGATTGTGTTGGGTTACGGTCTGGAAGTCTGCACCGGAACCCCGGATACGTGGAATTGTATCTTGCATCTCATTCTTACCTGTATGCGTCATGTTGTCTGGTACCCGGGGGTTAGATGGAATGGGACTTTGACACACCCGGATGTACCTCTCAACACGATAGGATTCATGTAGTATATCTATGGTTAGGCTCAGTTCCCTATGCTACGACCCTTACCAACAGGGGTTTAGGTGTTGGGTAGTCAGAGCACCTGCTGCCTGTGGAGAGTTAGAGAGGCCAGGCCAGGGGTAGTAATGGTTATCGGGGTCTGCCTCAGGGTGGTGATGACTACGACCGGCGCGGGCTCCATAGTAATAATTGAGGTTGCATTGTGGTGAGAATAGAAGGATCCACAATGTCTTCCCGAGTTATTGCAGTAGCATATACCCATTGACTTAGCATTGTGTGTTAGGTGGTAAATGAATTAATAATGGCATGCACCATGGACTATTTGTGATTGTGTGATTGTTCATCCCCTTTTCTCTCTCACTAGCTCGATGGAGCTAACCCCCGTGTACACATTCTTTTTAGATTTTGATGCAGATGATTACTGTGGAGCCAGAGACCGTGACTGAGGATCATGGCGATGGTTGCCCATGATGATTGTGCCTACGGGCTGTATTGATACTTGGGACTTGTTCCCTTCTTTTGTTTTTTTTTTGGGGCCACGTGCCTTGTATAAATATTTATTGTTATACTTGTTTTGGGTTAGTTATGCTATGGTCATTCGGGATATCCATCCAAACTATTTATGTATCACTTAGCCGTGTGAACATGAGGTAACTACTGTAAATACTTCCGCTTATTTTATGATCGTTGGAAATGTAATATTCCTTTGTCTTTCGCACTCTGATATTATTGTATTGTAATATTTGTTTATGACTGTGAGTTGGCCACTGCATCGAGATCCTGGCGGTGAGGTGGGATGACGCGTGTCACTCCAATCATACCCTGATATTGTATTTTATCCCTTGTCGGGATAGGGGTGTGACAACATGGTATCAGAGCAATGATGCTCTGCACCGACCACAGTCTTGCGGACTCTTGATTTACTCTCCACAATTAGGTTCTAAACTAAAAATCTTCAAGAACATAAATGATTGTGTGCAGACATAGGAGAAGACTGATTGTGGTGAAACAAGGACTTAGAAGATAATAGGTAACATGGAACTTAGGACTTGAACCATAGGCTGTTAAGCTACAACAATGTAATTGCTTGGTTGAGTCTTAAGTAGGTCATAGATGGGAAATTATATGCTATAATTCATTAACACTAATGAATCAATCATAACTAAGCACAATTATCAGCAATGATTTCAACAAGAGAGAATTAAGCAAATACATCGAGATACATATAAGATTAATTACAAATATCTAATTATTCCAAATCTTTTTGGGAGGCAATCATATCCTTCCCATTTCAACATTCATGATTTCATCCATTCCAACAAAAACATATGACTCCATCCTGCTCAATCAAAAGATACCAATCTAAACACTATAATTGTTTCAGATTCTCTATTTGGGCATAACTGTGCCTTTCCTAACTCAGAATGTAAGACCCCATTTGTTTCAATTCGAAACTTTTGATTCTGGTTATCTCAGATTAAATATACAAGTCTACCATTTTTAAAAGTTCCTAGTTGTTCATCCTAAGACAAGAACTAGAAGAACTGACCCGGGATAACTTCAATTTGTTGAGAGAAAGCTGGGCTAGTCATTTGCACCACTGCCACCACCGCGACCAAGAAAGGTGTTGATGTCATCTACCCCTCTCTCGATACCCTCTAGGCGCCGAGTCTGATCGAAGAGTTGCTTCGTGACCTAATCGAAGCCATCCACCACTCGTAGGTTCAGCCGCCTGATGGCCGACAGAATGTCACTACCTCTCGCCTGATGAAGGAGTAGGGATTCCTTCCAGGTGAATAGTAGGTCTTCTCTTCCCCAATGGAGACATTGATAATGCCGGCCAACTATGCTGCAGTGAAGGCTATAGGAACCCCCCTTACATATGAAACAACCCGATAGTTTTGTGTGCCCGGGTTCCCGGTGTTCAGATTTGCATAGAAATATCCGATGAGTTTTGGGTAATATGGTTCAGGGAGGTTGAGAATGTCGATCCACCCCAATGCCTCGAATCTCTATTCCACCTTATATGCTTTGAGATCATCCAACACTACATTCCGCCCCTTCCACTAGATTTTTGAAGCGGAAGTAGTCTTGGTAAAGCTCTTGGTCCTCTATCTTTTGAAACCATAGTGGATCTAGGACAGTTGGTGCAACTTGTTCCACGCATGCACGCCGTGTTCTTGGAGCCATTGATTGTTTTAACCTGCAGCTAAAAGCCAAGTAGATAGCAAATTAATACCTTGAATGCTAAGGCCTAAGTAGATGATCAATGTAAGGTTATGAGGTTTAAAATCTAGCCTTTGATTCTTTTCCCAAAGCAAATTAAATTACAACAATATTCTTATGCTAGAAATTTCTGATTTTTATCAAATTGTGATCTAAGAAGTTGGGGAAAAAGGAAAGGCATGGCCATTATGTGAATGACATGATAAATAATGAAGATTCATGGTCATAATATGCCTAGAAAGTAATATTTTATACAAAATAGTGGGTTCAAGCAAGAAATGGGTTTATTCAATCATGGAGCATGCCGAAATTTTTTCAGATTTTGTGGTTGGAAGTTTGAATCTTGGAAAACAAGTAAATATGGTTTGTGACAACTCAGAGAATGTAAGCTAAGCCCTATCTAGTAAGACCGAATCAAATATGGCAAAAGAGAAGATAAAATATTCTAAGGATTTTATCAACAATCATGTATACAAAAAAATATGTTTGAAGATAAGACAATATGATAATTTTCTATGAGATTTTATGGCATATAAAAAAATTAGATTTGAACTTGGAGAGTTTTCCCAAAATATTGTGAATTGAGGACTTTACCATAACCAAAACCTAAACATAATCCTAGTAAAATTCAACTAGACATGACAAACATAGCAACAATCTCTAAAATGCTTGCAAAGACTTGAAAATTTATAAAAGATGCAATAATCAAACAAGGATCCAACAACTTAGTGTCATCGATCAAATAGGGCTTGATTTACACCTAAAAACCCTAGTTCCGGCCAATCGATTTGGTATGAATTTGGTGTACAAGCCCATGGGATTACAAGCAAAATTAAGACATGATCACAACTTGAGATGATTCATCCCAAATCCAAGAAAGAAAAAGTAGGAATGAGAAGAAAACCATATCTTGAGCAACTGAGAGTTGAACCTTGAGGCTTAGGATTACAAGAAAACCACCTAAAGAGAGCTTGAACGGAAGTCCCTGTAGAGCTTTTTCTCCCTGCGGTTATGTCCTTTTCTTTGGAGCCAAAAGTGAGTTTTAAAAAAACTCGCAGCTCTGTTTTGTTAAAATTCTGCGAACATACAAACGAACGGATCCACTTGTCGTGAATTCGCTCCGCATAAAACTTGAAATTATCATTTTAAAACTGTGCAGATCAACGAACGGATCCACACTCATGCGTCTATCCGTAGATTCGTTTGACTTCAACTCTCTCGGCCTTTGAGACTTCTGAGATCAGACGAACGAACGGATTTGCATTCCACATCCGCCCCGTTAGTCCGCTCTACCTATTTTCACAGAGGAGCCATGAACGCACCCGGAGTGCTGACGTCGCTTGTGAGTCCACCCGATTTCTTTTAAGATTTTGAGCCTATTTTGGAGACCTTTTGACCACACCTATATGTGATGATCATGTGCCTATACCCTAGATCGACCACCCCTGTTGTGTGACCCATTTGTGGGGACCACTTAAGTCTAGTTAATACCTTTAAATTGAAAGAGGTTAGGACTTGTACCCGACTGGGCCTGCTAATAAGAACTAGCAGGCATTGGTAATCGCTGTGACTCCTCTCTTACATGAAAGGAGAAAATTTACCTTTGAGGATGAAGACCTTTGACCCTATGAATGTAAGGACTCAAACCTTATGGATAGGAAAACCTAAATTTATGCGGGTAGAGACCCTGAATGGGGTGCGTAGAATCTAAACCTGTGGGTAGGTACTAGGAAAGAAAAGTAATAGGCTGGTTTGGGCTGGTCTATGTGATTGAGCCATGAAGGTCATGTGTATTTGGAAGTCATTCATAACACCTCAAGCTAGTGACGACTCTATTTGAACTTTACTTGGTTTATCTAACCTTGTTTAGACTCATAGAGGGAGTCCTACACAGTGATTTGATTTTCCAAAAAAAAAGGGGACTTAGCGAACCGTACCTGAGAACTTCTTGTTCTTGTGAATTGACCTAGATGACAGATATGTCCATAGGGATTTGAATGTAATTATTGAATCTATGCCTACATATTGGTGTGATAAATATATATATAGATATCCCTTAGAACCTTGGACTTGTGTGACTACAGTGATTCTCTAGTACTACAAGTATGACCTTACCTCGACCTTGCTGTGAAACTAGTTGGAGCCCTGACCTTGGTTGACCAAACCTTAGGGTAATGAATAATGAATTTAATGACCGAGTAGGTTAATTTATTGAGACCTGCTTGAAGAGTTGACTTGGACCAAAACTATTAAAGGGTTATTGGTTCTCGAAAGAGGACTGATGTGGACTCTTCCTTGTGGGATAACTGTGTAGTAGGTTTAAAGGTTGTGAAAGCTAAAACTGAAGGATGTAACAAGACCTTCTCCAACGATAGATATGAATGGGGTAATGGATCACCAAATGCGTTCCCTCCGTACTGGGAGTGAACAATAGGAGATTCCATCAATATTCCAAATCATTCTAAAGTTGGGTTAGGTAATGAGACAACCAGATGTAAAAGCCTTCAGAATGTAAATCCTATGTTGGGTCATGGACAGGTTTAATCCTGTAACCCAAGAATGACCAGAGTAGTGAAGGCTAGAGTGGTATCACCTGATCTGGAAGATCTAGGGAACCTTTGGTCCTTGAGACTTAACTTAGTAGTTGGAACCCTGTTTTCCTAGGTTATTGTGAACCACACCCCGTGGTAATGTGACCCTGTAAGGAAAAGAGAATTGTGGAACGACTTGCTTGTGACATGTAGGCCTGCCTCATCTTGATCCGACCTTTGACTTAGTTTAAGATGTGGGTGACTTGGGATGTTGTTATCCAACAGCCCTTATCACTTGAGACCCTAGCTGCCTCAAATTTCGGGGACGAAATTTCTTGTAAGGTGGGGAGAATGTTATACCCGCACCCCGGGAGTATAATTAATTATTAATTCTTCCCTGTTACGTGTAGTTATCACTGCCACGTATGCCGGTGAGTTGTTCTCACTGGTGGTCAAACCCAGCTATATTGACCATAGTACGAGATTGCCTGTGGAAACTAGTCGGGACCACGGAGGTTGCACCTTGACGTGTCAGGGGTAAGTAGTTGACCAAATTTTGTTGTGTGCTTACTGCCCTCTCAAAGCCCTCGAAGTGTGGTCCAAGGGCCCTGACCTCTTATGGTGGGAACCACCTTCCTACTCGCATCGGATGCAAGGTTTCTGGCTGCCTCCGACCCTGCATCCAATGCTGCTGACAAGGACTCTTGTGGGTGAGACCCTATGGCTAAGGTGTTATGGGTGTCCTGCCATGTTTGACCCTACCCAAATAGACCCTAGGTTACACTTATGAGGCCTTATCCAAACAGGCCATTAAAAGTGATTTTCTATATGAGAGAGAGGGGTAAGACTATTCCTTAGTCTTTCTTTTTTTTTTTCTTTCCTAACCTAATCGTGAAAGGAGAGGAGAGCTTTGAAGAGAGGAGGCGGCAAGGAGGAGAAGAAGGAGAAGGAAGGGAAGAAGAAGAAGGAAACGGCTGCTGGGTTTGGAGCTTTAAAGAGGGTACATCGTGTGTACCTCAAACCAGGTAAGCCAAGTGCCCTTTTCCCCCATTTTTCTCTCTTCCCCCTTGCTCGTTTGAGCTTGGGTGGTTCGTTGGTTGCAGCCCCAAGATGGGGATTTCTTTTTTTGGAAACCCAAAGGGTTAGCTCGAGCCATGTGTAGTTTTCCCTTGTAGGATGCTATCCCATTTTCATTACAATCCTATAAAGACCTCTATTTGACCTCTTGCTGAATCTACTTGATTCTAAAGCTTCAACCACCAAAGAAAACCCCAAATCTGGATTTTTGAGCTTTTGATCCTTTAAACCCCCTTAAATCTTTGAATGTTGGGTGTTTCTAAGACCCAAATAGACTCCAAGACACCCCTCCCTAGTCCCTTGAGGCTTAGAGAACCAAATGGGACAACTCTGGGCTTTTAAAGACCTTGAAATCACACTTGGGTTGCATCGGAGGCAAGACTGCGTGAGTCCGATGTTTGCCTCCGATGTGTCTTGAGCCTGCAGGGAAGGTCGGAGGCAAGGTCGGAGGCAAGACTGCGTGAGTCCGATGTTTGCCTCCGATGTGTCCTGAGCCTGCAGGGAAGGTCAGAGGCAAGGTCGGAGGCAAGACTGCGTGAGTCCGATGTTTGCCTCCGATGTGGCCTGAGCCTGCAGAAAGGTCGGAGGCAAGCCTGTTGAGTCCGACGTTGCCTCCGATGCAGTTTTTAAGGCTTATAACTTATGTAAACTGTGGGGTTTCTCTATGAGGCCTCCCCTACACTCTCTCACACTCTTATTCACTTCTATAGGCGCCAACATATGTGCAATGGAGTGATTTTGAGCGGGAATCGTTGCGCTTATACAAATTCTATTTGAAGTAATTGGTGAGTGGGTTTGGGTGACTGTTTGAGCTTGTTTACTATTGCTTATTCATGCATTTATGAATTATATTATGACATTATCATTAAAGCATGATTGCATATTTGCATTTATTCTTATTCGATGATGATGATTTGGATGATATGGATTGTGTTGGGTTACGGTGCTGGGAAATCGCGCACCGAACCCCGGATTACGTGGAATTGTATCTTGCATCTCATTCTTACCTGTATGCGCCGTGTTGTGCTGGTACCCGGGGGTTAGATGGAATGGGACTTTGACACACCCGGATGTACCTCTCAACACGATAGGATTCATGTAGTATATCTGTGGTTAGGCTCAGTTCCCTATGCTACGACCCTTACCAACAGGGGTTTAGGTGTTGGGTAGCCAGAGCACCTGCTGCCTGTGGAGAGTTAGAGAGGCCAGGCCAGGGGTAGTAATGGTTATCGGGGTCTGCCTCTGGGTGGTGATGACTACGACCGGCGCGGGCTCCATAGTAATAATTGAGGTTGCATTGTGGTGAGATTGGAAGGATCCACAGTGTCTTCCCGAGTTATTGCAGTAGCATATACCCATTGACTTAGCATTGTGTGTTAGGTGGTAAATGAATTAATAATGGCATGCACCATGGACTATTTGTGATTGTGTGATTGTGCATCCCCTTTTCTCTCTCACTAGCTCGATGGAGCTAACCCCCGTGTACACATTCTTTTTAGATTTTGATGCAGATGATTACTGTGGAGCCAGAGACCATGACTGAGGATCATGGCGATGGTTGCCCATAATGATTGTGCCTACGGGCTGTATTGATACTTGGGACTTGTTCCCTTCTTTTGTTTTTTTTTTGGGGCCACGTGCCTTGTATAAATATTTATTGTTATACTTGTTTTGGGTTAGTTATGCTATGGTCATTCGAGATATCCATCCAAACTATTTATGTATCACTTAGCTATGTGAACATGAGGTAAATACTGTAAACGCTTCCGCTTATTTTATGATCGTTGGAAATGTAATATTCCTTTGTCTTTCGCACTCTGATATTATTGTATTGTAATATTGGTTTATGACTGTGAGTTGGCCACTGCATCGAGATCCTGGCGGTGAGGTGGGATGACGCGTGTCACCCCAATCATACCCTGATATTGTATTTTATCCCTTGTTGGGATAGGGGTGTGACAAGACGGGAGAGGACTTCCCTCGCTATGAGGAAGAGATATGGGCTTAGTGGGCAGCCTTGTCTCAAGCCTCTAGATGCCTTAAAGTATTCAAACGGGCTTCCATCAAGTTTAATAGAAAAGGAAGTTGTAGAAATCAAAGTTTCTACGAGGGAAACCCACCTATCATTGAACCCTAGGAATTTGCAGATGGATAGGAGCAGGGACCATTCAATTCTGTCATAGGCTTTAGACATTTCAATTTTGAAGGCTACAAACCTAGATTTACCTCGAGTGTGATCAAGGAACTGGAAAATCTCCTAGGCTATTATTATGTTATTGGTGATTTGCCTACCAGGGATGAAAGCTGCTTGAAAAGGTGATATAAAGGAGGGGAGGAAGTTTTTAAGGCGCGAGGCAAGAAGTTTAGCCAAAATTTTGTACGTGACATTGCACAGACTTATTGGTCGAAACTCACCTACTTTAGAGGCCTCTTCCATTTTAGGGATTAAACAGATAAGGGTGTGATTGATACCAGGTGGTAGATACCCATGTTCAAAGAAATTTCTTACAAAAAGGAAAATATCAGCCTGAACGAGGTCCCAAAAATTTTGAAAAAAAGCCGCCAGGAACCCATCCATACCAGGTGCCTTAAGAGCACCAATAGAAAAAACAATGGTACGCACCTCAACCGGTGAAGGAATATGACAAAGAGATTCAATGTCATCAGATCTTACCACAAGTAGGAATAAGCATTCGACAAAGCTAGCTTCCAAGGGATTTGAAGTAGTGAAAAGACTTTGCAGGCTATTCGCAAAAGTCTTTGCCATAGCCTTAGGGTCTTCCACCTTGTTGCCATCCTCGTCGCAAATAAAATTAATTCTTCACTTGCGGATGTGTGCTCTAGTCATAGTGTGATAGTACCTGATGTTCCGATCACCATCTTTAATGTACATGTGTCTAGACTTCTGTAGCCAAAAACTCTCCTCCGCATAAAAAATCCACCTCATCAACCTACTTGTATCTCGTAAAGTCTCATTGTGGGGGTTGTTGGCTTCAGATTGAATGTGGTATAAGGAGAACAAAGAGTCTTTTAGGTGAACCAATGTAAGTAGAGAGTTGGAGAGGGTAGATAATTTACTGCTGAAATGGTTTGAGGCATTAGAAGACCAAATTGAATGGCAAAAAGTGGCAAATTCAGGATGATGTAGCCAAGCATTTTGAAAATGGAACAGTTTCTTATAAGTGCGTCTCGTACCAGAGGTGTTGAGAAGCAAGGGATTATGGTCGGATCCGAGGGAGGAGAGTTTGGTTAGGGAGGTTAAAGGAAATAAATTGAACCAATGTAAGTTAGCAATTGCTCGGTCAAGGCGTTCTTTGACCAGCAGGGGGGTTTTTGTTTATTGGTCCAAGTGAATTTGGAACCCGCAATGTCAATTTCCTCACAATGCAAGTCAGACATGAGACTTTTTAAGACAAGAGCAGAAGAGGAGATGACAAAATTGGAGCCCCCCAACTTCTCACATTTATGAAGGACTTCATTAAAATCACCAATCAGACAAAAAGGATGCTCCAACGTTTTGAGGAAACCACCCAGCTGTTCCCAGAAAATTGACCGTTCAGAAGTCCGCGGTGGGCCATAGACGCAAACAATCCAAATTAAATCTTCACTTCCATGTGAGAGTAAAACACCAATAAAATTATCATCCACTTGACACTATTCAACACGAATATGAGGTGAAACTAGCACCCACGAACCACCACTCTTCCCATGCACCCATGTACTATTCTTGAAACCGACAGAAGTGTAGGATTTAAACGAGCGCTTCTGGCGTAGGAAGTCATGGTTCAAACACTTGGTTTCGCAGAGAAAGATTACATCAGGTTTAATTTTATCTAAATGGAATTCGAGACATTTACAAGAAAAGCGATTATTTATCCCACGAATATTCCTGGAGAATAGTAACATGATTATAAAAGGCAAAATAAAGAGGACGAAGTACATACAGCAACGAGAGTTCCTACGTGGTATAAAAGCTCTTCAAGTAATAGTTGTAATGTGATCCATTAGATTATCTTCTCCCAATAGGGAGTATATATACATAGTACAAGGAATAGAATCCTAACTGTTCCAGTCTAGGAAAGAGATACAAAATGGTACAATCAAATATTGCATCACCCTGTACAAAGGGATTGTGTCTCAATCAGATATTATGTTACCCTATGTAGAGAGATTGCTTCTCAATCAAATATTGTGTTACCTTGTGAATAGAGATTGTGCTTCACAAGGTAAGAACTTATAATCACATGTGCATGGACAAGAAAGGAAGGGAGATCATAACCGATATCTCTCAATACACCCCCTCAAGGTGGAGAATCGGTAGGCCGAATCTTCAGCTTGTCCCTCAAGAAATTGAAGCCCGGCAAAGCAAGCGGCTTGGTTAGTGTATCTGCGAGCTGATCATGAGTAGATATGAACTAAACCTGCAATTGTTTTTGTGAAACACGATCACGCACAAAATGGAAATCAATTTCTACGTGCTTCGTACGCGCATGAAAAACCGGATTGGCAGACAAGTAAGTGGCACCGATATTGTCGCACCACAATATTGGCAGGCCAGTCAAGGGATAGCCAATTTCACGCATTAGAGATTCCAACCACACTAGTTCGGCTGAGGCATCTGCTAAGGCCTTATATTCGGCCTCTGTACTGGAACGGGCCACAGTCCTTTGCTTTCTCGAGGTCCACGAAATCAGATTGGGCCCTAGGAAAATGGCATATCCACCTATGGATTTGCGATCCACACTATCACCTGCCCAATCAGCATCAGAGAACGCCTGAAGAAATTTTTGGGAGGAGCATCCAATAAGAAGACCATGAGACTGGGTGCTGTGTAGGTAGCAGAGGATCCGTTTAACAAGCTGCCAGTGATCCTCCGTTGGAACATGCATATATTGACAAGCCTTATTAACAGAAAAACTGACATCGGGCCTAGTTAATGTCACATATTGCAAAGTCCCAACAACTGACCGATATTTAGTAGGGTTAGACATAAGTGTATCCCCTGTATCTGATAGTTTAGCAGTAGTAGCCATAGGTGTCTTGACTGGCTTGCAATCTGTCATCCTGGTTCACTTCAACAAATCAGAGATGTACCGAGACTATGTCAAAACAATTCCGCGAGATTGTTTTACAACTTCAATTCCCAAGAAAAAGTGTAAGGGACCCAGATCCTTGATGGAGAACTCGCTAGAGAGTTGATGCATAATAGAGGTGATCATAGTGTTGTCATTGCCTGTGATGATGATGTCGTCGACATAAATGAGAATATAGCATATGTGACCACCTGAGTGACGAATAAATAAGGAGGTGTCTGTCTTGGACCCGTGGAAATCAAGAGTGCAAAGGAAGGTTGATAGGCGGGCAAACCAAGCCCGGGGCGCCTGTTTCAAACCATACAGCGCCTTATGTAACTTGCAAACCGAATCGGGTTGAGTCTGATCAACAAACCCCTGAAGCTGTGTCATGTAGACTTCCTCAGATAAAACGCCATGTAGGAAAGCGTTACTCACATCTAGTTGTCTCATAGACCAGCCTTGGGACACAGCAATAGAGAGGACAAGTCTGATGGTGGTGGGCTTGATGACTGGGCTAAAAGTCTCACCGTAATCAAGCCCATGTTGCTGATGAAAACCTTTAGCAACCAAACGCGCTTTGTAGCGCTCAAGAGACCCATCGGCTTTTCTTTTGATCCGATACACCCACTTACAACCAATAATATTCATGCCCATAATTTTTGGAACAAGGGACCACGTCCCATTCCGAAGTAGAGTATTAAATTCCTCGATCCTAGCAACCCGCCATTCTGGTAATTTATTTCCCTGCGAAAAACAAGTCGGTTCAGTAGCAACAGTCACTGCATTTAAGGCATGGGGTATGGTGTTGGGTGGGTATAGTTCATGTAGAGGCCGGGTTCGAAGAAGTGGTGAGTCCTGAGAAGGGCTTGCATGATGAGGAATTGTGGACTATGGGCCAGGTTCGACCTGCGGACTTGGAGCTAAAGGAGAACCTGTGATGGGGGTGGTACCCCCCACCGGTGATTGTGGTGCCGGATGTTGCACCATTGGTAATGGGTTGGTCATAGAAGGAACCCGAAGAGGGGCCGAAGCCCAAGGAGAGTTAGTACTGGGCATGGGAAGTGGTGGTCCCAAGATAGAGTCAGAGAAAGGGAATCTTTCCTCATCAAAACGAACATGCCTAGAAATAATAATGCGGTGTGTGGAAAGATTTAGACAGCGGTACCCAAAATGAGAGGGACTATAGCCTAGGAACACGCATGGAGCAGATCTATAATCCATCTTATGTTGATTAAATGGTCGCATAAAAGGGAAACAAAGACAGCCAAAAACTTTTACGAACGAATAATCAGGACTTTTATGAAAAACCAACTCGTATGGAGTCACCCCAAGGGAAACAGATGTAGGCATTCTATTAATCAAATAAACGGCTGTGTCAAAAGCAAAATGCCAGTAGGACCTTGGAACAGACCCATGAGCCAAGAGGGAGAGTCCTGTTTCAATGATGTGTCTATGACGTCGTTCAACAAAACCCTGCTGCTCATGAGTATGTGGGATAGAGAGTCGATGTGAAATCCCAATTTTTGAAAAATATGATGGTAAAGTCTTATACTCTCCACCCCAGTCCGTTTGGATTGACTTAATTTTTCTATCAAATAACCGTTCAACATGTGCTTGAAATTTAATAAAAATATCAAAAACATCCGATTTACGTACTAAGGGATAAAACCAAATGAACTTGGTGTTATCATCGACGAAAATCACATAAAACCTATGCCCATCAACAGAAACTATGGGGGAAGGACCCTAAACGTCGCTAAAAATAAGATCTAATGGAAATAAGCTTTTATGATAGGTAGGAGATAAAGATAAACGGCTGGCCTTTCCTAGTTGGCAGGCCTTACAAATATTAAAACGCGATGATGAAGAAAATAAATTATTAGTTTTTAACATAAGACGTAAAACTTGCTCATGTGGGTGTCCTAGGCGACAATGCCAAACATCAAGGGAACTGCGAACGGCATGGTGAGCAGTGGGAGAACTGGAAGAAGGACAAAGCTCATATAAACCACCTTTACTCGGACCGGAAAGAAGGGTTGCCTTGGTGACCTGATCCTTCACAAGAAAGTAAGAAGGGTGAAATTCAAAAAACACATTATTGTCAAGACAAAACTTTTGAACAAAAAGAAGGGATTTAGAAATGGAAGGAACATGTAAAACATTTTGCAAAGTAAATAATCTAGAATTATTGGAAGGGAATAAAGAAGAACCAATGTGAGAAATCTTTAAACCATTACCATTACCAACATGCAACTGATCCTGACCGTTATACTCATCATAATGTGATAGAGAATGCAGATCAGGCATGACGTGATGGCTAGCATCGGTATCAGGGTACCAAGGGAGAGGGGAAGGAGATGGGTTGGGTAATAATGGTGGGTTGGGATGATGGTAAGGTGATGGTTGGGCTGTATATGCCGAATGGGTAGGGAATGTGTAGTTAACCGCAGGAATGGGTGAATAAGAAGGCTGATTGGTTGGTGCAAATGCAGGCTGTTGCCGATAGTAACACCGATCGGTTGAGTGGTTTGTTCGTCGGCAAATAGAACACCAAAAACGACCAGATTGGGCATTCGGAAATCCACGGGCATTCGAAAATCCACGACCACGACCACCACGACCCCACCTTCCCCTACCACTACGACCACCAAGTTGAGAGGGTGATGAGCCGTTAGGGCCAGGAGAGGAAGAGCGTTGAACATTGTTGGCCGAAGGGGAGGATCCGCTAGGTGGAGAGTCAGCCACTGTAGACTTGTGCAAAGACGTGCCATGCAAAAACTCATGGCTCAGTAACATTGCGTGCAGATCATCATATGATATAGGATCAGTCCTGGTCAATAGAGATGAGACCATAGCCTGAAATTCAGGTTTAAGGCCCTTATAAATATGTAGATTAAAAGCACTGGGTCGAAGAGAGTGTCCAGCAGCATTTAGTTCGGCTGCAATGGACTTGGCTTGCTGTAAGAACTGGGACACAGGTTCATCCGAATTTTGTTTGATTTCTTGGAGGGCCATGGTAAGTGACATAATGTGGCTCTCTGATGGAGACGAAAAAGCTGTAGTAAGAGTTTGCCATATTTCTTGGCTTGTGCGTTTGCCAAGGATGAGTGGAAAGACCTCCTCCGATAGGGAGGCTATGAGAAAGCTGTGGATCATGGAGTCCTGGCGTCGCCAGGATGCTGCTGCAGAAGCGTCAGTGGGGCACGATGTAGTGCCATCTAGGTAACCAAGTAAGTCCTGCCCATTGAGAAAGGGCTCAATCTGAGTTTGCCAAAAGAGAAAATTTTTGGAATTTAACTTTAAAGAGATGTAATGATGTGCATTATGAAAAGAGGGACCAGAACCAGTAGTAAGAGAAGGAAGAGAAGGGGAGTTTTCAGCCGTGGAGTGAGGGCTGGAAGATCCGTCCCCCATTGAAAAGAAGAGAAAAAAAAAATAAAGGGAGGAGGGAGAACTCGTTGGAGTTTCTATGCTCTTGATACCATAATAGTTGTAATGTGATCCATTAAATTATCTTCTCCCAATAGGGAGTATATATACATAGTACAAGGAATAGAATCCTAGCTGTTCCAGTCTAGGAAAGAGATACAAAATGGTTACAATCAAATATTGCATCACCCTGTACAAAGGGATTGTGTCCCAATCAAATATTATGTTACCCTATGTAGAGAGATTGCTTCTCAATCAAATATTGTGTTACCTTGTGTGAATAGAGATTGTGCTTCACAAGGTAAGAACTTATAATCACATGTGCATGGACAAGAAAGGAAGGGAGATCATAACCGATATCTCTCAATATCGAGCAGCGCGGTAGTTTAGATTCCACAAGAAAAAAGCCAGAGCTAAACAAATAATGAAGAAAACACAATATAGGTTGTAAAGATGAAGAACAAGATTGGGACTTACCGGGGAAGTCGAACCTGGAAGCTCCATAGAAACTTGATTGGACTCAGGCACCGTAGCAGGTATAGCAATGTGAAACGAAGAATCCTTGGGCAAGAAAGGCCTCTCTTCAAGGAACTAGTCACGAACCAAAATGGATAGGGACACAGGATCAGAAGATCGAGCAATGGCTGACTCAACGCTAGCGTGGAGATTCATAAATTCGGAAGATAGGGAACGAGGAACAGCAGGAGGACAAAACTTGCGTTTCTTAGAAGCCGACCCATCAAAGGGGTGCTCTCGAAAAGAGTCGTGTTGGTCTGCAACCCCTACATTCGTCGCAGGATCTGAACCTACACCAAAGGAGGGGTCGAGGTCCAACTGAGCAGAAGAGATAACCCCATCACGACGATCAAAACCAGGTATAAAGGCCACAATGGATAAGTCCTCAGGTAATACCCCTGGACCACTCTCCGCTAATAAAGAATCAAAGAACTCCTCAGGGGGTGAAGCGATGTTTCCTACTACAAGGTCATCTGCGGGCAACTGGATTAGAGACATCGAAACCTCAGATTGAAAGCAACCTGCATTTAGTCCAAATCCGGGCCTCTCGTGATCAGAACACTCCCATTCCATCTCTGAGATGATCAACCCCTGATCGATGTTTAAGAACCCCAATTCGTCATCCACTTCAGTGATGAGAGGTTCGGCCGCCCTATGATGAGATGAGCTAGCCTCCAGACACAGCGTACCCACACCAAACTGCTCAAGGATATTAGGAGGCACATCCTCCAAACTTGTCGAATTTAACAGCAACGGAGTGGTGATTGCATTCTCAAACATACCCATAAATGGGTCAGCAGCAGACACCCTTAGCTCGGCAAGGAAGGGGCATATCCCCGCAAAATGACTTCGTCTTCCACACAATCCACATATCTGGAAGGCTTTGTACTTGAGACTAACCGGTAGCAAATCACCTCTGTTATTTCGGATCTTTGAGTTAGGACACACCGGTCTCTTCCATTTTAGGCTAACTTTCACCCTCGCGACAGTACGAGCGAGCCCCAGATCGTGGCGCATACACATCTTTAAAAGTTTCCCAACACAAGAAATATCCTGCTTAAGGGAAACAGAGGAGTAAGCATCCGCAGGAACAGGACTCACTTGCACCCACACCGCTATGTTCTCACGTTCAGAAGTGAAGAGACTGTTATCCAGTGCATGGGGTACTAGGTGAATGAGCGTTCTTGCACACCACCAGGGGGACATAGACAGTAATAGATCACGAGCAGCAGAATGAGAGACATGCACGACAAACAGTCCTTCTCCAACCCAGTCAATATCCGTAACTCCTAAGGGAGCCCATTGCTTGGAAAATTGGTGACAAAGCAAATCTTGTGAAGGCTTGGGCATCCCCACTGAGAAGCCAAAAAGAACAGGATGATCCAACACGTAGAGGCTGGATAATTTTACTCCATTCAACCCTTTCTTGTTATTTCCCCTCTGCCTGTGCGACACATGGCACAATCAAATCCAACGGTTATAATTCAAACCCCTAGTTTTATCTAAAAGTTAACGTTAGTTACACCAACTCAGGTGCTAACCCGGGTTGGTGTAACCAAACCAACCCCTAAACCCAGGTTAAGCCAAATTCAAACTCACAACCTAATACCCCTGTTCCTCTTTCTCTAACTCATTCACGCTAATCTCTCAACCCTAACGAACTTTGCCCCCAGCTTGCCGGAGAGGTTCGCCGGAGACGTCGAGGGTAAGCCGAGAGTCTCTTGTCTTGCCTCTACAACTTCAGGCGACGAATCTCACGCAGCCTCCTCTGCAACTTCAGGCCACCTGCGACGAAACTCTTGTCTTGACTCTGCAACTTCAGGCCAATCCTTAGGTGGTGAGTGCGAATCCGAATCCTTTCCCCCGATTTTTTTTTCTTTAAGGGAGCAACACCTTTACTTAATCTCACGCAGCCTCTCTTTGAATCTGAATTTTTCTTTTCTTTCAGAAAGGGAGCAGCACCTTTACTTAATCTCACGCAACCTCTCTTTGATAAGATCCTCAGGAAATTTCTTGGAAACCAGCATACAGATTCTGGGATGATTTGGAAACACACCAGCCTTCCAAAATGCATCAGAAAACACATTTGAAACTGAATCTGGTTAATCCAAAATTTGGTTCAATCTATACATCTGGGCCAGTAAACCTTCAGCAACGTCAGTGAGTTGTACCACCTATTGCATGTTCAAACCCTTCTGAGCAACTCCCGAATTCAATGGCTGTTCTTCAAAGCCAGCAGGCTTCCTTCCGGAAGGGAGAAGGCATTTCAGAATTAAATTTTTCATTCCATTTAGATGAGCCATCCCACTCCCTCGATCTAGGTGACTCAGCTTGAGCAGAAAATTGCTGTCTATAATTTGCCATGAGTAAGCCCTTCAAAATCTCTGCAACTGCAAATGCAAATGATGCTAGGTTAACAGTTGAATAAAATATTAATTTGAAAATGGAAAAAAACAAAACCACAAAATATTCCATCCTTCTCTCCTACTACTTGCATCAACTTCCAAATTTTAATCCATTTTCCGCTCCAGTTCTTCCAAGTCTATGTAAATGCTGAAGTGAATTAACATGAATCAACATGATCGTAGAAACAGAGTTCCAACATGCATTGACTGTACTCTAGTGCAGCAAAAAATCAAAGAAGGAAATAAAAGAACTAAAACTAAAACAGAAATAAGAAGAAGAAGAAGAGTACCACAATAGTAAGAGATCAATTGAGAAGCTCCATCCCTATTAAAATTCTCAAAATCGATTAATTGAAAGCAAAAGCTTCGGAACTGAGAAAGGGAACCTGAATTGGGGGTTCTAGTTTATCTGGAAAAGAAGTTTGTTGAAAAACAAATTTGCGATCTTTATGTGAAACCTTAGCTCAAAATGGGAGAGCACCTGGGAATTACCCAGGTTATGATGGTTCGAATCCATCAGGGTTCATACATTTAACATGATTGTGAGAGAATGGTTTCAATAAGAAGGCAATTCTTTGCTTTGGAGGTGCATGTGAATGCCTTTATATTTAATATATATTATAACTAAGATTGTAGCTTTCTTGAGCTGTATTTTTCTTGTTTTTAATTTTGAAAGATTTTGGCAATGGAGCCATGATGGAATCCTCTTGAGGATAGTCAGGTTAGCCTGTTTTACTGGAATCTTTTGTCTAGGGGATCATTTAGATAGGAGAGGCAGCTCTATGATGTCCAATCCCATAAGAGTTGGTACATTGAGGATCTTCCCACCATATCACTGGTTTAATTTTGCAGCATAGTTCTGAAAATTAGAGCAAGCATTGGAAAGGTTAAAAAGAGCTACTGGAAGAAACACCATTCTGAAAATGGTAATGTTGGACCATCAAACCACTACTGGAAGAAACACCATTCTGAATAGACTCAATTAAAGTCTTAGTTACATGCATATACAAACAATGAGGGCACTGCTTTCCACCAATTCCTTTTCAATCTAAAGGAGAAAAAGAATAACTACAATAATGACTTTGAATGACTAATAAAGACACCTAATCCTCTCAAGATAGCTAAAGTCATGTGAAAGCTGGACAGCTACCTAAATCAGAACTTATCCAGTTTCATTCATCCCATCTTTTTGACATTCACATTGTCATGTTTTATGAACCAAAACTCCAGCAGAGAAATAATCAGCCATATCATAGCCAACAAAAACATAGAAAACTTAAGTTGGTTCACAAAAAACAAGATCTGAAATATGTGTGTGACAACGTACAAGGCCTCATAAAGAACAAGCTCTGATTTTCAGATTCAGTTTGCTTTGATTTAACAGCAAAAATGACCATACTTGCTCTGATTTTTAGCTTCAGAATTGCTGATGGGGAACAGTTCCCCAACTGCGGAAATATGATGAATGTGAGGAAGGTTAGAAACAATAAAATTTAATACTTTCAGTAAGTTTGTAAGCTCTTAATTGTGAGGAAGGTTAGAAACAACAAAATTTAGCCGTTTTTTTTTAACATCAAATTTATTTCTATATGAATCCTAATGGATTCGAACCATCATAACCTGGATAATTCCCAGGTGCTCTTCCATTTTGAGCTAATGACTCAACCTGTAAAACAAATACATGTCTTTCTTCATTTTTCTCTTATGGGTATTTCTCTAATGGAAGATTAAGCTCAATTTGCAAGCATAAATATTGCTCCAATGGAAGATTAAGCTGAATTTGCAAGAATAAATGTTGCTTAAATGACACATTAACATGACCAGAAAGCAAATGGTAGAACTAGACAGTAGTCGCAGATTTTCTTAACACTATTTGCTTATATTTGATTTCAAATGGACAATAGGAAGTGAATGATTCACTTGATCAGGAACTCTCAGTAAGACAAATGGTAAATGGAGGCACATATCACAACTTCAAAATATACTAAAATATGTCTAGGACCAGCCAAAATGCCATATCTTCTGCTAATCCTGAGTTCTGCTACTTCACACCACATCCTCACTTGCCCTTCTCTGATCAATCTCCAATCTCAAATCAAGTATACCAAAAAAAAAAAAAAAAAGCTCAAATCAAGAGTGCTTTACTGAGGCTGGAAAGAAGGGCTATAACAGTATAACCAGACTGGGTCAGCCTTATTAGTTCTAGGCAAACTCCCCACTCCACCCAACCGATGGGGCTGAAACTACTGTTTAACGGAGGTCCCAATAGATTTTTTTTTTTTGGTCTACCCACTCTAGGGCCCATAGACCAACTACAAGCTAAGGGGTGCAACACATATATGGAGATAAGAATAAACTAACATATTATTGGAGAGAATAAGATAACAGAATAAAAGATAAACAGGCCTGGAATCCACCGTGAGAAATTTCAAACCTTCAACAGTAAAGTAAAGGTGCCCCGTAAAGATAAACAGGCCTAGAATCCACCTGAAAAGTGAAAACCCCTTGGAATTCACCAAGTTGAACTTGAGAAATTTCAAACCTTCTACAGTAAAGTAAAGGTGCCCCGTACAGATAAAAAGGCCTAGAATCCACCTGGCCTCAAACTCATACGATCATGGATCTTAGTAAGCCATTTAGCAGTAATTTTTGTAGAAAACTTCCCATTCTTACTAACAGAGCAAAACCAATAACCATTTATGTTGTTTCTTCCCCTCCCCTCTCCAAAATTTAGCATTAATAGCATCCAACTTAGATCATAAAGACTGCAGAATCAAAAAACAAGACATAAAAAATGTAGGTATAGAATTGAGAACTGATTTGATTAAAAGAGAATTTTCAGGTTCCAAACTTTAGATATCCCCAAACTTCCTTTCGAAGAGGGGAAACAATTCAGGGGAAAAGGGGGATTTTGTAGACAAGGGAGCTTTTTAGAGGATTCTTGAGGTGTCGTGCTCTGATTAAAGAGGCAGAAGCGAGGTGATTGAGCTTCAGCAACGGAACTGAAGATGGGTTATTGTTGAATTTTGAGAGGGAGAGTGTTACAACGATGGATTTGTTATCTGCTAACGAGGAAAGGGAAAAGGGAGAGCAGAGAGAAAAGACAGAGGAGCCCAGAAAGATAAGAAGCCATGGTTTTCTGTGGAGAGAATAGTTTAAGAGTAACACTCATCACTAATCACTCATCACTGTCATCAGTGCTCGTTTTATATGCTGTTGTTAGCCAGACATAATACAAAACCGGAAATTTCAAACCTTCTACAGTAAAGTAAAAGTGCCCCGGATTTTCTTACAGAAAAAAAGTTTTCAAAAGGTCGCCCATCTTGCGAGAGATGAAAAGCAAAAAAACAAAAGGTTTTTTACAATTATCACCCCAAAATCTTTCATATTTATTATTACCCTCTCAAAAATTTTGAAACATCTATTACCCTTCCCTATTCCCTGTTGCATACTAATAACTATCTGGCCCCCACCGTTACAGACCCATAACGAAGGGGATTAATCGTGACAATGTGCCGTTGTCATAAATTTTTTAAAACCAAAATGCCTTTTTTTGGATGGTAATTATAAAAAACTCCTACCCCATCACCGTCCCTTCTCCTCCTCCTCCTTCTTCTTCTCCTCTGCAACCCCAACCGCCCCGATCGCTGACACCATCACCACCTGACGTACAACCTACAATCACCCATCAATCCCTAAAATCAAACCCTAAAACCAGTATGCATGATTTTGGGGAAGATGAACCCTATAATCACCCATCAATCCCATCGTAATTTCTTCTGCAAATCGAAAAATCGAAGAGAGATGGGAAGATGATAGAGATTGGGTTGGCCTTCGAATCCGACTTCTTCAACTGTAATTTTTTTGTTTAAATGATTCAGAAATTATGAAAGAAGACGATAAGAATTAAGAAGATAATTAAACGAAGAGCTTACCAGTGTCAAGGTTCGCAATAATTGTATCTTCCCCAAATCTGTCCTTTTCCCAGATCGATCCAGATTTAACTACACCATTTGTCTCTAATCCAAGAAAATCCCATGACCTTGTCGTATGCAATTGTCTTCTTCTGTTTGGAAAGACTGAAACAACACTGGAATGCTCTGCATTGATTGAAGAGAAAAACCAATTCGTTAAGTTGAAACAGGGGATGAGAAGAGGAAG